>NC_081799.1:23875256-24213193 GCF_963082965.1 Carassius carassius
TATTTAGACTCATGTCAGCAGTGAAACACACACACACTCAGAGATCAGCTCAATTGATCTCTGATATTGACGTGTGAGCGGAGCGGCCCACGGGCCGAGAGACTCTCGTATAATCCATCAACTCCATCTTCTCTCCTCTCCTCCTGAGGAAACATCACACCTCACAGGGTGTAAAAAAGCTACACATTTTGACTGAATGATGGGTTACTCCGTTCCTGCTGCAGCTTTCATCAATCCCAGTGTGACTCCAGACCTACAGGGGCGCCGTAGAGTCACCAAACAACAACACTGCAGATAACAACAAACCAAGGAAGGCATGAAGAGAAACATTAGACATGAAAGCGACACAATGAAAGCAAAGTACAGCTTGGTCGCTGTTGTATCCCACATACAGGTTTTGTTCTGGCTGACACGCTTTAGATTAGCTTAAACAGGGTTTATTTCTGATATTAAAAACAATGAGACGCTAATCAACCGAAAAGATTGCAGTAATGCCAATGACAGTTGAGCGTCAAGGCTAAATGGGTTATTGTGAGTACAGAATGACTGCGAATGTGACACTGCTTTTATATAACATTTCAATAAATAAGATGGCAATATAGAGGAAATTATATTTTACACACAGTATGGTTAGTTTGTGTGTTTTTGCTCGGCCAAATGAAAATAGTTCGAAAAGTACCAGAATAATAAACTGTTGTGGATCTCGGAGCAAAACAAGGAAGATAGATTTTTGTTCCTGAATGAATCACTGTTTATGAATTAATCTGTTGAATGAATGACTCAATGATTCACTCATAAAGACACTCACTTGGATTTTTGAACAACTTGGTTAAGTGAACAATTCAACGACTCACTCATAAAGACAGTCATTGCCATCTTCTGACTTAAATATGTTACATGCATAAACAATCTGGAACACACTAACATAAACTATATATATATGGCATTTTGTCCATATAAGATGCGAATGCTCTGCATACCAAGGCCAATTGAGGAAATAAGTTGAAGGGATAAATAATATAAAGATGAGGGTGAAGTGTGTTTAAGGGTGATGAATGGTGAACAAGGGCAGGTCTCCATCAGTTCAGGAGCGACTCGACCTCTTCTGCGGTGGACACCTACAGAGCATGTAATACAGGAGTATCTTTACACAACACACCTACACAAGCGTTGCTCTCTCTCTCTCTCTCTGCCTTCATTAAAATGGAGTTCCTCAAGCTCCCATTCATCTTTCTGACAGGCGTGCCATCGATCGACCTCGGTGCAGGATGTAATTCCAGGGCTTTAAATGACTCTGAGCTCGGTCACTCCAGTCGGACGGCACTCGGTATCCAGCGCTGCCGTGTAGAGGAGGGTCAGTTACTCAAACGACTCGTCCACACCACGGCTCACAGCTTTGATTTGATGTGCTTGTAAGGAGCATGTCAATGAAGGGACATTGACGCTGACCATTCACTGACACAAATGTACTCTGGACTCAAAGGAATCAATTGGATATTTTTCCAGTATATTTAATCCATTTTATCTATCTATCTATCTATCTATCTATCTATCTATCTATCTATCTATCTATCTATCTATCTATCTATCTATCTATCTATCTATCTATCTATCTATCTATCTATCTATCTATCTATCTATCTATTGCTCTGTATGTTCATATATCCATCCAACATCCTTTCAACTATATATATATATAAGAGAGAGAGAGAAATAAACTCAATAAACAACATTATATATATATATATATGAGAGAGAGGAGCTTCTTCGGATGCTGGAGTCTTTTTAAAGAGCAACAAATAGTCAATATCAGCAAAGCTATTCATCTCCGACACCGGTGCATTTGTTCCTCTGGTGAGGCCATCATTTTAACTACTGCAGAATTGCATGCACACATATATACCGCATATGCATGCAAATAAAGACAGCTGTACACACATAAATGCACATACAGACCAATAAATGGCTGGTTACCCATACATACACACACACACACATAGAGAATAGGGCCCATGAGTGCATCACTGATCTCTACCTCGTCTGAGGTGAGTTTCCCTCCATAGCCTGAAGAATCCTGCCCGAGGCGAATATACAGCATCACAGCTACTAATGACCTTTAAAACACACACACACACACTCACACAATCACACGTATGTCTCTCTCACTGAGTAAACAGAAGTCTATATTGTGCAATAAAGTCTAAATGGCAGGTGCTTTGGGCAAAGGTTTTGGCAGAAAGAGGAAATAGGATGGAGCAATTCCCGATCCCTCTTCATCTTCCTGGAATCTTCTTAATCTCTCAATAACACTCAAAAGTAATTATGGCACTCAATATCTGATCCGGATCACAATTCAGCAGCAACAGACATAATAAAACCTCAATATCTTTCACACACAAGCACACACCTGCCAATGGCTCCAGAATTTACCAGCCACAAATATATTTTATTGGCCATGATACTGTATTGTGCAAAAAAAATATATTTGCATCTCAAATATTCATGTGGTCAGGAAACAAGGTGACTCTATTTGTCTTATTAATTACAACAATACATGTTTGAGCACAGCAATGTTTTGGAAACGTGTTTACATAAAACTACCTAAAGTCGACAAGAAAAGCTGCACATAACCCGTTGAACTTTTTGTTCAGGATATTTAACGCAAATGGTGAAATGTGCGTCTATATGACTGGTGGTTGAAAAATAATAAAATATTACTTCGCAATGATATGCACTTATGATTCGTAGACAAAAAGCAAAAGCTGTGTGTTTGTAAGAAACAAATCCATCCTCGACGTGGTTTAACTTGAAACTGTCACTTCTAGCCTGATTATAAATTTATAATCCATAATAGGTTCATCTCCTGTCATCCTCTCAAATAAAAATCCACCCACATGTTTGTTTAGAATTGTATTGGATTGATTTGTGCATATTTCTCTCCTGATTTAGACGAGATCACCTTTTCACTGGGGGAAACAACATTATGGATAGAAGACTAGTTTAAAGTTAAAAACGTTTCTTACAAACACTCAGCTTTCACGTCACAAGACATTATCTGATGGACTGGAGTGCTGTGGATTATTATGATGTTTTAATTAGCTGTTTGGACTCTCATTCTGACGGCACCCATTCACTGCAGAGCATCCTCTGGTGAGCAAGTGATGCAATGCTACAGTTCTCCAAATCTGATGAAGAAACAAACTCATCTACATCTTGGATAGCCTGAGGGTGATAAAATTTTTTAGCAAATTTTCATTTTTGAGTAAACTATTTCTTAAATACTGCTTTGTATTGTATAAAGTGCTTTAAAACAAATGTGACTTGACTTGAATACTGAGTGCCACACACACACACACATACACACACACACGTGTTATCAAAGAGAGCGTCCGCTATTTATCCCTACCTGTGAGGGAGATGGAAATTCTCAAATGGTCCCAAATGAAGCATGTCCTCTCTGCATTGGCTTTAATTAAGCGGCTGACAGTGACTGCGGCTCACAATTACAGACAGTGCGGCTCGCGCCGGTGTTCTCCACGCACAAAGAAGCCGGGGGCCCGTCGCATAATGAATGCATTTTAACAAGATGAAACAAAACCAATTACAACTGCTGTCATATTCTGAAGTGCTCTGCTTAATGAATATAAGAACAATATGTTACCTAAGAGAGATTAAACCCTCGGCCTGCGCTACGCTCGCTTGAACAATGTAACAACTGCAGAGCGTTTCATATGTGTGTGTGGGTGTGTGTGGAAGAGAAAGAGTGAAGAAAAGATTAAAAATGAGAAGAATGAGAGAGAAAATGTGGAAAAATGCATCAGCTATGTTTGGAACAGAATACTGTCTGCTAGTCGTTCATGAATGAACACTTTTATTTAGCAAGGGCACGTTAATTTGTTCAAAAGTGACAGTAAAGTCATTTATAATGTTACCAAATATTTCTATTTTAAATAAATGCTTCTCAACTTTCAATACCTCAAAGAATCCTGGAAACATGTATCATGGTTACCACAAAAATATGAGCAGCAAATCAGTATATTAGAATGATTTCTGAAGGATCGTGTGACACTGAAGACTGGAGGAATGATTGCTTTGCTGTACAGGAATAAATTACATTTTAAAATATATTCAAATAAAAGAGAAGAGAGAGCTGGGTTTGAATGATATTTTGTGCACTTTTATATTTACTTTAGATCTCGACACAACAGAGATAAATCACTAAGTAATGTGACTTGTGCCATTCCTCATAACATCTTACCAGCTGTTTTAATGTGCGCCGCGTGTTTGTGCATTCACTGCATTCAGTGCTTACACAATAAATCCAGCGCTGATGTCATATGCAACCAGTCTAGGATCATATTCAATATTATTACAAGTCAAAACAGCTGTTTCATATATGAGTATATTTTAAAATGTAATTTACTCTTGTTATGTATTCATTTGATAGAAAAATACAGTAAAAACAGTAATATTGTAACATTATTAAAATTTAAACGAGCTGTTTTATATTTGAATATATGTTAAAATGTAATCAGCATCATTCCTCCAGTCTTCAGTGTCACATGATCTTCAGAAATCATAATAATATGCTGATTTGCTGCTCAAGAGACATTTCCTATTATTATTAATATTGAAAACAGTTGTGCTGCTTCTTTAGTCCACTCTTAGACTGCTGCAAACCTGAACATGCACGAGAACGAAAGAGAAGACGAGAGGAGAGAAAGTTGCT
Source organism: Carassius carassius (assembly GCF_963082965.1). Classification (NCBI taxonomy): domain Eukaryota; kingdom Metazoa; phylum Chordata; class Actinopteri; order Cypriniformes; family Cyprinidae; genus Carassius; species Carassius carassius. The sequence goes on from NC_081799.1 coordinate 23,879,986, forward strand.
CAAAAAAAATGAGCTCATTGGTTTGGATTCCAGAGTAATGGAGCGAACAGTCTGGGATTGTTTCTCTGATATACCTTCACTTTCAGCAGCGCTATTCATTTCTACTGCTTTACTGATAAAGACCGTAAGCCTCTGAAACTCCTCCGTCTATATTAACGACCAAATTAAAGCTCTTCTGTTGCTTTTAATGACACACTGAAGTGTTTTCCACTCAGTACTGACACAGAGATACTCGATACTCAATTGGTACAAAGGGGCCCAAAGTGTGCCAAATATTATTGTGCCAAATAAAAATATAAATAAAACATACGCAAAATAATGTAATGTTAATTATATAATTACATTAATTTAATGTATTACTATTAATAGTAATACGATATACATTTGAAAAAAAAATACAAGAAATTTATATAATACTAAAAATGACAAAAACATGAATAAAAATAAAATATTTATAATTTAATATAATTATTTAATATATATATTTAATACTATACCTTTAACAAAAGCACATCCAAACATCATATTGCACTTAAATAAAGAGTTGTGATGAATGATCATGAAAGCTGTGCTTTCCAAAGCCTTGATGAGATTAGGCTGGGGTTGTGTGTGGAGGTGCTGATTAGTGTGGATCCGGAGTAATTAGTGTGAAGGGTCATGAGTGTTTACTGCAGTACAGATCAAACCATTAGACAACAGATCTGAGAGGGGGAGCCAGAACATCTCATACCAACTCACACACACACACTCTTACAGCAGATGGTCCATCACAACACATTTCCTACATGCACGCATGCTCAAACACACTGCAGTATGGCAGCAGACACACATCTGCCATATCTGTTCATACTTCAGTTCTCTGAAGCTCAGGAGGTGACCTGAGAGACACACACACTCGCTTCCCACCGATCTTACCACAAACTGCTCAGGCGTGCAACCGTATGGCCATTATAGGAAAATGCTTTGTTTGGAACTCATTTAATGTCTCCTTAAAGATGCTAATTATAGAAAAACACTAAAGTACACAAACAGAGATGCAAACGCATTGAGAACACGCTGAACTGTTGATCGGTGCATATTGCTAAAAACATCAGAATATTGTCAATGAAATGAAATCAGATCAAGCTTGATATAAACATGTCAACACTTGAACTAAGCTGCTGTGTTCAGGCTAATACCTGCTATAGTGCTTGCTTGCGTTGTTGAGAGGATGCAACTGTTTTTGCATAAAATTATAAATTGCAGGGGAGTTTCAAAACGCATCCATGCATTAAATCAACACGGTTCCCACAGTCCTGAAAAACATGGATATATCAGGGAAATTGTGATATCCATTCATGGAAAAGTCACAGGGGTTAATAACATTTTAAAAGGTTTCTTGATATGTAAAATCCTGGAATGTAATTGGTAATTAGTATTTGCATAGAGATGTGAAATCATCATTGAGAACAACAGAAATAAAAAACAAAATAAAAAAAATACTTTTATATAAATTAAGTCTATTTTTATATAATTTTTATTACAATTGAGCACAATTTTATCCCAATTTGCATTACTTTAGCACAAACAAATTTGAAATTATACAGTGTATTTTATATATTGGTTCTATTTCATATATTTTTTTCCAATAAAAATTGCTGTAATGAAAATTATGATTATTTTTACTGTAATGCAAAATAATACTTTAATGCATTTTTTTATATCATCATATAATTTATGTTATTATTCACTATTGAATTTTAGAACATTTGCATTTATATATATATATATATATATATATATGTATATATATATATTTTTTTTTTTTTGTCTTTTCATTAAAAAATAAATAAATAAAAAATAACCTGGCTATGCGTTCTATACTAGACTAACTGAGACTCGTCATGGCACTGGTATACTGTTGTTGTTCTCTTGTTGACCTGACTGCTTCTATTGTTCTCATTTGTAAGTCGCTTTGGATAAAAGCGTCTGCTAAATGATTAAATGTAAATCTGAAAATGTGCTGCTGAACGTGCTGCGAACACATTTCTACGTTTAATGGCTTCAGAAACGCGGTCAGCTCCACTTTTACAGTGAGTAATGAAGAGAGGAGAAGAGGAGCAGATGTGAGGACGCAGTGAGCAGAGCAAACACATGGACACAGTCTGGACACACAAAAGAAGAGTCTATCATTCTCCTCATCCACTCCATTTCATAGAGCGATATGAATCAGATGATGATGAGGAGCCGGCGGATGAAGCATTAGCTGATAAGAGCTTGAGACGCATTAAATACAGCCAGCTGTGAATCTCACCACACCTGTCCAGAATATCACTGCCTCATATTTCATTTTAAGATAAAAAGAAGAAATTATGTATAGCATAAAGAAAATGAATTCTATTTTTTAGGACACTTGATATTTTTGCATTAGTTTCAACTTATGATGATTTTTTTTTTTTTAATCACAATTTGCATTTATGCAATATATTATAATTATTTCCAAGCAAATTGGAAATTTCTCAAAAAAATATTTTTACTGTAATAAATATAATACAATTACTTTTAATTGTATTATATTTCATTTAATTATATTTTCAGAATTTTTTAATAAGTTATTTTTAGTATTTATTATTACATTTTATTACAAATTGTTATAATGAGATCATTGTCGCAGAGAATAATAGATATTTAAACTCTTTAAAAAAAATCTAATCAAAAGTTCCAGATTCATTTTATTAGGGGAATGTGATCTAAATAAAGTTTAAATAAAAAAGTAAATGAAAAAATACCTAAAAAGTATTTATTATTAAAAATATAAAAAAATACTCTTTTTTTATTTATTAGTACTATTTAACATTATATTTTATGGGGTTTTGTATTTTATTATATTTTAATTTATTATATTTTTGTTCATATTATACATTATTTATTTTTAATATTCATTATCACATCAGATATTAAAATCTCTAAAACATCCAGATTCATTGTATTTAGGGGAAATGTGCTTAAATGTAATAAAAATGAAACAAAAATGAAAAGCAACCAAATAAATTAAATGTCACAACGTAAATAAATAAATAAATATTCTGAAAATAAACATCACTGTCCAATAATTTTTCTTTGTTTCATTATTATTCCATTTTTTCTTTTGATTTTAGAAGTATGACCCAGACATGTTTTTGTAGGACATTTCGGGGGGAGTTTTGGTGCATCGGTGCATCAGAACAGATAGACAGCGAGCTGAAAAGAGACGCCGAGCGTCCACAAACGTGACAGAGAGCGGTGAGTCTGCCCTGCAGCTCTGACTCAAACATTTGTCAAGTCACAACACGAGTCCTGGGCCTCTGATAAAACAATCCTGCACACTTCATTTCTGTTTGAGGTGAAGATACGGCCACACACACACACACACACCACACGCACACACGCACGTGCGCGCGCGGTCGGTTAGTCGCGATTACCTCTCTGTCCTTGAGTTTCATGGCCAGGACGAGCTGGTGTCTGTGGTTGCTCAGTGCCTCGCGGTAATTCCCCTTGGAGAAGAAGGCCGACCCCAGGTTCCCGTGAGCGCGGCATTCACCCGTCTGGTCACCTGAAGGAAACCAGATCTGGGTTAGAAGGTTTCCATACACACACCAACATGACAAAACTGAATCTGAGGAAAACGTGTTCACAGGCTTCAGGAAGACCATCTTCAGATGGTTTCTAGCTGGTCAAAGCTGCTTGTTTAGGTCCATTAGGTGGTTTAATCTGGTAAACTACCTGGTGCAGGTCAAGCTAAACTAGCAGATCATCTCAGACCAGTATGAAACCAGATACTGAGTTCCAAAAAAACAACAACAACAACAACAGCTGAACTGATAAAATGTGCAAGAAATTGTTCAAAGTGGTAAATAAAACAAAGATCATTAGAGTACATTTTACACGATTATTTCAGTCTTTCAACTTTTAATTATTCCTGAAATGTACTCACAATTTATATGTAAAATAAAAATCAAGCACATAGTTTTTTTATTATTAAATATTATTAAAAGTGTGTTTAATTGTCAAATTTTTTTAAATAAATAAATATATATACAGTATATATATATATATATACAGTACAGACCAAAAGTTTGGACACACCTTCTCATTCAAAGAGTTTTCTTTATTTTCATGACTATGAAAATTGTAGAGTCACACTGAAGGCATCAAGGGCTATTTGACCAAGAAGGAGAGTGATGGGGTGCTGCACCAGATGACCTGGCCTCCACAGTCACCGGACCTGAACCCAATCGAGATGGTTTAGGGGTGAGCTGGACCGCAGACAGAAGGCAAAAGGGCCAACAAGTGCTAAGCATCTCTCGGGGAACTCCTTCAAGACTGTTGGAAGACCATTTCAGGTGACTACCTCTTGAATTTATATATAAATAAATTAAGCTATTGAATTAATGAAAACAACGACCGAGCAATTGAATGAATGAATCATACATTTAGCTTTTTTTGCTAATTTTGACAAAAATTATACATTTCCTGTTGGTAAACTGGCAAAAATTCTCTCCAAAATCTGATATAACTACACCTTATCTATTTATTTTAATTCTGTCAAGTTTTTTATGTATTGATTTATTTATTCATTATTTGTAAAAACAAACAAACAAACAAACAAACAAAAAACGGACAAAATTAGATTTTTTTTTTTGACCAAATTATTCAAACTGGGCAGGTTTTTTTTTTTTTTTTTTTTTGCTTAATCTGACAAGATTTATGACCAAAACTGGAAAAAACTAGGCTGTTTTTTCTATTTTTATTTATTCTTAAATTTGACAATTTTAAACAGATTAGACAGACAGATTTTTTTGGTAAATCGTACCCGGAAACAAATTCTGCCAAAACTATGGCAACTTTATTTGCCTGCATATATTATACTTGTGGGCAATATATACTACATACAGCAAAACTCAACTTGTATCACATAATGTAAAGTTTTATCATCCAACTCCATTCTGCTGAATACAACTTTAAGGCATGTGAATGTGATAATCTTCTGTAAAGCTGCTGTGTGCGGAGTGCTATAGAAATACATTCAGCTGGACTCATAAGTGGTTTGAGGTGAATGTACGAGTTTACAAAGCAATGACATCATGGCAGTCACAGCACCTGCAGCGTCAGAGCTTCATCAGCCGAGAGAAAACCCGAGCCGAGCGAGACGTCAGCTGTGTGCTGAGGTGCTAAAAGTGCGAGCTGAAGCTCAAACACAAACATTCACAGTTCAGGCGTGCGAGACAGACCGGGTGAGAAATGCTTTCATGCCTTAAAGTCCTGCTGTAAACCTCTGACATTCAGGAGCCGCCAGGAGAATATTTATGATGCATACAGTAGATACTTACACACAAAAACTAGTCCAGTGGCATTCTTGGGAAAAGTCGCAGTGGCTTTTAATTAAAAGAAAGTCCCATGAAGCCTAATTACTGAGAGACCTTATCAGCGTGTGCTCGGCTGGGTCAAAATAATTAACTTTGTGAGAAGGTACCGAGGCTTTCCGTGCACAAGGTCACCTGGACATCCATCACAAGACGTTCTCGCAACAGACCACCGAAGTACATCGATTTCTCAAGAACAGGACATGATCACATGAATATGCAAAATGAGCCCAATTAAATGAGATTTAAAGGAACAGTTCGCAACTAAAGCATTATTTACTCATTGTCATGTTGTGCTAGCCTGTGTGACTTTCTTTCGTGGAGCACGAAAGGAGAACAGGAGTATTTTATAATGTGTAGAGCAAAGTAAAGGTCATTTACACCTCAGTGCTCCTGTGGCTCAGTGGTAGAGCTTATTGTGTTAGCAGCGCAAAAGGTCATGGGTTCTATTCCCAGCGAACACAGGTAAAATGTATAGCCTGAATGCACTGTAAGTCGCTTTGGATAAAAGCATCTGGTAAATGCATTAATTTAAGTGTAAATGTAGATTAATAGATCGCAAAGTAGCAGTAGAAATAACAGCTATAGACAGTATTGTTATCGTAAAACAAATTATTAAAATGCTTTTCCTTTTATTTAAAAAAATTCTGTATTGTTTTTAAGTTTTGAAATTGTAATAATATTCATATTTATAAAATGTAAATATTAGATTAAATATAATAGATTGAAATGTAAACTATTGAAAAAAAAACAAGTTGTATTTAATTTCTTTAACGTTATATTGTTTTATAAGTTTATAAATTGTAATACTTATATTATTAAAATATAAATATTTGATTGAATATTAAAATATAAACTATAAAAACGTATTTTATTAACTGAAATGAACACTGAATACAATATGTTGTTTACATTTTGTTGTTTCATAAGTTTTACATTAAAAAAATGTATATTAATAAAATAAAAAATATTAGATTAAATATGAATATACAAATTATTAAAATGGTTTCCGTTAACCATGAAACTACATACATTTACAATTTTAAAATGTGATATTATTTTATAAGTTTAAAAATGTTATATTTATACTAATAAAATAATATTATATTAAATATTAAAACAAACTATATAGATTGCTTTCGTCAACTGAATATGATAAAATGTAATATACAATTAAAAAAAATTCTAAGTTTGATATTGTTTAATACATTTTAATTTTGTAATCATATTTATATGAATAAAATAAATATATTCCGTTGCTAGGTGAAAAATAATTTAAAAACACTTAAAACTAATTTGAAATCTTGCCTTAGAAAATAATTAAAAAAGTTAAAATAATATGTTGAAGTATTATAATAGCTTAAACTAAATAGAAATATATATATATATAAAAAAGAATCATGATAAATACAACTAACAAAATCACTTAGTTATTAGTTATTAAAGCTCAAATTAAAATCAAAAACATAAAAGCTCATTCAAACTATTACTAAATACTAGAAGAATACATAAATGATACAGATGGAATATGGTCAATAAAAACTAAATCATGTATCAAGAAACCTAAAATATGTCAAATAGGTTTCTTTAAGTCTTCACTCACCTAAAGTTTTGGCCACCTCCAGATCTTGCTGCATGTAGGCGGTGCTCTTCTCCGTGTTGCCCAATGACCAGTAAGCGCTGCTGAGGGCCGAGAAAACAGACCCGCGCAGCTTTAGGCTGCAGGTGCCAATCTTCAGCGCCGCTTCGAGGACCACCACAGACGCGCCGTGATGGGAGGCGGTCAGCAGCTCCTGACCAATCACAGACACCACCACAAACGGACTCTTGTCCAGCTTCATCTTCTGCAGCTGCTGGTAGGTCGGCTCCAGGGATTCTGCACAAATCACAGCCAGAGTTAAGATGAGACATGAAACGTTCAAAAAAAATGTAATAACGTATTTGAAAGTAAATCTACCTTAGATCTAAAAACACATCTAACTGATGTAACTTTCATTTAAACATCAAACATACAACAATGTTTATCTTAAAACTAATTTGTAATAAATAATATGTTGTCAGATCTGTCAAGAAATTACACTAAATCTGATTAATAAAATAATAATTAGAATGTTTCTCACCAAATCTGACAAACTAGGCTGTTTTTTTTTTTTGCTAAATCTGACCTAATTAAACCATTCTTTCTTTGTAAACTGTACATAATTAGACAGTTTCTGAGCAAACTGGGATGTTTTTCGCTTAATCTGTTTTCTCAAGTTGTTGTTGGTAAATTAGACAATTTCTCACCAAATCAGACAAAAATGGGTGGGTTTTTTTTCTACTAAATGTGACAAGGTTAGTTTTGATGGTAAATCATGGCAAAAATAGACATTTTCTAAACAAATCAGACAAAACTGGGTTGATTTGTTTGCTAAATCTGACAAAGTTGAAACAGCTTTTAATGGTAAACTTGACAAAACGATGCAGTTTCTCACAAAACTGGACAAAAAAATCTGACAACATTAGACATTTTCTGAGCACATCAGACTAAATGTATTTGTTGTTGTTGTTTTAAATCTGGCAATACTGAAAAGATTTTAATGGTAAATTGGACAAAATTATTCTGCGTCTCATCAAAATGGCTCTTTTTGCCTAATCAGACTAAATTAAACAGCTGTTGGTAAATCAGAACTTTTTAGACAAATTAGAATTTTTTTCCTAAATCTGTCAAGAAAAAAAAAATTAGATTAATTGGAGAAAATTATTCAGTGTCTCACCAAATTGGATCAAAACTGGGCTCTTTTTGCCTAATAGGACAAAATTAAACAGTTGTTGGTAAATTAGACATTTTCTGAGCAAATCAGACAAAACTGGTTGTTGTTTTTTTATTTGTTTTTTTTGGCTAAATCTGAAAAGATAATTTTTTTTATGATTAATTAGACCAAATTAGACAGTTACTCACCAAATCTGGCATAACAAGGCTGTTTTTTTGTCAAAATTTGACAATATAGACATTTTTTAAGACTAAATAAGAGTGAATCCATTAAAAAAAAAAAAAAAAAAAAAAAAAAAAATTTAGTCCAATTTAGATATTAAAACACAAATTTTCTCAGAACGACAAAAACTAATTTGACAAAATCAGACAATTTTAATGCTAAATCTGAAAAACTGGATCTATTTCAGTTGTCATTTTTTGACTATCATTTGCACATCACTAAAATGACTAAAATCATGTTCAGTGTAACAGCTTTTGTCTGCACAAGCTGAAGTGATTATTTACTGTATGTATGTCTGGATGTCGTCTTATGGAAGTTTCTCACTAAAATGTTCACCTTAGAAACGCTTATTTGTAAAATAAGCCCATGTGTTACTATGCAGTAAGATTTAGCGAGCACCATATGTGTAGAGGTGACCTCCGGCGGAGGAAGGAGACACAGTCAAAGAGTGAAACACACACGCTTTCATAAATCACGACAGGCCACAGTCGAGTGTCACCCACTGCCCCCTGGGACCCCCAAAGATCCAATTTTATCTGCCCTTCCCTCATTTTTCTGTAGTATATCTATGAAGTATCTTTCTTACCTTCCTTCTGGGTGTGTTTGATAGCCAATTCAGCATGTTTCATCTCGGCTGCACAAATGTGTACTGGCATAGGCACTTTCACATCATATCCTGTGTTTTATCACAGCTGGAACACCACAATGACCAATCAGCATCTATTAGTGTTATGATTTTGATTTATACTTTGCTGTAATTATTGATTCTGAGTTTTTTTTATGGTGTATTGGACAAAATAAAAAAAAATTTGAACAAACTGTACAAAACTTGTCTGTTTTACCTAAATCTGACAATATTAAACAATTTTTTTCATGGAAAATTGGTAAAAGTTAGAAAAATGGGCTGCTTTTGGTTAAATCTGACCAGATTAAACAATTTTTGTTGGTAAATCAGACTAAATTTGACATTTTCTGAGCAAACTGAGCAGAAAAAAGGGGCTGTTTTTGCTAAATCTGACAATATTGAATTATTTTTGGTGGTAAATCAGACTAAATATGAAATTTTCTGAGCAAACTGGAGAAAAAAGAAAAGCCTGGGCTGTTTTATTTGCCCAATCTGACAATATTAATCAGGTTTTCTGTGGTAAATTGGACAAAATTAAGATAGTTTCTCCCTGATTTGGACAAAAAGTATGCTGTTTTTGGCTAAATTTATCAAGATTAAACAGTCTTTGTTTGAAAAACAGACTAAATTAGACATTTTCTGAGCAAACTGGAGTTAAGCAGTTTTCCATTGGTAAACTGGACAAAATTAGACATTTAATGAAACAGTCTGTCTTGGTAAATCAGACAAAATTAGACATTTTCTGGGCAAATCTTTCGTAACTAAGCCGCTGTTGCTAGTTAAATTGTAACTATTTAACACATTTTAATGAAATAATTATCTGCTATACTGTATTTCTTGTGCTAGATAAAATCTAGTCAAATTCAGCATGAATGAATCTCCACACTGTAAAAACACACTTCAGGAACACGGAGTGATTTCCGACAGGTTTAATTCCCTCTTCTCGTGTAGCCGACAGGCGTGAATGTCCTCTGCCGCAGGCTACAAACACTCCACTGGGTTTGTGGTGCACATTCATACCGAGTAATTGCATTCAGCCTGACACTTTTACAAGTTGCATAAATCTGAGTGGTGAGAAACTCTTTGGCTTGGGGACGGAAGTGAGTGTGTGTGTGAATCTAGTTAGCAGCAGACAAGGGCATGATAAACAAGAGCGCAGAAGTGCTTATGCAGCCCGCCGCAGAGAGGACAGTTTAATGATGAGCCTCTAGGTGCCTATCTTTCCTTCCTCTTGATGCTTTTCTCTTCGCCGCTTCCCTCTCTTCTGTCGAGAGGCTTTGCCATGTGAAACAGAAGCTTTGACGTGTCTGTCTGGCGTCTCGTGGGAAGCAGCTAAATAAAGAAATAATAACAGAGACTGACAACAACACCCACTTGCATTTCATTGTGTTTACTTTCTTTTAGTCTATTTACATTACTATTCCTAAACTAAGCCGAGTGGATTTCCATATCTGTGCATCCGGAGGAGATCTAATATTCCCTGTAGCTCAAAAACAGAGGTTTCAGGTGGATTCTGTGCTAATTCTTCATGCTTTATACCGCTGGGACGGGCTAAAAACACATCAAGAGAGAGCGGAAACCAGCTGTGGATACATGAACCACATCAATACTGCAAACTTTTCAAAAAAGATGCTTGCAGACCATTTTATTTATTTACAGTATTCAGAATCCATTGTATTTGAAGAAAGAATGAATAACAGAATGATAGAATGATCAATGGAACAACAGATGGATGAATGGATGGATGGATGGATGATAGACAACGGACGGACGGACAGACAGACAGACAGACAGACAGACAGACAGACAGACAGACAGACAGACAGACAGACAGACAGACAGATAGATAGATGAATGGAGGGACAGACAGATAGATAATATAGACAGACAGACAGACACATATATAGATAGATAGATAGATAGATAGATAGATAGATAGATAGATAGATAGATAGATAGATAGATAGATAGATAGATAGATAGATAGATAGATAGATAGACGGACGGACGGACGGACGGACGGACGGACGGACGGACGGACGGACGGACGGACAGACAGACAGACAGACAGACAGACAGACAGACAGACAGATAGATAGATGAATGGAGGGACAGACAGATAGATAATATAGACAGACAGACAGACACATATATAGATAGATAGATAGATGGATGGATGGATGGATGGATGGATGGATGGATGGATGGATGGACGGACGGACGGACGGACGGACGGACGGACGGACGGATGGATGGATGGATGGATGGATGGATGGACAGACAGCCAGATAGATAATATAGACAGACAGACAGACAGACAGACAGACAGACAGACAGATAGATAGATAGATAGATAGATAGATAGATAGATAGATAGATAGATAGATAGATAGATAGATAGATAGATAGATAGATAGATAGATAGATAGATAGATAGATAGATAGATATAGACAGACAGACAGACAGACGGATAGATGGATGGATGGATGGATGGATGGATCTTTAACCAAAATAGCAGTGAATGATGCCTCATAAGATGAGAAACTGTCTGGTTTCCCTGTGTTTGTGCAGCTGTCTGTGTCGGGACGTCTGTGTGTGTGTGAGTGTTAATGTGCACGTGTGTGTCAGTATACCACATCCACTGATGGGCCGCTAGCTGTAGGTGTATGAGAAATGCTTTCGGGGATGCTAGGATGTAAATCACAGTCTCAGAATAAACAGGGTCATGCAAACAGCCGTTGTTCTGAGAGGATGTCCAGACGGGGTCGTTTCAACTGCTAATTATGTCCCTTATTTCCTCCGTTGTGCCTCAGAGCCAGACGCAGCACTGTGAGGCACAGAGAGAGTAGATTATGTTGAACAGTCTCTCCAAATCGGCTCCGGGCAGAGAGGTGATCGCTCGCAGCCCCTGGGCTCGCTGATAACAAGAGACCTGCTTTCTCCCACTCTCTCGCTTTCCCTCATCCCTTTATCGCTTTTGTAGCACCCTTGTGTGAGGATTTGCATGTGGGATTACCTAACTTTAATTTAATTGTTCTCCTCTCGGCTTCACAGAATCAGAGGTGCCATTCAAAGCCCTTCTGCTAAGACGAGAGGTGAGACGCCACAGAAAACTGAGCCGATTGTGTTGTGCTGCTCGCGTGGGATAACAGATGCACCTCTTTGGTTTGTGTTGGAAAGTTGCAGACTCTGAAAAACACACTCAGGATAATCTCTGTGCTCGCTGCAGACTCAAGTCTGTGGAGCTGGATAGCTCCAGTGTGTGCTGTACAGCACTATTGTAATTGTAAAAGTATACACATATTTTATAAATTTTCTTAGTGTAATTAATTACATATATTTGCAAATATTGCAAATATATATAAAGTACATATTTTGTCTATTCTTTTTAATCCTAATTTTAGTTTTGCGTGTTTGTAAATATATGTCATAAGCGTCAAATTATTTTTTTTTATATATATTTCTATATCATCTGAAAGCTGAATAAATAAGCTTTCCATTGATGTTTGATGTTTGTTATGAAAGGACAATATTAGGCCGAGATATAATTATTTGAAAATATGGAATCTGAGGGTGCAAAAATTTTTTCAAATATTAAAAAAATTTGCCTTTAAGTGGTCCAAATAAAGTTCTTAGCAATGCATATTACTAATCAAAAATTAAGTTTTGATATATTTACAGTATGAAAATTTAACAAATATCTTCATGGAACATGATCTTTATTTAATATCCTAATGATTTTTGACATAAAAGTCAAATCTATAATTTTGACCCATACAATTTATTTATGGCTATTGCTATAAATATACCCCAGCAACTTAAGACTGGTTTTGTGCTCTAGGGTCACGTGTGTGTGTGTGTGTTTGTGTACATACAGTATATTATTTTAGTGTAAAATATTTTAGCTATTTTACATTTCAACCTTAGTCCAATAAATAAGACTTTTTCATTTAGTGCATAAAAATGCAAACCAACTCAAAATGATGAAGCAGGTCACATATGATGCAAAAAAATGCACCTACACCTCTCACACACTAATACGGTTGCTAAATGAAGCTCATTATGCACACTGAACCCTCGTTATCACACTCATTACAGTCAACAGATGAATCTACATCAGAAGAGCCCAAAACAGCATGTTGCATCTTCAGCTTATATTCCCTGCTCATCTGAAATGAGTTCACACACAAACATCATGTCCTACTCATCTTTTGGCATTTTCAGATTCCATATAAGAAACTATTTGGCCCATTCATGAACCTTTTTCACTAATGAAGTTCTCACAAAAAGGTTTTAATATCTTTAAGAGGTTGTTTTCGGGAATTTGACCCTACGGGCCGTGTACCTCTTAGTGGGGACTTCATGGCGGCCTCCACCATTCCCACCAGCAGCTGTAGACTCTTGGGGTCCTGTGCCAGTCCTGAGGCGAAGGCGGCCAGGGCGTCCGCATGGCGCCCCAGGTACTGAAGGGCAACACCCTGTCGGAAGTATGCCTGCAGAAGGAGAACCAGAAAGAAAGCATGTTAGTGTTGTTATCGTATTCAATGAACAAGCATCATACCATCTAAGACTGGTTAGTGTGCACTAATCAAAAGTGATCTGAACAAAAAACCCAGACCATAAGGATTAAACCGCAGTGTGAAACACATATAGACACGGACAATTCCTCAAATCATGCATTTTATTGAGGAGATGTACATTGTTACTTAACTAAGTGAACTATTATTTCCTGCTAGACGACAAAATAGCTGCAAAAATCCCAAAGACTTAAACTGACCTGAGTCATATCTGTTTACACTGAAGATCAACAGGAAAAACATAGTAAATATGCTAAACAAACACATTTAAGAAGATGTTTAAAGGAAAAGTTAGGCCAAAAATGAAAATGTAATCAGACTCAGTCCATTCAAGATGTAGATGAGTTTGTTTTTTCAGATTTGGAGAAATGTAGCATTGCATCACTTGCTCACCAATGGATGCTCTGCAGTGAATGGGTGCCGTCAGAATGAGAGTCCAAACAGCTGATAAAAACATCACAATCCACACCAATTTTGTGACCACATCATCTTGTGAGTGAAAAGCGGCAAGAAACAAATACATCACTAAGATGTTTTAACTTTAAACCATAATTTCCAGGCTAAAATACATATCCATAAACCACAACAACTCTTCCTCCAGTGAGTGGTGCTTGATCTGTGCATATTTCTCTCCTGATTCAGACAAGAGGACTTTTTTACTAGAGGTAGCTTTATAGATTCAAGATCAATTGGAAGCAATGGTTTGATGTTACGTTAAGCGTCTTAATGATGGACTTGTTTATTGCAAACATGGAGCTTTTCACTTCGTAAGGATGTTAATTGATGAATTGGTGTGGTGTGGATTACTTGTGGATTATTGTGATGTTTTTATCAGCTGTTTGGACTCTCATTCTAACGGCACCCATTCACTGCAGAGCATCCATTGGTGAGCAAGTGATGCGATGATAAATTTCTCCAAATCTTGAAGAACAAACAAACTACATCTTGGATTGACTGAGGGTGAGTACATTTTTAGCAAATGTTTATTTTTGGTTGAACTACTCTTTTAAATCTTGTCTGTCTGTCATGCAGGTGCTGATACGGACATTGTATCTCAGACATGCCTGCATTCATGTTTTTAAAAAGGATGCTTTTATTTTGATCTCTCGATGCAGACCAGACCGCTCGACGGTATTAAATATCACAGCAGTTCACTTCCAGAACACATAATGTCCTCTCTATATTCACCGTGAGGGAGATGGGCTGATAAACACCATCATTTTCACTGACTTTTCACTAAAGGTGTCTCTGGTCCGAGCGGACTCACATCTCATAAAGCTCATTCACAATTATCATCTCACACAGCCGTTGGATCGGCCTGAGCATGCGGCCCACTTCCAGCCAAGCTGATAACGGTTGGGAGGGGTCCAGTGGAAGATTAAGACATGACATTGAATTTATGAAGGCCCCTATAATTAATTTCACTTTGCACAGGGAGCCCTTTGATCACAGACTACCTCTCTTTTTTTTTCGGACAGCTTCATTGAAACGAATGGGGATGCATATTGAATTCAACACATTAACCTTTGGTCTAACCATGTTATTATAGGACGTCGCAGGCCACCATGCTTGGCTCGATATTAATTGCCTCTTTGTTAACGGCCCACTGCGCTGGGATTGGACGCACTCGTCGTACACATGCACGTTGAGCGCTTTTAGGTTTCACCATCAATATCTGGCTGAAAGAAGGCTGGGATACAATCCTGTTTCTGTAATGCAATTTTAAAGCAAATGTGTTTTACTTTTAGCGAGAGCTAAACATATACGTGATTATTCAACGTAAGCAAACAGCGTGCTTGCACTCCGCCGGTTTTAAATTCGAATTAAGTTGATTAAATGACAGGCCGGGCTTTGTGTTTACGTCTCTCCACCGAATCCGAAAGCTCTAATTGGTTGATTAGCGCACTGAATTCCCAGCACAGATGCCGACGGCACTGTGATTTCATCCAGCATCGCTTTCATTCTCACTAACACAACACCAATCTCTCCGCCTCTCATTTCACTTTATTAACTTTATGTATTTAATTTCCCATTACATGCAAAGAGGGGGAAAAAACACTGAACAGCCACAATCTGGTCTGAACAAAGCAGGCATTTAGAAAAAAAAAAGCACTGGAACTGGAGGATTTTAATGATCTTGAGATCCATTAATGATTCTTGAACATGAGTATTCTTGTGCTGATGTGGGTAGAATGTCATACTTAAAATAGATGACTGCAGATAATCAAATGTGTCTTTCATTTTACCCAAGTTGTGAGTTTGAAGAGAAGAAAAACTGCATGCTAAATAGACAATATCAATGTTTGCACACAACAACAAGCATAAAATACAATCAATATAGTGATTTACAAACATTTTCATTTAAAATCTGAAGGAGTGTTCAGAAAACAGGTTCAAAGCGACTCTTATGAACTGGCGCTTTATAATGAATCAATATCCAATTTATAAAATCAGTTTGATTTCAAATTCACTCAATCACTGAATCAGTCAGAGTGGCTCTTAAAATATGTATTAAAATACTAATAATATATATATATATATATATATATTTTTTTGTATATTATTAGGTCCACCTTATTTTCCTCAGAATTAAAAAACAATTGTTAATGAAATCATTAAAAGGTTACATGTAATTTACACAATGTTAAAATAATAAAAAATGTGTAAAACATTGCTCTGTTTATTTTCTTCAGCAACACTGACTCAACCAATTATGAGAGTTTGGGGGCGGGACTATCAGTTTGACCAACCAATGAAGGGAGGATGAGTGTTCAGGAAACCTGTTTTGCATTATATTCTTTGCAATTTCATTTGATGATCTAAGTGGAACAGAAATGGCAAACTTTCTCTTTAAAGAACCAGAATCTTTAAGTGGGAGTTAGAACTAAAAATAGTTCTATTCTATATAGAGTAGTGGAAATATATTCTGAAATATATTCAGATGACGGTGCTCTCCAGTGCGTGTCAATCCAGTGTTGTTTCTCAGCGACTGCTGGAGAATGACTGATCTGAGCCGGGATGGCATATGGAGACACAACTGTTCAGATCAAGTGTGGCGTCTGGCTGCGCTGGCATCTGACATCTTAAATGTGACGCTCCATCCACAGTCAATTACATATAATCATAACCACAGACATAACACTGGGAAAACTGTCAAACACACCTCTCAGCCGCTTGACACATTGATTCCTTCAGCAAGTTTTTCAGCATTCAGAATGAAGAGATGCTGCTCAAGGTTTTCAAGGTTCCAGCAGAATGAGTGACAAAACATTAAACAAGAATGATTCAATCTCACAAAGACTGCCCGCCGTGATTCAGACGTTTTCTGTTCAAACAGCGGCGTGCTTTGCATCGCATTACGAGCTTTAAACATGTGCTAAATTAAAATGATTTCCATTACACTAACAGCAATCAATCTGAGACCAGATATCTGTATATCTTATTTCTTATTTCAGATACCTTATTTCAATTGAGAATAGACAAAACACAACATATAACACAATATAAAAATGTAAAGAAGAATAGATATATTTATAAATATCTCTACAGTATATACTATACTATATACTCTATATATATAATGTAATCTATTTGTATCTATCTGTACTTAAGTGCCCTTAACAGACATCATTCCTACAGACAGGTACACTTGCCCCGTGATGGAGTCACCGGCTGCCTAGCAACACTTGCCTCCTCCGGTACCTCACCTGCTGTGATTTTGGCTAAAAACACAGACAGAAAAGTGTGATGAAGAGATGAAGCAAACGAGGATGTTTAGGACTAATTACTGAGCCAGACTCTGCTGTGCTGCTAATCACCTGACTTACACAAACTACAAAGAGACGTGAATAATTATGAGGCTGAAAAACTTCATTAGGGCACATTTGTGCAGATATTTAATGACTAACTTGTCCAGTGATGTGCTTTATGGTGGTAATGACCGTGTGTGATGGTTATGGTCATAAACACCGCTCCAGACATGACAACCGCTGCTTTACTGTCTTAGTTGACAAAGACTGAATGTGTTAAAAGATACACATATTTTAAAGTCAAGATAACTTTTAAAAAAGAAGTCATAAAAAGTAGCTTACTACTGCACTGATATGGGCTGATATCTTTTTGATAATATAACATCAGATGATACAATTATCTTTTTATATACAAACAATTAATTATCAAGCAATTACCCAGCAGAAAAACAGATGGGATCTCAATTAGAGTGCTAAACATTAAACTTCACACTAAAAACTATTAATAAACTCATAAATCAATCACAATTATATATAGCGGAAACAAAGTGACAAATACTAGGATTTAACTGTTAAAATGTTTTACAAGAACAACAACCACAAAAGACAAGAAGACTCAAATGAATCAGCGAGTAGTCCATTTGAATATATATATAAATACACAGTAAACACACATACTGTATATTGTGTATACAAAAGCTTTTATTTCGGATGCAGTTAATCATTTGACAGCACTAATAGCACTTTCAACTTGATCCATTAAAATTTAATCAATTGATTCACCAAAATGAATCTGATTTAATAGTTTAGGAGGTTTTATTATTGCCTAAATGTTATAATTAGCCTATGTCATTTATATGAACTCTTTAAAATTAATTCACTAAAATTAATCAACTGATATACTGTAATGATTCAGTAAAATGAATCAGATGCAACCATTTAGGTGGTTTTATTACTGACTAAATGCTAGCATATTATTATATTATTATAAAGAACTCTTTAAAATGATGAAAACATGAAAAAACACACACCTAGAAATTCAGAATTTTGACAACGTTTTTGGACAAAAAGCAACAATGTACTAGAAAAGTGACATTTAAACTACTGTCACTCTAAAAGCTAGTTAAGTTAGCAGCATGTTTGTTTTTATCTAGTCATTCCTCAACTCTGAAAACCCACAAAACACCTTTTTGTACATATCGAAGTCAGTGACAATAAAATGTGACATCCATATCCAACCATATCTCGGCCGAAATGCATTTACTGTGCAATCACACGCATTCCATCGGCGAGTGCCATCGATCCACGATCCACATCAAACTGTGAAGGGATGCGATGAAAAAAGGTCACACTTCAGGACCGTAATCAATGCTGTGCATTAGGCAATCAGCGCCTGTCACAACCTCCTCAGGCTGCACAATGATGGGCCCAAACGCTCCTGAAAAACCAGCTATTGTAAACACACCTGTCTGGAATCAGCCTCAGAGCGGCAGGTGACAGATAAGTGCACGCTGATGCTAATTGCGCTGGTTCTGATGCCAGAACTTCTCATTTCAGGACTCATACGACATGCAGTATGCATGATGTAGAAATCAAGGAACTTAGTCAATGCCACGTCCTGATCATCAAATCTAATGGGGAATAAGAGTGTTCATAATCCAGCGACTATGGCGGAGAGGAGCTTTGCAGATTAGCAGATGTTTCACTTATTGATTGTTAAATGCATTAATCAAAGCCAGATGGCAGCTACGTCAACACTGTCTGGCATGAATGCATGAATGTGGAAGTGCTACAAAAATGCAACTGAATGCATTTACAATGCAACCATCAAAGTGTGTGCAGCGATTGATGCAAGTCTTTGACATCTGGTGGGTAGCTCTTCCAAGAAGTGCCAACTTTTTAAGCTTGTTTCAAAACAGCTCTGGCTTGGTTTTCTACCTTTTGCAGAGTACATTTATTGCAAAACAGGAATGATTATCATTATTATTTTGATTCACAATAACAAAATGCTTTTATTATATAATTTACAGTTTAGGTGGTGTTTTATTATTGCCTAAATGATTTTATTATATAATTTACAAGAGTCCTCAAAAATTAATTCACTAATATGAATCAACTGAATCAATGAAACGATTCACTAAAAGGAATCTGACTCAACAGTTTAGGTGTTTGATTATTGCCTAAAGGCTATTATTGTATCATTAACATGAATCTTTTCAAATGAATTCACCTACAATTAATCAATTGAGTCACTATAATGAATCAGACGCAGTGTTTTTTTTTTTTTTGCCTTTTGTTTGTGTCGTACAGCTGTGTACACAACACAACATACCAAAAATCAAATGAAAAAACCCAGAAATTTTGGCGCACATCTTGAGTAAGAGTAGTTCCAACTTTTCAAGCTGTTTCTTGAGAGCTCTGGCTTGTTTTTCTAGCTCATGTAGAGTACATTTACTACAAAAACAGGAAAGTGTGCAACGCTCTGCAGAAGCATGTCAGGACGCTGACCTTTGCTACATAACCTCATCTTAACCTTCAAAAAAAATTAATACAAAGGCTCAGAAAAAAGAGAGAGTAATGCAGTAAATGATAAACAAGATCATCTTTAAAAATATAGGACTTATATCTGTTCCATACGAATGCCTCATTAAAGAAAGAAGTCGTTCTTCTTTCATGTTTTCACTCGTATTCATGGAAATCTTTGTGGGATGCTTTGCATCTCGTCTCCTTACAAAGCAGATGCAGTTTAAAGTGAATTCAGTATTAACCATAAATGTGGGAATTAAAAGACTTTAGAAAGCTGAGAGAGCTACATCAGCAGCGCTGCGAGACGAGCCGAAATAGATCGGCTCAAAAATCCACCGGCTTTTATCTTAACTGTGAGCAACGACGTCAAGATGCAGCACACATCCTTCAGAAGGAAAAAGCCTGCAGGCATTTCTGTGAACTCATCGAGCCAATCACATCACATACTGTACGGAGTCTCACCTCTTATCCACTTTATTAACCTTAATTAGATTTCATTATAAAACAATCACCACCAATTCTCATGGAGCCACTCACGGGATGAGCATTTTAAACAATGACTACATCCACACTTGCATTAGCATTAGAGCTATTTGCTAAGTCAAGGACCATTTCATCTACTCGAGGAAAACAATCTCCTTTGACATAAAAAAAATAACTTTATAGCACTCAGACTCACAATTTTCACCTGCTAGATACTAAAACAAGCCAAACCAGACCAGTAATTAACCTAACAATCACCCAGAAAACCTAGCGACATGCTAACAGACCCCTAGATAGACACACCCTAGAAACTTTGAAGTAACTTCCAAACTATTGCTCAAAACATGCTAGAAAACACAGAGAAACATATTAACAAACACCTAAAATGCTGTAGCAATCTCATGGCAACATGCTGACAAGCACTCAGAACAGAACTAGCCATACCCTGGAAAATGATAAAAATCTATTTAAAGATGGAATATGTTTGCTAGGAGATCTCAGTCTACACGTGGAATATTACCAAATACTATTGAGGCCAAAGTACATAATTTGCTCTCAGCCACTACATATAAGGAGTTATGAACCCGAAGCACATGGACAACATGGCCGCTTGTGACATGATTACAAACACAGAGCGCTAAACTGAACTTGAGTGACACTGATAAACAGGAAACAGAGGGACACTAAAATAGCAGATGTTTAGCTTGTGCGTCCACTAACATGTAAACAAGCGATCCGGACGAGGCCAGTACGAGAGAGAGAGAGAGAGAGAAAGAGAGAGAGAGAGAGAGACAGAGTGAAAACGCTGCTAGATGAGAGAGAACTGGGGCAGGATTTTATATTCAGCCCTCATGCTGGTTATTGTCCAGCAGCTCTGTTTAGTTTAGAGAAAGTTTAGAGCTAGCCTGGAATGCTCGCGCACAGATCTCCCATGTGATTACCAGACAAATGCATCCTGATTCGCAACACATGTAGTGGTTAAAATATAGAACCACTAATTTAACTAAGTAATTTCTATGCAGACTGTGGATGTTAGAAAGTCAATAGACTTGGGCTTAGTTGCTCGACTAACATTCTTCTGTCATGGAAAGGGATCCTGAGGGTCGACCCAGTTTTCTGTTTCCACAGATAATGTGTACATTTAACTCCTGTAGTTTGGCCTTCTTGATCTTTGGCCTTGGCTAAACCAGCTGGCCACATTCTCTCTAGCATCAAAATCTTCCAGACTTCCAATCTTCCACTGATTCTGATCAGATCTTCACTGTGTCTGAACGAAGGGATGCTCTAGTGTCTGATTTGAACAGCTAAACAGCCCCTAAACAGCTTATACTACTGTTTCAGCTATTAAAATAGCTCAGTTTTGTATGTAACGGCAAAGTGATTATATTTTGTTTCATTTCTTTATTAAGTTTACTTAGAAAACCATTTGGAGCATTTTTTTTGTTTATTAAATATACCTTATTTTTGTTTGTTTTTTAAGTATCGACCAAGCAGCCAGCGGCAGACAGTGTGCCTATGTTTGATCAATTTAGCCTTCTCAAATCATCACGACCTGTCTAAAATAAAATCTTCAGATATAAAACAGTTCAAGCATATAACAATGTTTAAACGTTACACCCAAATAAACCGACACTCAGTGAAAACATGCCTCACAGACATGATAAATATATCTATAGAAAGCTTTAGGTGACCACTTAACGAAATACAACAAATCGAAAACAAAAACTCTTTCATTATAATCATAATCTGTTGAAGATGCACTTATCTCTAAAGGCGTTTCTAATAAGGAGATGAGTCAGGCTTGGCAACTTCAGACTCAGAAAACACTGGTTTATTAGTCGTTAATTCAAATATCTACGTACTATTTCCCCAACATTTATGCTAATTACTTTTGCCGGTGCTTTGCGGCAAGCAAGTCGCGACAGCACGGTCTCGTGTTGTTTCCACCAGCATGGAAATATTTTTTAAGCACTAATTGATGGATGTCTAAAATATTAAAGTAAGGAGAAGTCTAAAACAGGCAGGCGGCCTGGCCCACATCTGAACTATGACATGAAAATTGGCCTGAAGCCTGGCTCGAGGGACGTAAAAAAGTCAGGTCCGTCGGCCTCGGGCTGAAATGAAGGGCTCTAGTGTCTGTTGTTCAACCCACAGGGAGATTTTCAGAGTCGCAAAGACTCTTTCTTTTTCCCTTGAACGGCTGGTGCGACCTCTGATTTTTTTTAGTCGCACCACTGAGAAATTAGGTCGCACACTAGAGCCCTGACACCTCTGATCAGGTTAAAGGCAGCCAGTCCACCTGCAGGGAGATCAAGACACGACAAAGCAAACAACAAACCTTAATTTGAAACTGCCGTCACCAACTGTTCATAGCATGAAGGCGCAGCCCAAAATAACAGGGCTAATCTGTATGAATATTAATCTGGATTCCTGTGGGAAGCTAATCAAACGTCATTAATCTTTGCAAGCATTTTAAACGAGTCAAAATGAGTATGTTTCCGTGCAAGCTGGAGACTACTTGTCACCTGACCCAAGAGGGACGAGCGCTCTAGAGCCGTGACCTGAGACGTGTCCGTGTCCCATGTGCTCGAAGGAAACGCAGAATCTGCACGAGACTGGGTGGCAGTATCACAGTAACGACACCATCCGGCCAAGCCGTCCCCTGTGGCTTGCCGCTGCGGCGTAAAGTGCACTGGAGTAGGAAATCGAGGCCGCTGCAAGTTCAGCTTTCTTCCGAAAGAGCCCTATTTCACACGGCGAGGGGTTTGGGCAATTACTTGTGACAATGGCTGGCATGGCAACAGAGAGAAAGATTGATCTGGACACGAAACAACTGTGTTTGCTTTATTAAAAGTAATTCATCACCCTGCCTGTGTGTAATGGCGCTGTAGGAATGTGTGCAAACGGACAGACGTGGCCTTGACATGGGGACATCAGGGAATCGGACGCACGCAAACACACAGGCCGGGTGTTAAAGGAAAGCCATCCGAGTGTGAAAATCTGCAGAATTACACTTGAATTTCCACCATCTGCCACCGTCCACTGCGCACTCTGGGAGCTGCGCAATTAATCAGACAGAGTAGATATTCATCTGTGAAACCTGCCCGGAAGTGCTTTCATAGTTCATCAGACCTTAGCTGGGTTTGTCTTCAAATTCCTGAAGATAAAACAGTTTTGAGTTATAAAATGAATGTGTATCCTACATCAGATCATTTGGACCTGAGAGAATTTGGAGAGAAATCTTTGAGCTCATATTGAGATCTCTGACTTTTGATTGCAGATTGGGAACTTGAACAGAATTGAATCGTTTATTTGCTAAAACATACAAATAAGTTAATATTGTGTTAGTTGAATTTTTAACACTATTATTATTTCATCAAAATAACCCAACTAGAGTTTGATATTAAAAGCTTTCCATTTGCTATGGATCTAAGTGGTGTTTGATTCTTGGAAGAACTGAGCAAAATTAAGACATTTATTTTGAAATTCTTTATGAGAATATGCATCATAACAAGATTACTTTCACTGCTAGATATATATATTTGGTCTTGTTTTCTAGTATAAATATCTAAACATTCTCAAATCAAGATGCATTTAGTTGACCGGTAAAATGATTTAAGATATTAAGTTTTGTTCTCAAAAAATATATATATAAAAATAATCTTAATTCAAAGGCTAAACAAGATTATTTTTCTTGCCCCATTGGCAGACATTTTTGCTGGTTGTAAGCAAAAACTAACAAAAATGTTTATATTTTTACCAGAAACAAGACATTATATCTTATATATAACTTTTTGCTGAAGATTATGAACAGGAGCCCAATTTGAGAAAATTTTCATATCTTAAGAGAAAAACTGTCTATTTGGTTTGCATTTATTACGAAATTATTTAAGATTACGATGCATAATGAGATCACTTTTTCAAGAGACTTCAACATTCAATCTCATTGCTTTGAATGAAAACCAGCTGAGATCTCTGACTTCTGATTGGAGATCGCAAATCTGAGCACAACTGAATTCGCACACTTGTTGTACAAGTCTTGCCAAATTTGAGCAAAATTGAGACATTCCTGATATTTCTTATGAAATTCTTTGACATTACTTATCACCAGGAGAAAAATCAGACTTCAAAAAGAGTGTCGGACTTTCAATCTCATCACTTTATACAAGACACAACTGAGATCTCTGGTCTCAAACTGTTCTTAGATTCCCGATCTGCAACCAAAAGTAATTTTTCACATCTCAAAGTTATATTAGAAACAACAGTTCCCATTTGCTTTGCATTTAATTGCATCGCCGTTTATGAGTCTTGGCAAATTTAATCAATACTGAGATTTCTTATGAGACATAACAAGATTACTTTTCAACAGTAGTAAAATCTGACTTGAACTGAAGTGTAAGTTTGTTCAGCATTCCATCTCATTGCCTAGTACGAGAAACGACTGCGATCTCATTAGTGTTTTTGTGTCCTGTGGGCGGCAGAAACTAATAGGCATGCACTCGGTGTGTTTAACACAAATGAGTGCCGTACGGATGGATGGAGATCGGGAAAGCTGGCGCTAATGGAGTCCGGGGCTGGACGTCCTGGTGCCGTGTCACCTTGCTCCGGGACAACCCGCAAAGCTGTTGGCACTAATGGTCGCGTGAAGGGCGGGATGAAATAGAAAGCTGGAAAGGGGCAGGATGCGTGCGAAGAGACAGCGCTGGCAGGTACATACATAATTGCAATGTGAGATGCATAAGAGAAGCGAGCGCCGGGGGCCGAGATCCAGCGCTGTGATGCTAGCAGAGACGAGCTGATGAAGGTCACCAGCTGCGGAGCCAACGAAGACAAACCCACGCCACCCAGCGCTCTGCCAACCCTCTCCATCTGCACTGACGCCCGCCGAGTCACATGCACTCCCAGAGAAGAAATATGTGACCCTGGAGCACAAAACCAGTCTGAAGTAGCACAGGTATATTTGTAGTAATAGCCAAGAATACATTGTGTGGGTCAAAATTAGAGATTTTTCTTTTATTGCAAAAATCATTAGGATATTAAGTAAAGATCATGTTCCATGAAGATATTTAGCAAATTTCCTACTCTAAATATATCAAAACTTAATTTTCTTATTAATAATATGCATTGCTAAGGACTTAATTTGAACAACTTCAAAGGTGATTTTCTCAGTATTTAGATTTTTTTGCACCCTCAGATTCCAGATTTTCAAATAGTTGCATCTCGGCCAAATATTGTCCTCCAAACAAATGTTACAGCAATGAAAACCTCATTTATACAGCTTTCAGAAGATGATTCAATCTCAATTTTAAAAAAATGACCCTTATGACTAGTTTTGTGGTCCAGAGTCACAAATATTAACAGTGATAATACCAATAACATAAAACAATAAAAATAATTTACTGAATGCAATGCAGATAGGTTTCAATCTATAGTATGTATCCTTTTAATGCATAAAACTGTTTTAATACATTTTATTCAATTTTTAATCTGTTTGTATTCTTTGCTTTTATTGTTACTTTTATATTATAAATTTGTTGTGATTATTTTCTGATTATTATAATCCTTTTAATGTAAAGCACTTTAAATTACCATTGTGTACGACGTGCCATAAATTGTACATATTATTATTATTATTATTATTATTACTATTATTATTATTATTAAACCTATTTGTGAATACTGGTTAAAGGAAGCTTAACATATAAAATAAATAAAATAAAAACCTTAACTTAAGACAGCTAATAATAATAATAAAAATAATGAATATTAGTATTATTATTTCAGAATTATGAATTTTACTAAATTTGTTATTCAATCTAAATGTTTGCACATTTATTTTTTAAATGTCTGATAATGTCTGATATATATATATATATCTGATAACCAATATTCAGAACAATATATTTAAAAATTTAGATTAGAAATAAAAATAATACCATATTAACATGACGATGATGATTATTATTTTTTTTTAATTTACTCTGAAACATAATACTTATATATACATATATATATATATATATATATACACATATATATATATATATATATATACACACACACACACAAAAAAAAAATTAAATTAAATGAAAAGATGCCAAGCTAACACAAACCCAATGCTAATCATCATGTTGCCAGCCCTCGACATCTACACCAACTTGTCACTGATTATTCATCTCTGCCAGTGAAGAAGAGATGTTAAAGATTTTAACACTCTTTAGGGGCATGTTTACAGTCATTACAATACACGGACTCTTAGTTTCAGTGTAAAAACACATCTGTTTTCAGCTTGCTCTGTTTGTGGAAGCCAAAGACTCAATTTATAGCTGGATCCAGATCATCAAATGTTTGTTCGTCCATTACGGGTCAATCGAGCGCCGCGGCCTCTTGGCATTCTGCAGACAGTGTGCAATTTACAAGACTCTTCCTCGGGTCCTTTTACCAAACCATCCCGCAGCGATAATCACAAAAACATCTGCGCGAGCAATGATCCCGCTCAGATGTTGTATCAAAAAAGCTGGAGTTCCCTTATAATGATGCACCTAGAGCAAAATAACAACCCCCTTGAAGTTGAAGGGTCTTATCTGCGCAGAAAGTGCCACTTTTGCAGAA
Organism: Carassius carassius; assembly: GCF_963082965.1. NCBI lineage: Eukaryota > Metazoa > Chordata > Actinopteri > Cypriniformes > Cyprinidae > Carassius > Carassius carassius. The sequence goes on from NC_081799.1 coordinate 23,906,915, forward strand.
AAACTCCCAAAGAGGAGCCTCCCTTTCAGAAGCGGATGACAGAGCGTGATAGCGAGGAGCATTAACGCTCCGGTTCGCTGGTGTGATTCAGACCGGTGGCCCGCGGCTCACAGGAACTACATTCAAAGAGTCTTTGTGGCTGAGGAGCGAGTGCTCGTGTGCTGAAAACACAGCGGCTCTGCTGATGTCAGCACCAGAGACGCTGCTAATGAAACGCCAGCTTCTGCACAGCGTTATGCATGCAGAGCGGCCCGTCAGATCCTATCCCACCTCTAATTATTGCCGTGCTCGAGGTAGGAGCCTGATAACGCTTCGCTCTCTAATTGAAATCAGAGCATCCCTCTAGAGAGCGCTGATGAGAGATCATCGGGGTGCTGCGCTCTGTGTGCCCGGCCTGACATTAGCACTGACTCCAGATGAACTTCAAACACAGACAGACCGGAATCTGAAATTAAAGCGATTTATGTTAGGGAGCACCAATCAACTTTATGGTGGAAATTGACCTGAATGGGGTCTGTATGTGATGCTGTGCTCTTTCGGTTTCATCTTTGCTGAACATGTGAAGCAATAAAGCGAATATAATGCATCTGGGTCAATGCAGCGCTGATTGTGTGCTTTTAGAAAGAGTTTGGGTACTGTGGGGTCACGTCTGGATTTGGCTGGTATGTTTAGTGAAATAATCCACTTATATTTTGTCACGATCAAAATAAAATAAAATTAAAAGTAAAAAAGTAAACAAATAAAAATGAAATATATATATAATAATAAAACAAAAAAAATTTAATATACAAAATAAAACCAAATTAAAAAAAGATCAAATTAAGAAAATAAATCAAATAAAATATAAAAAGTAAAATAAAAAATGTAATATAGAAAGCAAAATCACATATTGAAGCAAAATAAATTAAATAACGATAAATAAAAGTTAAATAAAAATTAAAAATTCTAATAAATCAAGTTGAAATAAAATATAAAAAAGTAAAATAATAAAACTAAAATAAATATATAAAATAATAAAAGTAAAAAAGACAGATAAAATAAAAAATAAAAGACAAAAAGTTAAATAAAACAAATACTAAATATAAACAGTAAAATACCATTTTAATTTCAATTTAAATATGCATATTTCAATTTAATTTATTAAGTAACATGCTAAAATAAAATACGTTTAAATAAAAATATAAAATAATTAACAATAATACAAATAATGAAACAAACTAAAATTAAAAATATCTAAAATAAAACAATAATATAAATAAAATATAGTGAAAGAAAATATTAAAAATAAAACAAAATATAATATAAACAGTAAAATAAAATAAAAAGATCAAAGTGAAATCAGTTAAAATACAATGATTTTATTATAATATATAACTGAAATAAAATTAAATTAAAAAGATTAAATGAAATGAAATGAAATGAAATGAAATGAAATGAAATGAAATTATATAAAAAAACATATAATGCAGCACAGATGGGTGTTCTTTTAGAAGTAGTTTGGGAGCTGTGAGGTCGTGTCTGGATTCAGCTGGTGGTGCCGAATGCCTTTTAGTCTGATAATGCACTTTTAATAGCAATAAAGACCTGATAAAAACCCATCGGGGAGACGTGACACCTACATACAGTAACGAAGAGCAGATTTCATGATTTAAGATCAATAGTGACAAACCGGTCACCCGTCCGGCGCCAGAGTGTAAGAACAGTGACGGCTTTCAGAGTAAATCAAACGAGTGAATGAGTCATGAGGTCAGTTTCTCTGACACATCATCATATCAAATCTAGAGAGGTCTTCTACAGTTCGGTCAATGTGATGTCACAACGTTTCCTGAAGGCATAAATCATAATGAGCATTTACTGCCATTATAATGAAATTAATTCACTGAACAAGCCATTAATCTATCTTTGCCAGTGTTTTAAAGACATTAAAGACGCATTTCCAGAAAGAGATCATCACCTGGAAAGCATTAGCTGTTTTAAGCATCAAAATTGTGTACACACTAAATAAAATAAAAATAAAATAAGTAAAATGAAAAAAATAAAAAATATTCATTTTATTTTATTAAAATCAAATTTTATTTGATTTATTGTCCATTAAATTAAATTAAATTAAATTAAATTAAATTAAATTACTAAAGTACTACTACTTAAGTAATTTTAGTACAGATTTTTTCAAGGTAATATTCATGCAAGGTTTTACACATGAATAACTGTCCATACAATGTACATCTTTTATTTGCAAGCAGGGAAATGACAGTGAAGGACAGTATATTGTGCTCACGAATGTAAAAAAGAAAAGTGAAAACCTGAACTTTGAATGAGCTTCTGCTTTAACAGGCTTTCTCAAAGTGTGACAAGAAGAAGACAATGACCTTTCGGCGTCCCTCACCTGACACATTCTCACTAATTCTCCTCATCAGAGACACAAAAGCCCAGCGAGCGGCCCGAAAACACGCTCATGGTGTATTGACGTTCTGCAGGGGGACTTCAGATTAATTATAGCGCCCAGCTGGACACGTGAGCCTCTCCAAAACACCTGTGCCAGACAACTGGAAGTCTGTACTTGTAATACAGGTTCATTAACTGCAGCGACTGTATCAAATGTTTCTCTCAATCTCCAGCTAAAGCTGTTTCCCATACAAAAATATTTGCAGCAATTAGACAAGGCCTTTGGAAATCGAAGAAGAAGAAGAAGCTGAACTTATGTCACCGGCGAGACTTTATATGATTTCATATGCATGCTGCGGTTTATTTCTGCTGTTTCAGAGATGCTTGTTTAGTCTAAACGACGCTAACGGAGAGGGAGATAATGCATCTGATGCTGTTTAACATGTAAGAGGATCATTTATTGTGTAGGAGCCGTTTGCTGACTCCGCTCGAAATACCAGTGAAATGAGGCGTCTAGAAAGTGATCACGCAGAGCAATGCAGCAGTATCTGCACAGAACAAACAAACACAGCCACCGATAAACAGCCTGCGAAATCAAAGTCAGTCCAAATGCATTTATTTATGCATTAAAAACAACTTCACTTCTAGAGAGAAAAACACTAATATTATATATTTAATTTAAATATTGAAAAAAATATATTCATTTAAAAATATGGATATCTCATCTTTTTCTTAGAAGATATAGTACATTTTATAAAATGCTCTCTAAAAACTTCCCGTCTCAGTTGACATCAGCTAGAAACAGAAAAAGTATGTCATAGTCTTGCCATACAGTGATGTAAACAAATGCCCAAAATTAAATAAATTAATAAAAACATAATAAAATAAATGGAACAAAACTAGATGTTTATGTATTATGTAAAAACAATAAAATGTAATGCAAATATCAAAAAAATAATAAATGAAAATACAATTATGAATGTAAAATATTATTATATTATATATTATATTACTTATTCTGAATATTCAAAAATGGAGCTGGATTTACTTTTTTTAAAAAATAAATAAATAAATAAATTCCTAGTAAATGTCTCAAATAATTAAAAAATAGTAAAACGTTGACTTAAACAGTACATTTTGAAGTAGAAAGAATAAAATTATTCCAAATCGCATTTGTTTAGACTTTATTTAGAACTTTGTAAAAATATTTCTTTCTGTATGCATGTAATATATATTGCCAAATATAAAATTAAGTAAGATTATTTATATATTAAACAAAAAAACAAGAAAGTGAATGTTCAAAAAGTACTTGGGTAATACACTGAATTGATTCATTCATGTGAATCAGTTCAGACTGTTTCATTGATTCAAAAAGTCTAAATGATTCATTTACAATAACACTCACAAATTAGTTGTTCAGTTGAAATTATAGGGGGGGGGGGACGCATATTAATAACTTTTTGAGCAAATACATAAATACTGTGAAATTTATATCAAAAGAAAAGCCAAAAAGATATTCAGATAATATTTTTGCTTTATTTCATATATAATAACTACATTACAGTGACAATATCTTGTACCTCTTAATTAAAAATATTTTTCTCATTAAATTCTTACCAAATTGTATTTCTTGTATTAAAGATTAATCTACTAAGCAACAACAGCTGTTTGGTTAAAATTATGGTTCTTCTAAGTTGAGGTAATAAATATTGTGAAATTTATCAAATCAAAGGTAGAAAAAAGTTAAGATCATGTTTGGAAATAAAATACTATATTTTCTGCCTTTTCTCTTGAACCTCTAAATTAAAATTAAATTCTTACCATATTTTATTTCTTGTATTAAAGATGAATCTACTAAGCAACAACGGCTGTTTGTTTGAAATTAGGGTTCTTATGGCAAAAGAGATGCATAAATAACTTTTTGGAGCAAATACATACAGATTGTGAAAAAGGCAGAAAATATGTTTTGCTATACTGCATATATGACGAAACCACTAGAGTATTTTTCAGCCTTTTCACTTTAACCAAGATCATTAAAAAAAAAAAAAAACAATTCTATAATAAACAACATTGGCTGTTTGCATAAATATTATGAAATTCAGATCAAATCAAAAGGCAGAAAACTATGTTTTTAATACACTGCATTTATTGCAAACAACATTTCTCTGACTGAATGAATTTCATATGCAACAGTCTTGCCAACATAAGTCAACCGTAATGAAAGATGCAACTGAATTCATCTCCAGATCGATACAGTTATGCGAGGATACGCTTTAGTCTGTTTAATGTCATAACTTACTCCTTAATCACAGCATTGCACGATTAATCATCATAAACTGAAATAAATCACTAAACAGGTGGTTAAAAATGAATTTTTGGCGAGGCTTGCCGAGGCGCCGGCCCTGCCAGACTCACTCGTGCACCAGGCAAAAATATCCCTCGCAGGCTCCATCCATTCATCCGACTGTCCTTGAGGAATGTGACCTGTTTTTGTCTTTGAGAGCGGACAGCTGAGAGTGCCACTGCCACTCGTCCCGTCGCCAGCTGTCTTGTTAAAGCCCCTCACATTCCCCGACCTGCCCATCACCGGCTGAATCAGAGCAAACCAAGCCTGAATGCACCGCTCAATCACCGGCCCATATTTGTCTTATCCACCTCAGTGGACGCTCGCAATTCTCCTCTCCTCACCTATTATTTGTTTCCGTTTTATCTGTGCACTTGATTGCTTGGGCCATTTGCCCGGCCGTTTTGAGCGTGTAAACACACTCAGCGGTCCCCTGACAGCTCAGATGGACAGAGAGAGGACAAATTCACCTCCTCCATCCATCCATCCGTCCGTCCATCCTGCGGGCTGCACCTACGGCAGAGAGCTCACACCGCTGTACTGGGTAATTAGGCTGTCAGTCAAGGCTTTCATAAAGGACCTCTGCAGGACAGAAAGTGCAGCCTGTATTGTTTAAGTGTCGCAACCCGGAGAATGTATTGTGTAAGGTCATGCTGAAGGTATATAGGGCCATATCTGGATGGAACGGTAGAATCCAGCAATAAAATGGAATTTACTGTATATATGGAGCTGTAGAATTAATCAAATCGCAATACTGACCAGTGCGTGTTAATATTAAAATGCAAAAAGACTGCTATTGAAATATGAGGAGCTGCTCTGCTTTTTTATTGAAAATTGATATCTTATCTTGTTCTCAGAAAATACACAATAAAAGAAAATAATAAAAGAAAAATTCAATTTGTGAAAACTACCGTCACATACAAGTGAACAATTGGTTTAACTTGAAGGAATTATAACAGAAATGTATTACTATTGTACAGTAGAATGTCAAACAGTATTACAGAATTTAATATAAAACAGTATTAAACAATATCACACTTTTTTTCATCCATGCTTTAATTCAAACAGTGAGGGCCTTATCATACACTTATCATACACCCGACGCAAGTGTTTTTGATAGTTTCAGCCCAAAACCAAGTTCTCATTTTCCCGTCCTGCGCAGCATTGTTTAAATATCAAATGCATTTGCATCCATTTGTGCGCTCATGGGCGGGCTGGCATGAAAACAAAGTTTGTTCAGGTGCATTGCATTGCTACTTTGAGGAACTGAAAATAGACTGCGCCATAGACTCAACTCAGTCCTGGTTTAAAGTCTGGAGCAATATTTTTTCTTTGTTTTATTAAAAGAGCGCGTTAGTTTAGGCGTGTCCACAACAGGCATACACACTGCTTATTAAACACACAGGGACGCACAGCAGCACACAAATATGCCAAATATTAAAAATGTAAGGATTACAATGCTAAATTCTGCCGTGTAAATAGCATATCCGTCATGGCACGAGCGCAACTGGCTCTTAAAGGGAATGGGAGGTGAGACTCTGACTGGTTTATAGCAAGTTATGCCTAAAAACACACCCAGTACTCATTAAGAGAATAGGGACAACCCATTTAGACCATGCACCCGTGCACGCTGACCATTTTCCCATCGTTAAACTAGCAAAACTGGATTCGGACACACCCTGAGTGCACCTGCACCGTGTGCTTTAGACCATGTGCTAACATTTAGATACTTGTAGTCATAGACTCATAGTGAGAGTTTAGTATAGGAAAACATCAATCAAAAAAAAGCAAAAGCTTACATTTAAATGATGATCATTTTTGCCAGACCATACTGACATATGAGTAGTGTACAACAGCAGGCCACAGAAGAAGAGCGTTACATAAGCTGATCTTTCTGCAGGCATCGTGTGCAGAAGGAATAAAACACATGAGGCCTAATCAGAGCACTTTGAACTCCTTCTGTTCCTTTCATCCAATATCACATACATGAGGGACAGAAGTATACTGTGCGGCAGGGATTCAGGCCATACAGCAGCTTTGATCTGATCATCCCTACAATCAGAAACAAACCCAAGGCCACACAAATATACATGAACACTTGTAGTCTTATTCCTGATTAAATCAATCACACAAGCCAGTTCATTTGAGTAAATCAGAAACTTATATCAATCAATAACTGACTCATTTACTGAACTAGAGGTTATTTCATTACATCAGATTAACCGAAAACTGATGCTGTGTTGTTCATACATAGATATGGATTTCTATTTCTTCTCATTTCAAAATCATATTGAAAGCATCTTGAAAGCACAAAGCATCTTTTTTAGCAACATCTTTCTCAAGCCATCTCAAAAAGAAAACATTAACTAAGCCTTCACCTCATCTACAACTATGCATTCACCTTGCCTTTCCTACAAATATTACACAGGACTACGACTGCATAACATTACAAATGTGAGCAACATCTGAGCAGCGAACTAACCTTCTGATCAGCCAGGCACTAAAAGTTTTATCACTTCACATTTATCTTTATCATCCCCTCATCGCTTTCCATAAACCCGGAGCAGACCAGTATTCCCAGTGCCTTGAACTTCAACCAGCTGTCAGTCAAACTGAGCAAACAGTGGGGGGTGATGGGATAGCGAGACAGCAGTGGAGAAGTAGAGGATTGAAAGCAGCTGTGGACACTCAGCCCGGCAACTTCTATCCACATCTGAGAGCCAGAGAAGCAGGACTGGGCCGCTCTGAAGTCAAGAGCTAATGAGTCTCGGTCCCCGGGGACGGACAGGGCCCGAAACGCGAGGCATCTCCTCTCCAAAGCAGAAAAGACCTTTTATTTTGCGTTTTTTTAGCTGCTGAAAGGTTTGGCATCAGTGCATTGTTGTGCTTGCCCCTGTTTCCACATTTAATGAGAGCTAAATTATCTACTTATTAAGTGCAACTGAAAGATCAAGCACATTAAACTCAAAGGGCTTTATGAATCATCTCGATAAATAATATGTATATTATATATATATATATATATATATATATATATATATATATATATATATATATATATATATATATATATATATATATATTTAACATTTTCTTACATTTTATAGCTTATTTACGTTATATTATTTATCTATTTATGCAAAATTGAATAAACAAATAAGGTATTTCTTATTAGATTATAGCATTACTGCACTATTAAAAACTGCACATTAAAATAGTAAAAAATAAAATATATATTTACATGAATATATAAATACATTAATTAACAAATCAATTAATTATAATAAATATGTGTAGGCTTGATGAGAGTTAAATTATCTACTTACTAAGTGTAACAGAAAGATCCAGCACATTCGACTCAAAGGGGCGGAAATTTGGCTCTTTGCATCACCTCAGACAACAGGCAGATGCATATTTCAAGACTGCATCAAAGCATGAAGCCTTTGAAATAGGTCTATCATTGCGTGTTTGTGCATCTTCGCCAAGCACAATGCAGTTATGAATTCTGGCTGAACAACGTGCCGTTTTCTTGCATAATTAAGTGTTTTGTTTTGCATCATGGCCAAAAAAAAAGGTCCAAACAGGATGGCGGAGGGTTGCGCTGTCGATTGTGTGACAGCGTGGCCTATTAGCAGGCATCCGCTAATTAACAGTTCTTTAGCGTTTAAAGCAACGCAACCGCATTCATCGGCAGCCTCGTTAGCAACCATTTCCAGCAGTGTGAAAAAGCTCCGAGCTCATTTGAAATGCTTTGGATTGCACATTAATGATCAAAGGATACAATCCCCGATGACTGCAAAGCATGCTGGGCTGGCTCAAATTATGTCTGATATTATTGTGCATTTGAAAAAAAGCGAAAACATTTATGCGCCGATCATCTGAAAGAATGCGTCTGAACAACACTGGTATCCCAGAGCACCTCCTTCAGCACTTTTCCAGGGGACAAACGACATTTTGCATAAATCCTTCACATAAATTTAAGGAATGCGGAGAGATGCGCTGCAGGTGTATGCCGTCATGCATTATTGCCCACTGAGGAAGATGCATATACAGTATATACAAGAGCACATTCCCCCAGACTGCAATTCAAACACACTCGCTGCTCATAATGAATTTGTTGCTGCATCACTGTTTCTTTTCCAGACATAAAGACATAATCAGCTAATGAACAGAGAGAGACATGTGCATCTTTCTGAAAACTCAACATGACAAAATGTGGTAAGAAGGTGCAACACTGCATATTTAAAACACTGACTAGTTAGTTGTACTAGTTAGTGTTGTACCAAACGTATATCGAACCGTGACCCCAAAACAGAGGTACGTACCGAACTGTGATATCTGTGTACAGTTACACCCCTAATGTATATATAATGTATATAATGTGCTGCACTACAAGCAATGAAGAAAAAGTAGCTACGCACACAGCTAACTAATACTAAGGCAATATGTTTCAATGCACATAAAAATGTAAATAACCCAACAGTATAAAGTATAATGTAATCGGATCTGTATTTTTGCTGGCACAAAAAAATGACTAAAATACTAAAAACTCTAAGAAGAGGATTGAGATAAATCCACTCAGTAACCAACATCCTGAGAAACCCAAACATCCCTATACTGTAACTCTGCCTGTCTTCTCTTTCGGTTGACCCCGTTCTGTACAGTGCAGCTGTTGAGGGAAAAATGCAACATTCCGAAGCACATTGTGATTTTTTTCCCCCATATGTTATTCTCTTTACAGCGCGATGGCCTCTCACACGGCCTCATACAGCTCTGAGATCAGAGACGAGAGCTGCTCTGCTCCTGCACTAACCCTGACACCAAACCCTCTCTCGGCCACGACAGACTCCTGCCCCGCTTTTCCCTGCAGAAGCGGCACATGGCACAGAATTGGAAATGCGGCAGAAAGCTAAGCGTGTCAGTCGATACGTGACAATATGCCGGGCTCGGGTCTTTTCAGAAGTGGAGAAGGGCTTTGTCGAGGCAGCCGTCTTAAATGTGGTGATTTAATAGCGGCGTTCTGCTGTGGATCTGCAGTCTGAATAGACTCGCCGCAAACAGACGCCGCCGGTGCTCACAGGAAAAAGGCGACGGGAGGCGACACAAAAGCCAATCATTCCCTCAAAACCTCAGGATGGCTTTGAAGGATTATTTGAGCGGCGAAGTGGGGGAGATTTGTGCGTGTGTGGGGCGAAGGCCTCCTGCAAATGCCACATTATTTATCCCTCACTATCGCAGCTCCAAATATATTCCACTCCCGCTGCTGGCTTGTGGCTTTTTACCCCTAACGTAAACATACAACCGCCCACACACTCGCTTTTTTTGTCCTTCTGACCATTTTAAACCACTCTTAACCTGAATAAGTGTGCAGAACTCAAAACATTCATGGTAATCAGTTGAGCTTTAAAAAGCTAAGTAAGTAGAACTTAGAATTTTGTGCTAAAAAAGTTAATCGTAATAATACAATTATGTTATAGCAAAAGTGAAGCTTTGAAATCTTAGTTTGAACCAGTCATTCGACTGCTTCAAACTGCCAAAGTCACATTATTACAGTAAACAAGGATTTGTTACATCGTAAATACAGTACTTCGAAATTCAATCTATTACAATTGATAGATATAATCTATTACAATTAATAGATTACACATTTGCTATTGGTATGAAAAAGATGTTTTAATGCATATTTGTTTTCCATTGAACTTTCCATTCCACAAAAGGTTATTTAGGTTTAAATATTTCTAACCAATAAATGGTTATTATAAGAACTGTTCATTAAAAGGTTCTTTGGGAGACCAAATGTTTTTCTTTTATGGCATCACTGAAAAAAAAAAGCTTTGGAATATTATTTTTAAGAGAGTATGTTAGTTATGTGTGAAAACACAAAATAGTTCTTAGTTTAAACATTTATTCTATCCTTATACAATCTGATGCAAAGCTTGTTGGGAACTAGAAATCTGCTGCGATTCATTCAGTTTAAGTTTGATGAAAGTACAATGCACTTTCAATAATATTTGAGTGAAATTAACTCACTATTTGCTTTTATCAAATGCCACAACAGCAAAAAACAGCATGGACAAGTTGGGTTCAATGTGGTTGTATAGGATATAAGGACAGGAGAGGCTGCGGAGAAAATGCAGGAAAAGCAGGGGCGTAAATCAGGCCGCTTTGACAGCGCTAAGGATCCCAGCCAGCAGGGAGGCCAGACCGGCAAAGCTCTCTTGGAACAAAAACACGGTTTTTCTTCTCCTGAGCTCTGCTGTATGGGGGATTAAGGAATTTCACGAGCCACACCGCAGTGAGACAATGGCTTGGCCGACCGCCACCTTGTTTATTGGAATGTCATCGATTGCGGGAGACTGACCTGGAGTCACAGAAGAATACAATTACTACACGTGCGAGAGTGACCTTCGTGAACGTCAGCGCTAAAGATCCCAGCTGCGCCGCTCGGCTGAGATGTTAATTGGCAAAAGCGTATAAAAGTGAACTTCATAATGAAGCTGCGTCCCAAACATCCACCTGCTTTTCTGCATGCGTGATTGAGTGCCTCCAGAAAAAATCAAAGGATTCAGAATGACATACCACCATACTATTATAAATGCAGTATCCAGTATGCTCACCAGATTATACACTTTTACATTTGCCAAAATGTACAGTATATTGACTAGGGATGCACCGGTTGACCGGCCATAAAAAGGAACCGGCCGTTTTTTGCTTAAAATACGCGATCGGCAATCGGACGGTTTTTGGTCTTTTTTTCAGCTGATTTTTCCGGAAGTGCGCCCGCATGCACAGACTACATCGTAATCATTCGATATGTCATTTGTGTGGAAGTATTTCGAAATATGTGTGCAGGACACGAGCAGCCGTTCAGCACTGGAAATGCAGAGCTTCATGTCTGAGGCACAGATAGCAGGAAGAGAACGGCCGTTGGTGTACTGGCGCACAAATAAGAGTCCCTTTTCTGTGCGCACTAAAGCTGGGCGAGCGTATACTGTACCGGTCCGCGCCCTGAACACGAGTAGACTAAACTGTGACAAAACAGAAATGTTCTTTTTTTTTTTTTTAATTAGAACTTGCATACACATTTGAAAAGCCAATAGTTAACGTCAGTTCTGTATAGGATGATTATTTTTATTTTACCTTAAAATTACATAGACTTAATTTGATTTAAAAATCACCTGCTGTAGCACCCTTAAAAAAAAGTGTTTCATTCATCCAATTAAAAAAATTAGGGGTAATGATTCACATCTATTTTTCTTTACTTGAGACAATAAGTTATTTATTTTTCATTGGCTCAAGTAAAAAAATATAGATGTGTCTGTGACGAGTGGGGCGGGGCCGAGGGATGTGGGAACACGAGCGAGGCCGGTGGAGTGATTGGGAAATCCGCTACACCTGCGACCCACCACCGGTCTTGAGTCCCACAGAGGAGATGGAAGGATATAAAACTGGAGCGACGACAGTGAAGGACGAGAGAGGACCAGGCCTGGGCTTTTAGTTGTGTTTTGGTTTCATTTTATGCGCATCAGTCGTCCGTGAGGGGCTGATGCGCTGTTTTGTGTTTATTTTTATTATTAAAGTTTCATTTGATTGTCCGCCGGTTCCCGCCTCCTTCTTCCCGATGATTACGAAGGTTTTAATTCATTACAGTGACTCATTACCCTAATTTTTTTTTTAATTGGATGAATGAAACACTTTGCATCTTTGTTTTATTCGCACCAACATTATTTGATTTTAACATTTTTGAATAATCTATTTATATAGCATATTTTTAAAGACCTTTTTTTTTTATTTAAACCAAATTTAAAAACTAAAACAAATACTGAATGCTGATTAAGAAACCTCATATTGAATGTGTGTTGATTGTGTTGTTTGGATTGTAGAACTATGCAGTTGTTGCCTTTAATTTCACATGGTTACAGTTAATCTTTTAATTTAAGGCCAGTTCACTGTAGTTTCAACACAATTCAAAAACAAAAGCTAAATGCTGATGTCTGTACCATCTATGTTTGTATTGAATGTAGGCTACTTACTGTGCAGTTACTGCCATTAATTTCAGATGGTTATGGTTATTGTTTTCAATAGCCAAAAGCCAGTTTGGCCTATTAAACACCAAATAAACATCTTGTTTATGCACACTTTCCTTCTTTCTTGTTTGTTGCTTAAAGATTAAAAAAAATCGGAAATCGGTATGAAAACTGACCGAAATCTTCTTCCATCTCAACATAAAATAAATGTATTCAGGAAATTATATCTAGACACCACTAGTTAAATTGCATACTGTTTCACGTGCTATTTAGGAACAGTAAATATCTTTAACAACATATTTTAACACTGGTGCTTAAACACCACAAAACAATTATGCTCTCAAATGCATCACAGCACTAAGAGGAAAAAAACGTCTGGCACAACCAATATCAGTTCTTCACAATTCACTTAACATCAGAAACAGTTAGTTTGATCTAGCTCAGATTCATTTCACTGGATTAGCGTCACACTCCGTACGCTAATAGTGTCCCCGCTGTCTGTTTCCTACACCAGGACAACTGCTATGTACATACACTTATCTCAATTTGAAATTACTCAGGTGTGGCCTCTCCTAAGTAGCTGATAATTATGATTTAATTTGTTCCAATCTTTCCAGTTTTGCTCCTGGCCTCGATTAATTGAATCAGTTCCATTGAGTAATTATCGTTCAAAGAGCGATACCCGCTCATCGCCTGCAAGGGAAGTGGTATCCGTCTGTGTTACAGCGCAGCGTGATAAGCCAGAATTCAGTGCATTCACATAACAGAGGATAAGCTACCACCCCCAGACATATGATTTCAAAAGCACGCCGTTCGCTCAGCGTTGGGTGTATTCACAGAGTTGACACGAGAGGTTTTAGCTATGGTCTGACGCTCTGGAGCTCTACACAAATCCCTGCGGGCTCAGCGCACCTAGTCCTGCGACATATGTGATGTTCAGACTCCAGATATTGGTTTAAAACAGTTGTAAAGGTCACCACTAGTCTGGGGCTGCATCCAAATCCATGTATTTCTACTATCACATACTTTGGACTATGTAACATATCAGTATGACCGTTTTGAGACATACTAGTTAGCCAAAAAATAACATGCATACTTAAAAACCCTGTTAATTGATTTTAACAAACCCTTTACTGAAAATATGTATCTCCAGACATGAATCATTCCTCAAATCATGTATTTTGTTGAGAAGAAGTGTGCTATTATTTTAATAAGTGATCCGATGCAACATTTGTGGGACCGTAAAACAGGTGAAAAATCACACAGATGCAGACTTAACCTGAGAAAATTCACTTGCAACAATTTGCCAACCATATATCAACATTGTGGAAACCACCCAGAATCCCCAGCAACCACACACAGTAATATGGAAAAACTGACCCACCTTAGAAACATCTTGTTGGAGACTTCTGCACATGAAACATATAACAGTTTTTAAACTATAATGGCTATTGATATTGAAAAGAAACCATACTGGTCAATAAATGTGTGGTTTTGTCATTTTATGAGAAGAAAAAACACTTAGAACGCATTGGCAACCATATATCAACGTTGTGGCAACAATCCAGAAACCCTAGCAAAGCATAGCAACATAGTAAAATTCACACAGCAACAGCTTGGTGTAGACTGTAGCACATGAAACATATCATAAAAAATTTTTTTTTGTCAGAATTCACCCTAAATACATTAGCAACAATACAACAAAGCCCTTAGCTGATAACCCAACAACTTGGTGGCAATTTTTGCACATAAAACGTACGTACAGTACGTACATAGCTACCACATAGCAATGCTAATAATTTTTTGCACATAAAATGTAACCTAAAACATTTCTTTCTATACTAACTACTAGAATTGAAAAGAAACAATAACAGTACCTTTTTTAAATCAATCTGAACGCATTGGCAATCATATATCAACGTTGTGGCAAACATCCAGAAACCCCAGCAAAAACCTGGCATTGTGATGGTGAGCTGCGCTCATAAATTTTAACATAAACCTTTTTTAATTGTCATTTTAAGGATAATATTCTCTCTGAATGCTTTTGCAACGATATATCAACGTTGTGGCAACCTTCCAGAAAATCTCATGCAGGTGACTTCTGCATGGCAAACTCCACTCAATTTTTCCTCAGAAAATAAAATCTAGGTTAACACACTGCGATTTGGGACATGCTAATCTTGCATTCTATGCAGTTTGTGATTTGGGACACAGACTGAATGTACAGGCCAGGGCTTTGCTGGTGAGGATTGGAAGGTGTTTCACGATTGGCTGTTTAAACAGATTTCCATATCAGCAGCGTCTATAGGAGAAGAGCCCTGAGAAACGAGGGGATGAACGTGGCAGTTTGACCGGCCTGGATCATACGGCGCTTTGCTCTCTGTCATAACTATGCAGCTCATATGGAAAATGCCCACTGTCACAACACATCTGCTACCAAACGATAAGCCGTGGAGAGTCGGGAAGCGCGACGGAGCGGAGGAACAGAGAGCTGCAATGGAAATGGAGAGCCCTGGGGGGTGCAAGCTTAGTAATGACCCAAAGAGAGGACACGAGTCCTTGGCCTTAGCCGGCAGCTGCCGCGACAAGGCCAGCCACACTTTATTTGGTTACAAGAGATTAATAGGAATAAGCTGTTTCGCTGGATAAACTGACGCTTCATTGTGAGGGCCGAATTACTGCAGCGCACTGATTCTTTATGTATTACTGCCCCGGAGGAAACTCCAAACACTATCACATCACACAATTCCTAAAGGAGGAGCGTGACAAATCAGCCTGGATGCTAATTCTCCTAGAACCACTAAACAACTCGCACTTATTTACCAAAATACTATGCTTCACAGTTGCTAAGGTGTTCTGAATGTTTTAAGCATGTTGTTATTTTGTTGATAAGGTTTTCTGGCTGGTTTCTAACATTAGGTGTTTAAGTTAAGTTTTTTGCATGTTGTTATGTGATTGCTAAGGTGTTTAAAATTTTGCTATGCCATTGCTAAGGTGTTCTTAGTGTTTTAGCATAATGGTTCCCAATCCTGGTCCTGGAGAACCCCCAACACTGCACATTTTAGCCATTTTCCTATTCATGATCATAAGCTCTTTAGTGTAGATTCCAAGACCTCAAATGTGTGTGTCAGATAAGAGAGACACCAAAAACACGCAGTGTTTTTTTAGAATGTTTCTATGTGGTTGCTAGGTTATCTGGGATGGTTGCTAGGTGGTTAATTACCAGACCACGTCTCTGTGGTCTCAGGTCCCCCTTCAGTGTAAATATGTTGTAATTACACTTAATATTCCTTAATAATATTGAAGAATCATTTACAAACTGTAGGACGACGTATACAAGAGTTTGTTAAATTCATTAACCCTAATATGAGCGAACACCACTAATAAGATAAAGATTAGAGTGAAGTTCCCATTTAAAACAGTGGGAAATGAAGGGCACAAGCCAGTACTTGCTAGTAACTAGACAATCTGGCTCGTCATTACATGAAAGTGTCTTCATTGGGTCCTGTGGGAGTGTGCCCTTGGGCCTGCCTGCGGGCAGTAACGGCCCTCGCTACTGTCTCTCCTTCCTAACAACTGATAAAACACTTTATCTGGTCACTGAACTTCGGCATTCCTTAGATCATGAACACATTCTCATTTGTAATGCACTGCTATGCTAGTCTAATATCAATCTATAGGCCAGTCTCTGATTACAAGCAAATATTAAAAGAGATTTAAGCAACACTAACCTCTTGAAAACCCTTTGGCGTATTTCACTGCAGTTGGCTATGGTGTTTTGAATAGCTTTTAGGATGTTATGCAGATGCTAAGATGTTCAAAATAGCTTTAACATGTTGCTGCTAAGGTGAGCAAAGTCGCTTTTAGTATACCATGCTGATGCTAAGATGTTCAAAATAGCTTTAAGCATGTTATAAGAAATATCTTTAGGATGATGTGAAGATGCAAAGATGTTCGGGGTATCTTTTAAAATGCTACGAGGTCAAAAGGTGTTGTATGTAACCATTAGGTAGGGCTGGGAATCAATTCCAAAAAGAATCGATTCCTCGATCCCGTTGGGAACCGACAGTCGATTCCAAAGGTTGGAATCGATTCCATCAAGGGGAATCGACTCCTCATTCAAGAGTCTTTTTCAGTTCAACAAAGCTTGTCTATGGGAATCTCTCAAACGGAAATATATATATATATATCACTAACCACCAAAGGAAAAGGAGGGTTTTTTTTTCCTTTTACATTCAACCACAGTGTTACGCTAGCTTTCACCATTCTAGACTGTTTGTTCTGCCTCTAAATAGTCCAATCAGCGTCAAGTCATGTTTTGTGTAGTACCGCCCTTTTTGAGTGATTTCTGTCAAACCTGGGAATCGCCCCGAGTGCTCTCATAGACTTTCATTCAAAGATCATTTTTTTCTAACTGCAGGCAATGCAATCTCAATGAGTTCCGTGAGGACTAGCCCTAATGTGCTTTCATCATCGTGCGTGACCTTAACTTGTGCAACGACTGGTGGGAAGTGACATCCAATAATATTTAAAAACTATTTTGAGTTTTAACAACAAGAAAAAAATGAAAAACTACTTTAATATCTTTATCAAATGTGAAAAAAAAAAAACAGAGAGACGGGGTCAGCTAACGTTATGCTTTTGTCAGCTGAACTTGATCAACATCACGGCGAACGTTACCTCAGTACAGATTAATTATATTGTGTCATTGAAAGAAATACCATTCATTCATCGTAGCAATAAGGATAAATTGCCAATTAAAGAATTAGAACAACCAAGACCAAATTTAAACATCAAAAAGTATCTACAAAGATCGTTAAAGTCGTATAAACGAGTATTTTCGAGGACATGGTATGAGCGGAGAAAAAGGCTAGCAGGCTGTGAAGTAGCTGACGCTTTATTCTGCTAATTTACTGCTGTATTTTGTTCCATCGCGAGAGCATGACGATCATCACATGGACAACTACAGGTGTCACCGAAATGCATCATCTCTCTGAGAATGCATATATATATGGATGCATATGGATAGTAGGGAGCAGTGTAATATAAGTGAGTAATTTAAGTAAGCAGTGTAATGTAAGTGAGGAATGTGATATAAATGAGCAGTGTAATATAAGTGAGTTGTGCAAAGAGTGATTTATGTGACTTCAATTATTTCTTATTAAACTGAAATCGAAGTAAAAAGTTTTTTGGGGAAAAACCACATCCTGGCATCAGTCTTCATTTGCTGCTGTTAACACGCATATAGAAACATAAGGAGATCAAGCGATTGATTCCTAATGTCAGTTTATTTTCAATTAATACTATAATAGTTCAGTTCCCTTTACATCTTTAACTAGCCATTTATTTACCAATTGAATGGGTGACCTACCCTCATTAATTGAGCAAACATTTGCCCCCCCTGAGAGAACTGGCAGGAGCCGCCACTGTATGTAACCTTTACTATGTTGTGCAGATTTTCAAAAAATGTTCCAAATTAATTTTGCATGCTGCTTATGTGGTAGCGAATGGTTTTAAATAACTTTTAAATCACATTATAATTTAAAATGCATATAAAATGTTCTAAACAGCTTTAGCATAGGTACTTATAGCATATGTAGACAATATTCAAAAAATGCTTTTACATGTTGTTAAGCGGTTGTAAAGGCATTTGTTTTAGCATGTTATACTAATACTAAGATGTTCAGAAGAGTAGCTTTTACACGTGTTTGCTTAGTTGTTTTAAGTAGTTTTTTAGTCTATATGAACTCAAAGATGTTACAAATAGCTTTATGCAGTTGCTAAGGTGTTTTAAGTAGCTTTTAGCACTTTATGTGGATGCTAAGAAGTTGCTTCAGCATGTTTGCTATTCAGTTCTTCTGGGATTTCGCCGTTTTTATCATCTACTATGGCAAACATTGCAAGGACAAGTTACACGTTGAGCATTAAGTATGAGCAACAGTCATAGTGGTTTTTGCTTTAGCAAGCACCACTAAAGCCACCTAAAGCTTTATCTTCTGTTGAGTGTCAGATGAAGAGACCACCAGGGTTTAATTTAGTGTGGTATTGATATTGTTTTACAGGTAATGAATTAAATCATAAACATAACCGGTCCTGCAATGCTTCACTCTCATATTGTGGTATACAGAGGACGGGGAGCAACTAGATCATGACGTCTCTTCTCCACCGAGGGCTTGTGTGGTCTGTCCACAATAAAAACACAGCCCCCTACACAACTTAATGCGGTAACTTCACCCAACAATCACGGTGTGTTTAAACAGCGGCGAGTTTAACGATCCACTCGAGGAGTGAGCTTCATTATCCCGATGCTTGCTCGCTGCCATCTGTACTAGAGACATCAAACAAAGCCAAAAGCCTACTCTCCCAACCCCTCCCTTCTAATCCCACAATGCATGGCTCGTTCAGAGCCAAGGAAAAGAATGTTAAGAGCCATCATTACCGGCAGATCTCTTGGATTTACTGCGGTGGGGGATGCTTGGAAAAAAGAATGACGGAGATTTGACTTGTTTTAATCACTACAAGGTACAGGCGACTTTTCTGAAGAGAGTGGTTTGTCAACAATCGCAAGATCCAACAGAACAAAGAGTGGTTTAAAATCTGGCGAGAGAGCGTTAAACAAATGTATATTCTCGCTTTGGCATTGAGTAGGAGTCTTAAGAAAAGCTCAACACTCGAAAACGAATGTTGAATTCATATTAAATGAGTTGATGTGCTCTAGCGCAGCTTTGAGATTGCAATGCGCTTTCCACAGAGAGTAGGATATTCAAACTTCATCAACTTTTTTTGCATTATAATTTCATGAAATCTGCATTGCTGAATGTTAAAATGCAAATAAAACTGCACCATAGCAACATGTTTAATGAATTTAGAACATCTTAACATCTACATAACATATTAAATGCTACTTAAAACACCTTGGACACTCCATAGCAATGTGATAAAGCTATTTTTAACATCTTAACATCCACCTAGCATGCTAAAAGTTGCTCATGTTACCATCGGCATAACATGCTAAGATCTATTCACCTTAGAAAATGCATGTTAGCATGTTTTTAGCATCCACCTAGCATGCTAAATGCTACTCAGAACACAGCAACATAGCAACATCCTAAATCTATTTGGAACATCATCTTATCAACTGCAGAACATGCTAAAAGGTATTTTAGAATGCCTTACCAAATGCATAGCAACATGTTAAAGTCTGCATGAAATCAAAATTGACTTCATTAACTTTACTAGCAAACGCTGCTAGTGTTGATGTAAACAATTAATCAGTGCAAGTTAATCCGCTGAAAAAAATTGTTTGTCTTCGTAATCTTTAATCAAAGACCGAGATCAGGAGATCAGGAGCGCAAACATAAAACCATGTCCTCTATTCAATATTCCGTTTCAGATGGAAATACATCACTAGACTGAAATAAAGTCAGCAGCAACTTCCACTTCACACGGACTTTAAAGCTATATGCAACATCTTCACATCTGCAAAACAAGTTAAAAGCCACTTAAAACACACATTGGGAAACTCATAGCAATAAGCTAAAGCTATATGGAACATAATTTCTGCAAAAAAGGCTAACATTTACTTAAAATACCCACTCAAGCTATTTGCAACATCTTTCCAAATTCCTTAATACACGCACAGCAACACATTAAAGCTATATTGTAGGTATGCAACATCTTAATATCTAAATAAGTTAAAAGCTACTTTAAACACACCGCGACAAGCTTATAGCAACATGCTACAAGCTTATTTGGAACATTAATGTCTGTAAAAGGCTAACAGCTACTTAAAATACCTGCTAAAGCTATTTGTAACATCTTAGCATCTTCATAACGAGCTAAAAAGATACTTAAAACACATTAACAACCATATAGCTACATGCTTAAGCTATTTGGGACATCTTAATGTCCAACTAGCATGTTCAAAGCAACTCAGAACACCTAAGCAACCATATATCAATGTCCTAAAATTATTGGTAACATTTACCATTTATATAACATGCTAAAAGCAATTTAGAACACCTTAACAAATGCATAACAACATGCTAAAGCTATTTTCAACACCGCAGCATGTGCATTACAAGCTAAAATCGAAAGAAACATCTAAGCAGCCTTATAGCTACAAAGCAGCCTATAGCTACTTTAAACATCTTAACTTTAAAATAAAATGCTAAAAGCTATTCGGTTCACTTTAGCTTCCACATAGCAACATGCTAAAACTATTTGGACCATTTAAGCATCCACATAACATGCTAAAAGTCACATAAAACACCTTAGGAACCACAGAATATTAAAGCTATTTTTAGAGCATCTTAGCATCTTCATAACATGCTAAAAGCTTCTTTAAACATATTCGTCAACTGCACTGCGATATGCTAAAGGATCCATGCAATATGCAGCTCAGGTCCCTGTGGTTTGACATTGCGACGCTTGTAGACTCTTGCTGGCTGTTAGCGCGACAGACGTGATGGGACGCTGCCAGACATACTGTGACAAGTCATTTGTCGTAGTTAATAATTCATACAGGCATGCTAGCACCCCAGTTGCACGCGTATGTATTAGAAAAGACGGCTGTATTGACAGCATGCAATTTTAATGTGCTCTGAATGACTGGGCTAAAGAACAAAGACAGGTGAGATGGTAAAATAAAAATCAGCGCTTTTTTGAACGCATAAACAAATTGTGATTTAATTATTGATTACTCGTGAACTATATTGCAAAATCATGCATGTGCTGGTTCAGTCGTGCTGACGCAGCGCTCTCGAAGATGATGGATGCTTTGGCCGATTTGTTGCAGGTGCATTTGCGACCTCTGTGACCCCATAAATCCTCATTACTGTGGGAAAGAAAGGTGGTTAGGAAAATGCAATGCAGTTCAAATGATTTTCGAACAGATTTTTCCATATCGGACGCATTTCCCTGGATGCATGTGGAAAATAAGAGCAACAACCTCTCGGAGCGCAGCAACAGGAGAGTGCTCACACGCTGTGGCGTGTGAAGAGGTCTGCTGTAAGACGCCTCCAGACACTGGAGCTTATTATTTGGACTGGCACAGGCTGCTCCAGCTAATTTCTGCTGACATGAGAAGGCCAGAGCAACTCCAGGAGGTCCTTTACCCTTCACACACACCCATAAACAAGCACCAACACACACACACACACACACACACACACACTGGTGAGTAACAGCGCTATAAAGGCCGGGAGACCAGCTCACTGGAGAATTGCTGTATCTAAGAGATGGGCTCCTGTCAGCTGCCATGCACAAAGTACACACACAAGTTCTCTTCCAAACACTAGCGAGCTGCCTACCTAGACAGCATTTTCAAGCATAATAGGTGCACTATTGATGGACAAACTGTTCAAATCCATAGACAAAAGTCCTAACAATAGATGAAAGACCTCTTGAAAAATGCATTAAAAAGTCCTTGAAAAATCGAGAAATATATTAGAAATATAAAGTGTAAAAAAGAAAATAAACAGTTTTGCCTCTGAATTAAATGCATGTCGTTTTAAATTTGTTTAATATATTTTTACATAAGAAATTATGAATAAATTTTTCTGCTAAACATATTAAATGTGCTTAAACATGAAATATAATCAGCATATAAAAAGTCATATGTAGTACTTTTATGATGCATTTAAAGTGCTAAATATAATATTACACTAAATTATCCATTTTATAATTTTAAATACTAATACTAATACTAAAAGTAATTAAAAGCTAAAAATATTCAGAAACAAAAATCTTCAATCCTAAATGTATTAAATTTTTAATAAAAGCTGACCAATTAAAAGAGAAATATAAAAAATAATGATAAATGAAACAAAAATAATTGAATAAAAAATGAATAATAAATAAATACGTAGAGTTTTTTACTGGATAGCTGCTTGCCAGCTCACTAGGGTTTTGAAAGGATCTAGTACTCTCTAGTCCTCTCTGCGCTGACATAACAAACATGAAGGATCTTTCATTAAACAAGACTGAATCCCTCCTTGTGTGCTGTTATTTTCAAGGTCTGTCTTTAATACAGGATTCAGGCAGCATTCGACTATAAAACTCTCTCTGTGTGGAATAAAGCCTCTCCTGCAATATTGGCACCTCTGATCCACCGTGTTCACTTTAATTCTCCTCCACATAATCACGTTTCAAACCATCTCCACTCCTCAAATTGAATTCTAATAGGCAGACAATGAGCGTGACATCGGAATTTGCAGGAGAGATCACACGTAATCCAACATCTAAATTTAACTCAAATTGGAGGGCCGTTGGTAATTTGTGGAGTGCATTAATAATAATATAAAAAAGGAGGGTAGACGTGAATCTGGACTGAGCCGGTGGAGTAGTTTGATTCCCTCGCCTGGTGTCATTACCGGCGCGTTTCATCTGGACGGCGTGACAAACGCCCCACTGTTTCTGCAGCTCTCATCTCCACATGACCAGCCTGCAGAGAAGCACACAGCCGGAGTAAACAGCATTATCCAGTTCCTCTGATCGCTTCTGTGGCGTCCTTGCCGCAAAACAGCATTTTCATATCAATATTTTTGTGAAAACATCCAAACATCTTTAAAATTCTGAGCAGTTGAAAGGAAGGCTTATCTTTAAAGGATATATCTTAAAGTTTATTTTTCCTACACAGTTTGCAAGTATTTCTTCTTGTTTTAAGCTCATTAAATATAGGGAAGTTGTTATGCCTAAAATAAGAAAGAAAAAAAAAAAACATCGGCCATCTGGGTAAGAAAAATAAACAGTTTTGCCTCTTAAGTAAATGCATGTTTTTTTTTAATGTTTACATAAAATGCATGTTTTTTTTTTATGTTTACATATTTTCATGTAAGAAATACAGAAAGCCATAAGCAAATTGAACATAAACAGCATGATAAAATATCTATTAAATACAATACTATATATAATATAGCATGCTAATTCAATTGGACTACTTTTATGATGCTTTTACGGTGCTAAATAAAGTAATATAACATATTATAAAAATATCCTAATATATATATAAAACATAATATAGCACACAAGTCATATGGGCTCTTTTTACGTCGCTTTCATAATATAATATAATATAATATAATATAATATAATATAATATAATATAATATAATATAATATAATATAATATAATATAATATAATATAATATAATATAATAAATATAATATAATATAATATAATATAATATAATATAATATAATATAATATAATATAATATAATATAATATATTTTTTTATATTTTTGTTTGTTTTTATCACTCATTTTAAGTTTGTTTTAAACTTGAACATCATTAAATTTAGTGAAGTTTAGGCCTAAAAAAATATTTTATCTCTCAAGAATGATATATTATTTTAATTGCATGTTGTTTTATGAATGTTTTAATATTTTAGATCAGAAATACAAAATAAGAAAATATGATTTTTTGGGTTCTGTTTCCGTTTATCGATGTAAATACTGATTAATATAAACTAAATAAACTAAACTAATATAATATAATATAATATAATATAATATAATATAATATAATATAATATAATATAATATAATATAATATAATATAATATAATATAATATAATATAATATAATATAATATAATATAATATAATGCAAATGTATTAAGAATGTTTAGATTTTTTTACATTTGACAATTACTTTTTGTGCTCCCTTTCAATTTTTTTTGCAAACTCTGTCCGATCACAATATTTTGGTCTGATTTTAACTGTTTCTACTCCTCATTTTTGTTGCCTACAGGAATTTTTTTGATTTTTGATGAAATAGTAAAAGCACTAGTGCTGTGAGGCTTACAGCTGTGTTGCATGAATACAGTCAATGCAAAGCTGGGTTATCAGTGAGCGTCAAGTGCATCAATTCAGTAAAGTGTTAACATATTGTCTCTCTGGAGTGGTGGGGCGACTTCTCCACTGCGTTTAGCTGAACAAAAGAATGTTATTTGCTGGTCTATCAGCACTCAGAGTGGGTTTTCATCATGCTATTGCCCCCGTCTCCTGCTGAGAGGAGCATTTATCCATGGCAAGACCAATCAAATGCCCCCCTGTAGCATCTAATCCTGCCCTGATCCCCAAATGAGACTTGTTAAAGGCAGCAGAATGAAAACACAACAAAAGAGATAACGCCAGACCCTCCCTTCCCTCCAGTCTCCACCGGCTGCACTTCCTGCTCCACTGCTCTCTCGCGCTCCATTCTTCCTGTCTCCCCGACCTTGACCCGATTCTCCCACAATCCTATTCACTTCAGTTTCTCTTTCTCTCTCACTTTCTGTCCCATCAGCTTCATTTCACCCCTTCAGTTTTTACATGAACGAATCAAGGAATAATTCACCCAGAAATTCACATTCGGCTAATATTTACTCTCAGATCTGTGTCTTTTTCTTCTGTGGAACACAACAGGAGAAATATTATGCATGCATATAATGTTGGAAGATTTTCAGTAACAAGTGAGTTAAATTTGGATTTTTTTTCCTCACACTAATGCTAGAATAGAATAGAAAACAAACCATATGGAATACTCTATGATGCTTTTATAGTGCTAAACAACAGAATAGAATAGAATAGAATAGACCATAGGCAATATTGACTACTTAATGATACTTTTATAGTGCTAAACAACATAGAATAGAATAGAATAGAATAGAATAGAATAGAATAGAATAGAATAGAAAAGAATAGAATAGAAGCACACAAGTTACATGGGCTACATTAATGATGCTTTTATAATGCTAAATAATAGAAGAGAAGAGAAGAGAAGAGAAGAGAAGAGAAGAGAAGAGAAGAGAAGAGAAGAGAAGAGAAGAGAAGAGAAGAGAAGAGAAGAGAAGAGAAGAGAAGAGGTTACATTTGAGTGAATGATTCAATGATTGTATAATTCTTGAATGAATCTGTTTAAACAAATCTCTCATCAACGTGTCTCTCATAAACACAAAGTTCCTAAGTTAACAGTGTTACTTGAAGAAAGAATAAAATGAAAGAAGAAGAGTGAAACACACACACACACACACACACACAAAACTAGTAGAATAAAAAAAAGTTGTACAAAAAAAAAAAAAAAGGTTCCCACTCATTTTTCCTTTTGTGTTTAGTAAAAGAAATTCTTATAAAGCTTTAGAATAATCTAATGAAATTATTATTTTTGGGTAAAATATAAATTTAGCATGGTAAAATTAGCTTTCACATGGTATTCTTTCATATTCTCTCTTTCTCTCATTCTTCTCCAGGGCAGAATAAGATGCCGGAGGAGTCTATTCTGTTAAAAAAAATAATAAAAAAGCTCCATATTCCGGTTTCATTCCCTCTACATAATTCCCTCCCTTCCCTCCAGAGAGCCGCAAGAAAGGAGGCCACCGGTTGGGGGAAACCTTTCTCCAGCCTCCAGCGGGCGGCCCTCATTCACCAGCAGCGACCGCGGGGTTAGCGGGGCCTGAGAGCAGCCTTGGCCGAAAGGCAGGACTCGCTTCTCCAGAGACTTGGCACAGGTACGATCAGCCACCTAAAAATAGTCAGAGTCTCGTTCTCTCATTCTGCTTTTCTCATCAGCCCTACAGCCTGACGTTCCCTCTTCAGAAGCAGCGCTACCTGCAGAAACATGAGCACAGCGGCTCTACGAGCGCTATTGTTTTCCACACATCTGCAGAAGCAGTCAGTTTCACCGGCCGTGTTTTTGTGACAAGCGCTGACCGATTTCCCACGATGCCGCTGGAATTATTTGCATGTTTGCTCTATTTTTACAATCCATTTACTTAACAGAGAATCTGTTTTTGGTAACACTTTACAATAAGGTTCCATTAGTTAATGTTAGTTAATGTATTAACTAACATGAATAAACAATGAACAATACATTTATTACAGTATTTTTTAATCTTTGTTAATGTTACTTAATGAACGACTGTATTTTCATGTTAATTCACAACTTTTGATTTTAATACTGCATTAGCAAAATGTTGAAAATAACATTAACTAAGATTAATTAATGCTGTAAAACTATAGTTCATGCTTTGTTGATGTTAAAGGAATACTCCATCCCAAAATGAAAATTTTGCCACTATTCACTTACCCCCATGTCGTTCCAAACCCGTAAAAGCTTCGTTTGTCTTTGGGAACACAATTTAAGATATCTTGGATGAAAACCAGTAGTCTTGAGACTATCCCATAGACTGCCAAATAAATAACAGTGTCAAGGTCCAGGAAAGTATGAAAAGCATCGTCAGAATAGTCCATCTGCCATCAGTGATTCAACCGTAACGTTATAGAGTGACGAGAATACTTTTTGTACATGAATAAAACAAAAATAACGACTTTATTCAGCAATTCCTCTCCTCTGTGTCTCTCCAAATCAGCATAGCGTCATTTTGGCAAATCTGAGCTGTACACAGATGGCATACAAGGATACGTTTTCTATCTGTATTTAAGCCTTGGTTTGAAAGCAAACAGTGCATCGACACAGCTCAGCTGACACAGAAGAGATGCATTTCACACTTTCCTGGACCTTGACACTGTTATTTATTTGTCTATGGGACAATCTCAAGCCTACCGGTTTACATCCAAAATATCTTCAATTGTGTTCTGAAGATGAACAATTCTTTTATGGGTTTGGAACGACATGTGGGTAAAATGATTAATGACAAAATTTTCATTTTGCGGTGAAGTAACCCTTTAACTAAAGTAGTTAACTAATGAACCTTATTGTAAAGTGTTACCCTGTTTTTAATGATAATAGTTGGTACATGATTCCATACGCTTCTGTAAAACCACACAGAAGTTTCTCTTTGACAGTTCTCATTTCTCTTTGTTAGTTTTTCTTTGGACTACATTACACTGTCATTGTCATTTGTCTATATATATATATTTTACAGAAGGGTTTGTTAATATATCAGTCACCTTATGAATATTAAACATTTTATTCCTAAAACATGTTGAAAGTCTATCTATGCAAATTAGTGAGTACTAATAAAATATATAGTCTCATTTGTATATTTAAACATAGCATTTCATTAAACCTGTAGAAGACTCGTACAAAAGTATGATGATATATATTAATCTATGTCTTGCCTTAAATTCGTTATTGCTTCAAATCAAAGTTTGTGATGTTGTGATTCATCTCGGTTTAAGGTTTTGAACTCTGCATTTAAAGGATTTTATAAAATCCCAATGGAGCAAATGAATGGGAAAAACTACCATCCAGGCACAGCCTCTGATACTTCCCAAGCCAAATTGTATTATTCTAGGCGATAATGAAGAACATTTGGTCAGGCATCGATATGCAGGTCACAGACTCCCAGATCCCCACAGAAGTAATGATACTAGAAAATGACACGCTCTTGAAACCCCATCAAGAAGGTCACTTCCACTGCTATAAACGTTCAATTCCAACAAGTCACGACCAATCTTGTACATTGACTGTAATTAATCATTCAATTCCAGAAGGAGGGCAGCAGTCAAATCCCTTAACAAACGACTTAGCCGCAATCAAACTAGCACACTAGCACAGTGAAAAGTAAAGGAAGGATGGTACTGTGGTATAAACATGGTGTTTTCAGTCATTATTGTTGGTAATACTTGAGTATTGTTTGTAACAGTGTTGAGGAATATATGTTAAAATACAAGCTACAAATTACTAAAGTATAATCAATTTAACTTTTTACAAAAGTAGCTAGCTAGCTACAACCCAAACAAGAGAAAAATGAATCTTGCACAAGAACAACATTAGCTGGCATGATAGTATCAAACATACACTTACGAATACAACTACACATCGCCCACATTTATTGATGCACGTGTGAACCAAAAACATAAGTATCAAACAATGTTCTTTAAGTAAATATCTGAATACAAAACCTAAATAAG
Source organism: Carassius carassius (assembly GCF_963082965.1). NCBI lineage: Eukaryota > Metazoa > Chordata > Actinopteri > Cypriniformes > Cyprinidae > Carassius > Carassius carassius. The sequence continues at coordinate 23,935,532 of NC_081799.1, forward strand.
TGATGATTCAAATGAATCAGTGAATAATTCCTGGAACTGGTGTATTAAAATTAACTGTCAGCAATGTTGTGTAGACAAAATGATGTGAAAGCAATAAAAAATATGGTAACTGCTAGTTGTTGGCAATTTAAATCTAGTTAGAAAAACTACACACACACACACAAATAAATAAATACATTCTTAGTATTTTTTTTCCGGTACAAATATCTAAACAAACTACTGAAAATATATCAAAATTGAATGGGTTTTTGCGTAAAACAAGAAAATAAAGGCCAATAGGGGAAAATGCTAAATTATTTTAAATCTTTTTACCACATTAAGAGATTTTTTTCTTGTTCCCCCAACGTTGTTTTAAGCACAAACTTTTTCTGGTTCATTAAAAAATCAAATAAAAGAAAATCTGCCAATAGGGAAAGAATATGAAACTTAATTTAATTGAAAAAACATGAATATGTTTTCTCACCACATTAACAGATATTTTTATTGTTGTCTTAAGCATAACCTCACTTAATGCAATTTTTTTTATATGTAAAACAAGAAAATAATTTTTGTCAATAGCATAAGAAAAATAAACTTAATTTAAAGGGAAACCATTTTTTATGCTTTTTTAAGCATAAACTTAATTTAGATAATATTTTTTATGCATAAATATATTTAATTTACATACCATTATGTAACTATGGAAAACAAATCCATAAAGTAATTTTGCTTCTCAAGTAAATGTATCTTGATTTAAGATATTATAGATATTTGTAATGGAAAACGAGACCAAAATACCAAGAGAAGAAAGAAAATGTATATGGTAATCATACAGTAAGGGGAACCATGCACACTGTCTTATCTGACTTGTTTTGCTGGAGTGTGGCACTGCAGGCCTTCCCATGCTTCCTCTAACTCTGGCTTTCTTCTGTAAGTCACCACAGCTTTCCTCTCGCACCCGCAGCCTGGCTCCCGTTAGCCTCGCACCACAAGCCTAACTCCACCCTTACCCACAAACAGAACGAGTAAATATCGCTCCTCTGTCTCCTAAAATTATATGCCCACCTCTTTCCCAGCATTCCCTGCATGAAAGGCGACGCGGCCGATGTGGTCGGCAGTCCTTTAATGCAGCCTGTATTTAATGGCTCGGTTTGAAATTTCACCGTGGACTGGATCACGGAGGGAGACGTGAAGTCTGACTGCCATGGTAATATAACTGATATGTTTACCTGATGTATTGACGGACGTATCGAGTCGCGTGATCTTCAGAGAGGAGTCCTCGACAGATCCTATTTTCTGTAGCCACAGAGGCTAGGTTAAACAGTGCACTGATAGGAGTGTTGACACAGACGCACTCATGTTGACAGATGCTCTTAGAGTCGAAGCAGTGGACGACAAACTCAGCTACACTTCATGTGAGGTCTGACGCTCGTGTGGCTTAAAGAGAATTGGAAATTATGTCATCGTTTACTCACCCTCAAGTTGATCCAAACCTGTGTGAGTTTCTGTCTTCTGCTAAAGGCAAAAGAAGATATTTTGAAGAATGTTCCTAACCAAAAAATCGGACAGCAGCCATCTACATCCACAGTATTCTTTCCATACTATGGAAGTCAATGGCTACCGGCAACTGTTTGGTTACCAACATCCTTCAAATAATAATTTATTTTGTGTTCAAATGCTGAAAGAAACTCATACAGGTTTGGAACAACTTGAGGGTGAGTAACTGATGAGGGATTTTCCATTTTTGTGTGAACTACAGCTTTAAATTACTGGAATATTTAAGTGCATTTGGTTGCTTAATTATCATAGCAAAATTGATTAGGACAGAAAATGTATTGTAAAACAAACAAACAAAAAATGTGGTTATAGTAAGACACTTATTAAAGAAGTAAACAAAACTAAATGTTGGTCTCTTGGTCACAATGAGGCTCATTCGTGAAACACAAGCAGTTCAAAAATCATTAGGAAATCTGTTTTAACACAAACCTGTATTGAATTTGAGTAAGAATGAATTTATACAAAATTTGACCTCTTCTTGTTTTTTTATGTCAGGGTTATTATTACACTTACAAATTAAATTATAAAACAAATTAAAACTATTAAATTAATAATGAAATTAAACTGGTGAAAAAATACAAAAAAAAACCAGACTTTCCAAGAGCAATTATGTTGATAAAAGAGAAGTTCATTCTGCAGTTTTAAAATAATTTAGACAACAAAAACATACTTTAGCTTAAAAAAGTGGTTTAGCCTTATTTATTTCTATTGCAAATGTATTACTCTAAGTGCAACTTCCGAATCAAAATTCACTTTTTCTTTTGGTAATTCACAGCAATGCTTGTAAGCACCCGTCCCTCCTACGTTTCAGAGCTGAGAAAGAGCAGAGCGTGTGTGGGAAAGCAGTGAAAACACACTGTTGGAACGGCCAGAACTGTTTGGGGATTTGGGGAGTCCAGCGGTGTTTGAAGCTAGTGGCTGGCTGGGGCCCGACACTCGTGCACCTGTGCTTAAGGGGCCACAGCACCCCGTTGAGCTCACACTTAACCGCTCCCTGTCTGAGGACACTGGCCTCTTAAAGATCTGTGCTCAGACAACATGAAAGAGCAGAACCTTTGCTGAGATCTCCCCAGAGCACACCCAGACAATGAGAGACAGACTGAAACACAGAATAAAAGAAAAGATGGCACAGGATGGGGCTTACATTACTCGCCTGCAGATGCTTTCATAACCAAAAAAAAGAATATTTTTACATATTCAAAAGAAAATGTGAGGACTGTTCGCCTGTTCACAAGTTGCTCCCACAATGCAGTTGCTATGCTTTTTCAGGGCACTGCTTTGTGGCTGCTACAGTGTTTTAAAGAAATATTGTTACTACTTTGATGTTCTAGGTGGATGCTGGGACGTTGTGAGTATTCATTGTGTTTTAAAGTGGTTTCTAATACATTTCTAAATTGTTTTTAAATGTGTTGTAATGCAATTACTAGGGTGTTAAGAGTCCTTTAGATCAGTGGTTCCCAAACTTTTCCATTCCACGACCCACCTAGACAAGTGTAATATATTTCACGACCCACCAAAATATTAAAAAAAAAAAAAAAACAACGAGTGAAATTACTTTAAACCTAATCTTACTTAAAATTTTTATGACAGAAATTAAGTATTTAAGAAAAATAACCATTTTATTTTAGAGTACAACTGAAAATTTCACTACAAATTTACAAGTTTTAATTTTTGTTTACTGGCGTTAAAATATGTAGTGTCCATAAAAACGTGAAGCAGGCTCACTCCAGTGAAGTGTGATCTGCGCTGCTGTGTTTTGTTGCATTCATGATCCTTCCGTGTGTGTCGGCGAGAACGGAGCACAATCCAACACTTTTTTAGAAAAGCATAAGAAGCAAAGCAGAACTATCTAAAACAGTTTGGAGATTAAAATAATTGTGAAATAGGTAAAAAAAGACCGATTGAACCTTTTAATGACATTGCTCTGAGACCTTCAAAACACGCAACGCACACGGACTTAATTGCAATTTGAAAATCACACTAAGGATATTGCAGTTCATTATTAATGTTGGTGGGCTATATCGTTGTGATGAGTGGGTTCCCAGTTCCCGCCTCCTTCTTCCTGTGATTGTGAAGATTTTAATGTTTTACACTGGTGCCGAAGCCAGGGAGGAAGGAGGGGCGCGCTGCCGAAGATCCTTCGCCGCTGGGGTGAATCCGCAGTGCCATCGAGCAGGGCGAAGGAGTCTGCCGCCGAGGGTGCTCGATGTGGTGGGCTGGAGTGAGTTGCCGGGGGGGGGGGGGGGGGGCGAACTCACTCCAGCCCACCGCCTCGATGACTCCTTCGTGGAAAGAGGTGGGAACCGGCGGACAATCAAACAAAGTTTTAATAACCAAATAAACACAAAACAGCGCGACAGCCCCTCTCGGATGACTGCCGTGCACAAATAAAAAACAAACACAAAATAAAACCCAGGCCTGGTCCTCTCTCGTCCTTCACTGTCATCGCTCCTCTTTTGTATCTTTCCGATCTCCTCCGTGGTTCTTGAGACCGGTGAGTGTTGCTCATTTCCCAATCACTCCACCGGCCTAGCTCTGTTCCCATGGCACTAGGCCCCGCCCCACTCGTCACATTCGTGCAGCCCTAGACTGAACTGTGTTAGTGTCTGTGTGTCATTGAAACGCAAAATTAGCTGCAGCCAAGTGACTTTGTGCGACCCACCTTGTTCCATTCCGTGACCCACGAGTGGGTCGCGACCCACAGTTTGAAAACCCCTGCTTTAGATTATGACTTGTTGCTAGGGTGATCTAAGTGCAATTGGTTGCTACTATGATATTCAAAACTGTTCCTACATTGTTTCTAGTTGGCTTCTAGGCAACTGATAGATGATCGCTAAGGTGTTGTTTTGTAATGCAGTTACTGCGGTGTTAAATGTCATTTAGCTTGCTACTAGCTACTAGGGTGGTTTGAGGGCATATTTTCAATAGCAATGCCTTATGTCTGAGTGCACATGGTTCCTACTAAAATGTTGAAACACCTGAACACACCTTTTTTTTAGACCAGCACGCCCATGGGCGCACGAATGGGTGCAAATGCATTTGCTAATTAAACGACATGGCGCTGGACGGGAAAATGTGAAACTAGCAAATACACTTGTGCTGCGCCTTGCATCACATTGCACCGGGTGTATGATAGGGCCCTTAGTATTAGAGGTTTGTTCAAATTACGAACTAACTCGTAACAGAAGAACTGAAAACAGAATAAAATGGAGCAGTCGTGAGACATTTATATTACTCGTCTACAGATATTATCATAGCAGAAGAATCTACAAAGTGATTTCCATGAAATTAGCAAGCTGAAATGTATCTCCAGGCTCTGAGCAGCCTCTGCTCCCTATCACAGACTGAGGCTGAACCAAATTGAAATGACAAGACCCGTCCCGAATGGTGTCTGGAGAAACGAAACAGACTGTTAAGAAAAGTAAACCTCACGGAAAATGTTTATAACACAGTTGCCATTTCGATTAAGTGAGAACTGGAGCGTGTAAGATAGCTATAATAGTGAACTTCCCCTGCAGTGACGTACTTAATTACGCTCAGATCTGGTCTTAGGAGAGCATCTGAAAAATACCCAAACTACAGTGATGTGAGCCCATTCCCCATTAAATCATGTTCTGCAAAAGCCAGCTCTGCTCTACATTCGTGGAGGGAGAAACTGGGACACCTTCAGCGCTATCTGAGCAGATTTAGCGCAAAGGATGCTGGGTAATCGACACAACTGCAGCCTGGAATGAGCCTGTCTTAAACAGGACGAAGGTACCGGCTGTGCATTAAAGAGGTCATAATCAACATTATTCCAGCATTTTATTTTGAAGTCCACTTATAAAACACATAATTTGGTTTTCATCACTATTTTCCAACTTCTTTTTGAGTTTATGACTTCAAACAGTACTAAACCATATTTTTATAAATTAATAAAAATATAAATATAAATAATTATTCTGATTATTAAAGTTAGTTCATAGTTCATAGAAATATTAAAATTGTAAGTAGATGTTGAAATTAACACACTGACAAGGATCAATACTTATGCAGCTTTCAATAATCTTAATGTTACAAATTAACTCTTATTGCAAAGTGTTACCATTTCAACAGTGATGTTTAAATACGGCCATCTACAACCCGAATTCCGGAAAAGTTGGGACGTTTTTTACATTTTAATAAAATGAAAACTAAAAGACTTTCAAATCACATGAGCCAATATTTTATTCACAATAGAACATAGATAACATAGCAAATGTTTAAACTGAGAAAGTTTACAATTTTATGCACAAAATGAGCTCATTTCAATTTTGATTTCTGCTACAGGTCTCAAAATAGTTGGGATGGGGCATGTTTACCATGGTGTAGCATCTCCTTTTCTTTTCAAAACAGTTTGAAGACGTCTGGGCATTGAGGCTATGAGTTGCTGGAGTTTTGCTTTTGGAATTTGGTCCCATTCTTGCCTTATATAGATTTCCAGCTGCTGAAGAGTTCGTGGTCGTCTTTGACGTATTTTTCGTTTAATGATGCGCCAAATGTTCTCTATAGGTGAAAGATCTGGACTGCAGGCAGGCCAGGTTAGCACCCGGACTCTTCTACGACGAAGCCATGCTGTTGTTATAGCTGCAGTATGTGGTTTTGCATTGTCCTGCTGAAATAAACAAGGCCTTCCCTGAAATAGACGTTGTTTGGAGGGAAGCATATGATGCTCTAAAACCTATATATACCTTTCAGCATTCACAGAGCCTTCCAAAACATGCAAGCTGCCCATACCGTATGCACTTATGCACCCCCATACCATCAGAGATGCTGGCTTTTGAACTGAACGCTGATAACATGCTGGAAGGTCTCCCTCCTCTTTAGCCCGGAGGACACGGCGTCCGTGATTTCCAACAAGAATGTCAAATTTGGACTCGTCTGACCATAAAACACTATTCCACTTTGAAATAGTCCATTTTAAATGAGCCTTGGCCCACAGGACACGACGGCGCTTCTGGACCATCTTCACATATGGCTTCCTTTTTGCATGATAGAGCTTTAGTTGGCATCTGCTGATGGCACGGCGGATTGTGTTTACCGACAGTGGTTTCTGAAAGTATTCCTGAGCCCATTTAGTAATGTCATTGACACAATCATGCCGATGAGTGATGCAGTGTCGTCTGAGAGCCCGAAGACCACGGGCATCCAATAAAGGTCTCCGGCCTTGTCCCTTACGCACAGAGATTTCTCCAGTTTCTCTGAATCTTTTGATGATGTTATGCACTGTAGATGATGAGATTTGCAAAGCCTTTGCAATTTGACGTTGAGGAACATTGTTTTTAAAGTTTTCCACAATTTTTTTACGCAGTCTTTCACAGATTGGAGAGCCTCCGCCCATCTTTACTTCTGAGAGACTCTGCTTCTCTAAGACAAAGCTTTTATAGCTAATCATGTTACAGACCTGATATCAATTAACTTAATTAATCACTAGATGTTCTCTCAGCTGAATCTTTTCAAAACTGCTTGCTTTTTTAGCCATTTGTTGCCCCCGTGCCAACTTTTTTGAGACCTGTAGCAGGCATTAAATTTTAAATGAGCTAATTAAGTGGATAAAAGTGTAAAATTTCTCAGTTTAAACATTTGCTACGTTATCTATGTTCTATTGTGAATAAAATATTGGCTCATGTGATTTGAAATTCCTTTAGTTTTCATTTTATTAAAATTTAAAAAACGTCCCAACTTTTCCGGAATTCGGGTTGTACACAAAAAAATCAAAGCATTGAAATTGCATTCATATGGTATACCACATACACAAACACGTATACCGCACACTTTACTTGCTTCTATTTTAGAACACTTGATGATTATCATCAATAATCTCATTAAGGTTTAAAGGCAAAGGTTTACTTCAAGAGTGAACAATGTGGCATAGATGAGTTTGAAGTTTGGTGTTTAAAAAAACAGAGCAAATGGAAAACGAAAGCACTATATATATATAAAGAACTCTCTTTATTAAAGCCACAGAAAAGACAAACGTGTCGCTGAAAAATGCACAGTATTATAAATATTAGAATGATTTCTGAAGGATCATGTCACACTGAAGACTGGAGTAAATTCAGCTTTGATTATAGCCATAAATGTGATTTAAAATTACATTCAAACTAAAAATTTAATTGAAATAGTATTTCGCAATTTTTACTGTATTTTTGATCAAATAAATGCAGCCTTGGTGTGCATTTATTCAAACACACACACACTTTTGTACAACAGTGTACAGTACATTAGAAGTGCAAAAACAGTTAAATATAGTTACACTAGACACCACACAGTCTGTACAACATGAGTGTACTACAAGTTTTGAATTGTGAATATAACAGTTCATCTACATAGTAGATCAAACTCAAAAGTGCAAGTAAAGTCGTGCTCTCTATAACGTGTCCCCTCGTCAGCGGAGAGATTTCAGCGAGGTTGTGATATGATTTAAGTGACTTTGTCATTTTTGAAAATCTCTGGACTAGACGTCTAATAAAAGATGACATCAATTTGGAGTCACAGTTCAGATAAGAAAGCAGCGCTCTCCACCCTTCAGGGTCATCTCTGGGGACGGGGATGGAGATATCAATCAGTCCAAAGCAATATAAACGTGTTAGAATTGCATTGCACTTCTTTCATCTTCACTTCCTCTGGAACTGAATGTTTTCTGGGGAGATACGCTGACCTTTTCATTTAAAGACGCTCATGATATTTAACCCAGAAATCCGACTCAAAATAAATGAATGCCATCACACCAGTTCCAGTCTAGAAAAGCAGGACCTCGCCATCTCTGCAGGGAACTCTGGAATATTATGACAAATCCACAGAAACATCCTCTTATACGTCCGTTCGGAGGGTTCAGGATTTTGGAAATCGGGCTGAAATGCAGGTGCTGGGATTCTTAAGGGAAATCACAGTATTAGCCTGACATTTGCTAGCCGTTCACAAAATCTTTCCAAACCGTTTTAAATGTCAACATAGTTCAGCCGTGGACGTGTCGGAAAATAGTCGAGAGGTTTAATTAAAAAAAGGAAAAGATGTCGGACTCGCGGATCACATATTGAGCTGTGGAGTTCATGCAGACAACATTGGCAAAAATATGTCACAATATGTTTTTCCATATCATTTGGTACTGATATTTATCACAGCATTCATTTCAAGCTATTAATGAGGAAGGAAACACATTCCACATGCTTGTTAAATCCTTAACTCCATTTTATTTTTTCATGGATTGTGCATTTTACGTTTTTTTTTGTCAAAAATGCTGTCTAATGAAAATAATTACTAAAACTTGAATTCATTATTCAATGTTTTAAATGTAAACAAACAAATACGTATATAACAATTCATTCGCAAAATAAGTTAATAAATCAATCAATTTATTCTGTTTTCGATTTGATTTTATTGTTGTTTTCTGGTTTAATTTGTCATCAAAAACAGTATCTGATAAAAAGAACTAATAAAAAACTAACAATTTATTCAATGTTTTAAATGTAATCAAGTGAAAATATAACAATTAATTTGCAAAAATACATTTAGATGTTTTTTGTAATATTACTTTGCGCCAAATCCACCATATGTTTTAATTTCATACAGATTTTTCATCTAAACTAATGTCTAATGGAAATCATTTGTAAAACTTTAACACTTGAATAAATATTTAGGCTTAATGTGATCAAATGAAAATAGAAACAATTACTAATTAATTTGCAACTAAATCTTTTTATTTTATATAAATGGTTTTACAAAATGACGACTTCACAATTTCAAATTTAATTTATTTGTAATTATGTCAAATTCAATAGTAATTCAAGTGGAAATTATGATTGTTTTTATTATCGTACATACAGGATTGCATGATATCCCTTAAAAAAATTATAACAATAGTAATATTTTGAGAAATACATTTTACTTAACATAAACAAATTTCTGTTATTATTTCTAAAACTTAAACCAAACTTATTTCGTCTTTTGCTTTTCGTCGATTGCCATGAAGACCTTTGAGAACTGATACTATGCTTTTTACCATCTAGAAGTAGGTTAAATATCTAAATTACTCAAACGTTTATTATTGATATAGCAGATGTTTTTTTTTTTCAATAAATATTGTTATTGATTTATTGTCCAGCTTTAGCTTCAATCATAACAAATGTACACCAAAAAGATATTGGACTTATCAAACAGTGCTAATAAAACACAGTTTGAGTGGCCGCATTTTGGTCCACTTTTAACCCATTCCCCAACGGGACGATCAAAATTAAATTTCATAGAACTGGAAAAACGACATGGCATAATTACATTACACAAAAGTCATTTTTAAAAGAGGAGGAGGCTCATCCTTGATTAACTGAAACACTATTCTAATCGGGTTTGCAGAAGAAGCCAATCCACCCCTGCTCGATACCCCCAGGACACGGGATCAGGGTAATGAGAGGTGCTCGAGCCTTTAAATGAGATCATTCTGCCACTAATTTCCCAAACAGAAGCGCGCTGGAGACATGCACCTATTTACAGGAATGAACCAAGCGTATCAATAAGCAATGAGCTACATCAACTACACGATTCGTTCGAATGGAAGCCGCATCTCAAACAGGCATCTGTTCGGAAAAACGCTCTCGTTTGTAATGAGGGAGGTGATGTGAAACCGCGTTGGGATTCGTCTGGCGGCAGGGAAGTGTTCTCTGGGCAGACAAGTGTTACACACCATCCACACCCTCTCCCGATTGTTTACCTGAGAGTTGAAGAGTCAGACAGCCGTCTGAGATGCTGCTGCCGAGAGCTTGTTTTCTGAGAGCCGGGGGTCACGGAGATGTTGGAAACAGCTGATCTCACATCACTGAGAGACTCTCCATAATGAGCCGAGATCATTTCAAGCCAAACCACAACAAAACACTTGTGTCTACTCAAGTGAAAGCTCAGGGGTGACCCAGAGACTGATTCATTTATCAATTCTAGTGCAGTTTCAGATTTCACTAAATGACTCCTTAATGCTTCTGTTAATGATTCACTTAGTCGTTTTCAGCAAGAAAGAACAGAAAACAACTCTAGAGTTGGACAAAGTAGATAGATAGAATGATAGATAGACGATAGAACGATGGATGGATGGATGGATGGATGGATGGATGGATGGATGGATGGATGGATGGATGGATGGATGGATGGATGGATGGATGGATGGATGGATGGATGGATGGATGGATAGATAGATAGATAGATAGATAGATAGATAGATAGATAGATAGATAGATAGATAGATAGATAGATAGATAGATAAAAGTGACAGATAAATAGATGGATGGATGGATGGATGGATAGATCAAATGAAAAGTATAGATAGATAGATAGATAGATAGATAGATAGATAGATAGATAGATAGATAGATAGATAGATAGATAGATAGATAGATAGATAGATAGATAGATAGATAGATAGATGGATTTATGGATGGATGGAATGAACGATAGAATGATAAACAATAAAAGTGATAGACAGACAGACAGGCAGACAGACAGACAGATGGATAGATAGATAGACAGAATAACAGACAGAACGATAGAATGATAGAACGATAGATAGAATGATACTGTGGATGGATGGATGGATGGATAGATAGTAGATAGATAGATACAAGTGACAGACAGATAGATAGATAGATAGATAGATAGATAGATAGATAGGTAGATAGATAGATAGATAGATAGATAGATAGATAGATAGATAGATAGATAGATAGATAGATAGATAGATAGATAGATAGATAGATAAATGGATGGATGATGGGTGGATGGATGGATGGATGGATATACTGAACGATGGATGGATGGATGAATGTTGCTAATTCCCCAATTCGACAAATGAACAGAAACACAACACGCGTCCAAATGTTCCCAAAGAACATGTACTTGAGTGTCTGGCACGGGTGTTTGCCACAAACTAATTTAGCTTGATCAGAAACACCTGCTCTCAACAAACAAAACAGTCTGTTCACAAACACAAACAAACTACCCCAAGACACGCCGCATACGGGCGAAACGAACCCACGGGAGAAGCATATGGAGCAGACGAGCCAGTGAACATGTCATAAAGAGAGAGAGAGAGAGAGAGAGAGAGAGAGAGAGAGAGAGAGAGAGGCTGAAGTCAACTCCGTCAGGCTCCATTGGTCTCCACGCGCCCCAATTTATCAGAAACGCTCCCGTTAAAGGGCATCTCAGAGAGGGAAAATCTAGTTCAGAGTTCAGTTGTTCAAGGCCAACGGCGTTTGAAAATGAAGTCGGTGGAGAGCAGCAGGCTGGGAAATGCTAAGCGCAGCAGTCTCGCACTATTATTTTCCAGCCGGCTGTGATGTTAACCTGACATATGACCTCACTACCTGCTGGAGGGGAATGAAAAATGGGATGGATGGATGATATGAAAAACATATTTGTCAGTGTATTATATATCCAAATCTATTACATTACACTTTGTAGGTAATATAATCAGAATACTTGATGATTTCCTTTAGATTACTATTGATCTAACTCATTTATCACATTGATTTAAATAGGACAATATTGTACTATACTGATATAAAAATACAAAGAGAAGTACTATATGTTACACTAAATGCGTTAAACATCACAGTACGTCAAGGTTTCATACTGTAAGTGCAGGTTTATTGAAAAGCTAACAATCAAAATATAACGCTTACATTGTGTGAAAGTCGACTGAATGTACTGTATATAAGCAGTAGGCTGTTTTAAAAAGGTAAATTTAAACAATGAAAAAAAAAGAAATGAGTGATTTATTGCTATTATGTGAATGTATTCATGTAATCGATAAAAAAAGTAACTGTAGTCTGATTGTGACTATTTTGCAATGTAATATAATCTAATTACAAACACTTACTTTTTGGGAATCTGAATATGCACTGAAGATGTATAGATATCTGGGTCCAGCTGTTTGCATGGGTATCATTCTATGAGTTCCACAAGGATTTCAGAATCGAGCGTGTGATCCTATCTCAGTCTTTTCTACAGGGACGCTGTTTCTCGGATGCCCATATGTATTTGTGGCACCGGCAGCCTGAAAACATTTCTCTGGCAGTCTCCTCGCCTCCCTCTCCTTCTCGCTTTTTCCGATCCCGTCGTTTTTCACAGCTCCTCTGAGACAGGATTTATACGCATTGCTAAGCATGTGTGTGTGTGTGTGTGTGTGTGTGTGGACTGCAGGGGTCTTCCAGATCTAATTTCTGCTGGCCAGCCGTCTGCAGCTCCCCAATTAAAACTCTCCCACACCCTTCCCCCTCTACACTCATGATGAGGACATTTCCTCCAGCACTAAATCTGCAAGGACATCAGAAGAAAGTGAGCTCCTAAACACTTATACTAACAATCAAAAGTCTGGGGTTGGTAAGATATTTCAATGTTTTTGAAGGAAGTCTCTTCTGCTCACCAAGGATGTGCATTTATTTGATCAAAAATGCAGTACGAATATTAAAATTATGAAATATTATTGCAATTTAAAAGAACTGTTTTCTATTTCAACATATTTTAAAATGTAATTTATTCCTGCGATCAAAGCTGAATTTTCAGCATCATTACTCCAGTCTTCAGATCCTTCAGAAATCATTCTATGATTTGCTGCTGAGATTTGAAAAAACATCTCTTACAGTTGCAAACTGAGAGTGTAAGCATCATGCACCTCATATTCATTTATAAGAAGACAAAAAACCCTCACGATTCAGAATAGACCTCAGTCATGTCTCCAACTGTGCTCAGATTTGTTTATACCAAGCATTTAAGCATTAACATCAGAAACAAAGTTAAAATACAGTTGAGCTACTAAAGAGCAACCTTTGAGCAAAATTATTGCCCTCAAGTCAACTGATTCATTAAACTCTTTATGGGATAAATATTCTGTTGTTTGACACCAATTCTGTCAAATTCTGTAAAGAAACACAGCACCAAATCTACTACAAACCTCTGGAAAAGGTGCAAATTGATGTGTTTGTTTGGGTCTGAAGACTGAAACGTTCAGATGTCCAAATCAAGCCAAGTTTATACACAAAGACAATAAACACAGTTTTCCAAGCACAAAACCACACAATCTCTTCTTCGATCGGAGGACAAGCAATCTGATTATGTAAATTTCTAATATTTCAAACTCAAGACCAAAAACATGTTTGTTTTCCCAAAGCAAACAAATGACTGCAGCTCACAACGGAAAACAATTTCGCTCTGTCCAGCAAGTGACATACAGAAATAGAGTAATAATTTTATAGAACAATTTATGTCATGATTTTATGAGCAATTTTATAATTACATTGTATAAATTACACTAATTAAAATTTATATTAAATTATTATAAAGTTATACATTTAATTACATTTAATTAGTAAAATAAAAATATAAATAATAAAACTATATAAATTATATATATACATTATATATAATATAATGTAATATATAATATATAATATTTAGATTTATATATATATATATATATATATATATATATATATATATATATATATACTTTATTACTCATAAATAGCGCATTAATTATAACAAATGCATTTATTATTAATAAAATCCTATTAATGGAAGTCGTGGCCTAATGGTTAGAGAGTCGGACTCCCAATCGAAAGGTTGTGAGTTCGAGTCCCGGGCTGGCAGGTATTGTAGTTGGGGGGAGTGCATGTACAGTGCTCTCTACACCCTCAATACCATGACTTAGGTGCCCTTGAGCAAGGCATCGAACCCCCAACTGCTCCCCGGGCGCCGCAGCATAAATGGCTGCCCACTGCTCCGGGTGTGTGCTCACAGTGTGTGTGTGTGTGTGTGTGTGTTCACTGCTCTGTGTGTGTGCATTTCGGATGGGTTAAATGCAGAGCACAAATTCTGAGTATGGGTCACCATACTTGGCTGAATGTCACGTCACTTTCACTCACTTAAAAAAGTAGTACTGTCAAAAGATTAATCGCGATTAACCGCATCCAAATTAAGTTTTTGTTTACATAATATATGTGAGTGCTGTGTATATATCTATGTATATATAAATAAACGCATGTATATATTTCAGAAAAAAAAAAAATTTTATATATGAAACGTCTTTATTTTTAAAATAAATTTTATGAATATAAATATAGGGTGCTTTCACATCTCTAGTTTGGTTCATTTGGTCCGAACCAAGGGCAAACAATTATACATTGTAGCATTTTTCAGCTTTTTTGGATCCTTTTCACACCACACTGATTGCTTTGGTCCGAACCAGTTGAAACGAACCAAAATGCAGTCACATGACAACATCCACATCACTCATTGGCCATGACGTATTTCCTAAACTGCTTTTCGATTGGTCAGAATTTACGTGTGGGAAAATTCCAACATAAGCCAGCAAACGACTGCGCGGGCTGGTTTTGTCCCTGGCCATAATCTAGTACATTGTTTGTACACACCACAATATGCAAACAATACATTTCTATAATGAAGCGCGGATGCGGCTTGAAAAAAACCGTTCTAATGCACTGCAAACGGCGAGCAGGCATCGCTCGTAACTTCAAGCAGAGGCATGCATTAATTCTTCTTAACTCGGACATACTCATGGTTAGTGTTGTCACGGTACCAAAATTTCAGTATTCGGTACCGATACCAGTGAAAATCCACGGTTCTCGGTACCAATTTTGGTACCAAAGCAAAACACAAAAATATGCTAATTAAAAATAAAAATAACTTTTTAGCACTAAAAATAAAACCAATGCCATTCTTTATACTTATTTACAACTGTGTTTAAAGTTTTTCTACAAGTTATATAATTATGAAAAACAGTAAACAAGTTTCACCCAAATTTAATTTGTCTTTTATTTTTTTTTTTAATTTAAACACATTTTATTTTTGGTAAATAAAGGGGATTTGCTATTAAAATTAAAACATGGAAGAAATATTGTGATTTATTTCTCTAAAAAATAAAGTATTATAATTTTTTTCAACAGTAGTAGCAGCATCACATACATTTTACTAAATAATAGTAATATTTCTAGCACAATGCCTTCATGTAAAAATTAACTTTTTACATAAAAAACTTATTTTACATTTTAAAAAATAGTAATAGATCATATTAATTATTATTAAAAGACAATACTACTACTAATTCTACTATCATACCAATGTATATACAATGCACTATGAATTGATGAGCTGCTGGGTTCATGAATATTAATCACGTTGTCTGCGTTCGGTCAAAATGATTTGCTGAAATCAAAACAGGGACGGTAAGAAATCAGCGCCAGCCAATGAAATTGCCATTTGCGCATTAGCTCCGCCCACTACCGGAGAAACCGTTATGTCTTCTGCTTGTTCGAAAATGAATATGAATAATTCTATATGAACTCCATTATTGTGACAGGAGAAGACAACAAAGAATAGTTTACATATAGCGTGTCGATTCAGCGTGGTAAGACTCTCGCTCTCTCTCTTTGCATGTGTGAGAAACAGCGCTGTCAGTAAAGCGACGGTGAGTCGTGCGCCTTCACAGAGAGTTTACAGAGCATCAAATACAGGTGCGCTGTGCGTCCATTGAGATGAACTGAAAAGTTCAGATCGCTTGATGGAGAGAGAACTCTGAAGCTCAGATACTGAAATTAATGCAAGCGTCATGCGCTTCAGTCTATGTAGTAAACAAACCCGCACGTCTCTGCCATTCATTAATTCACACAGAGACACGCAGAACACATAGCGCGGAAAGCGCGCACCTCCTCACTACTCCAAGTTTGTCCACGAGCTGCCATGCTAAAGTGCAAACTGTCAACAAACACTTCCTCATCCCATAATGCACAGCGCAGCTGACTACGGCAGCTGGCTTAGTCCAAAAATGATCAGTACTTTTTGCAGTTGTGTCTGTTCGAGGTCGGATCACTTTCTCACCACAAACGAACCGCTGCAGAGTTTGTTTGAAAGTGTACCGAGACCACCTCTTAAAGCAAGTCTCGGTACGCTTGTTTGGTCCACCTTTGGTGCGCACCCGAGTGCGATTGCTGCTTTCACACCTGCCCAAACGAACCACACCAAAGGGGGAAACAAACTCTGGTACGATTCAACCGAACTAAATGAGGCAGGTGTGAAAGCACCCATAGACATGTAAATATTTTCAAAATATATACTGTATGTGTGTGTATTTACATGTGCATAATAAATATACACAGAAAACATTCATATATTATGCAAACAATAACTTTTATTTTGGATATGATTAATTGCGATTAATCGTTTGACAGCTCTAATAAAACGTTTTATACAATATTTAATTACATTTATTTATCTATAAGTTAAAATAATAGTTAAAATTATACAATAAATGTATATTTTCCTATTTCAGAATAGAGTGAGCAATTCTGTCGCAGTCTTTCCAAACAGAAATAGAGTGATTCACACTTTTGACAAAGGTGTTTGAAATCTAAATGGCTGTATTCTCATGTGCTCGTCCTCACGCCGCAGGAAGTGACAAGTGTGGAGGGGCATTGTGGGTATGAAGGGTGCGGCAGCAGTGCTGGGAATTGAAACCAATTACATTAGCGGGTGTTGTGAAGCCTCGGCGAGCGCTGCCCTGTGGCCCTCCATTATTTCATCTTTTCACACGTTCCAGAAGCAGAGAGCAGGTTTGATCTGTGAGGGATGCGATGGGTGGGTGAGACGTCTCGGGGTGTTCGTGCTCAGTTTGGCTGCTTACACGCTCACACTGCTTTCTGTCTCTCAATATGTGAATCCATTTAATAGTAAAAACTCATTTTAGACAGCTGAAGCACTACGGGTTACAGACACGAAATAAAAATGTATGCATTTTGCCTTTTCTATAAATGTTTCTGGTCTTATCGTAAATGATTCATCAGTGCATGTTATAACAATATGCTTTCATAAGTTTTCAACATAAGATTTCATTACCTAATCAAATTTAGAAGCATAAAAATCCACCAAATATTCAGTTTTAGCATTATATAAGGGTAGGAATCATTTTGCACATGCAGTCCAATTCTGATTTAGGGAGATACACTTCCAAAATGATTCCTGACGCATCTGATTTTTTTCTTGTTGATAATTCTGGAAAACGCAATAACTACTAGGGCTGCACGATGTGTCGTTTAAGCATCGATATCGCAATGTACGAATCCACGATAGTCACATCGCAGGATGTGCGATGTAGGCTGTCGTAGTTGATCCGTTATTCATTAACTGTACGGGCCAGCTGCTCCCCGGCCCTTGACGAATGTGATTCGCGGATTAATTGCACAGCACATCATAGAGTGAAAGCTTTGACAGGACAGAGAGAGAGAGAGCGCGCGAGAGAGAGAGAGATAGAGAGAGAGAGCGCGCGAGCGAGAGAGAGAGCGCAAGAGAGATAGAGAGAGAGAGAGAGAGAGAAAGAGAAAGAGAGAGCGAGCGAGCCCCGGCTGCACGCTCACTGTCTTCAAACAACATGAGCGCTGTCTTCCTCTCTCTCCCTCGCGCATATAAATCAATTGACACGATGGTGTCGATGTTTAAATAATTTAAAATGACAATGTAAGTGTGCTCACCCCATTTTTGTTTGTAAGAAAAAATGTGATTAGATTTCATATCGCAATATATATCGCAGAAAAATAAAATATCACAATGTCATTTTTTCCCAATATCGTGCAGCCCTAATAACTACACAAACAACTGTAAATCTGCAAATACAAAATACACACAAAACCTTTTTGTTGGCACTGCAAGCATGTTGCAAATAAAATAAAATTAAACTTCTGTGTTTAATTTTCACTTAATTTAATAAATGTCCATTTACATTTAAAATAAAGGAACTACTTAAGGAAAAGGTTACTAGTATGCTTAAAATACAAACACAGAATCGATTCACTATTTTTACAGAATGATTCAGAATCATTAAACAAAGAATCAAGATGCTAAAAGCTGTGAGTCATTTCAGTACTTTAAATTTACATGATTTCAGTTAGTAGCTTAGGCAATGTCTAATTTAAAGGTTTAAATATTCAATATTTATAATTTAGTTAATTTTATTTCAATTAATGCAAACTATTTTAATAGTTCAAATTAACCTCTGCTCACCAGACTCAGATCCATGAACTTAACGCCCCACTCGCTCATTACTTCCCCTCGAAGCACACTGACACTTCCTGCTCCGCAAGCCAACGGACAAACCAGCGCAACTCAAGGTGAACTGACTGAGAGCAAACGCCTTCCCTTCCTGCTCATACACCCTTCAGGAGACCTTTCTGCCTCCCGCTCTTCTCTCTCTGTTTGGCAGGTGATGAATACAGCACACCGCCGCTTCTGCTGCTGCAATGAGCTGTTCGAAACGCAAGGGCAAACAAAAAGAGTTGGCAAATGTCATTTCTACAGCATTTACTATGATGTGAGCCTTTCATATCATGGGCCTTGTGTGTCTGACTCATATACAACATCCCGGAAAAATAAAGACTGACCGCTGCAAACTTTATGACACTAAGGTGTATTATTGTCACTGTTATTGTGCATAACAGCTATCAGACAACTACAGACACAACAGAGAGTCAGAAAATCATTCCCTCTCCCATTTAGAGCTAGAAAACTGACCCAAAAAATGCCATTTTAATATTAATTTTTTTAGTTTTTGATGAAAATTAATATATAATAATGTACTGGTTGGGAACTGGCTTAAAGTGAATAAGATCAAAAAGGTTAATGCAAGTAAATAAGACAATTAAAAAATGTATAAAAATTTAAAAAATACAATATAATAAAAGATAAGCCAAGTTTGCTGTAAATAAAGAAAAAACTAGTGCAGTCAAACAATTAATTGCAATTAATCGCATCTGAAACAAGCTTTTATTTACATTATATAAGTGTGTACTGTGTATATTTATGCATGCATTTATTTAAGAAAAATATGTTATGTTTATATATTAAATATATTTATATATAATATAAATGATATGATTATAAATATATACATGTAAATATTTTCAAAATATATACTGTATGTGTGTGTATTTATATGTACACAAAATAAATGATTAAATTTTTTATTTTGGATGCGATTTACCGCAATTAATCATTTGACAGCACTAGAAAAAAAATAAAATTGTATTGGTGAATGAGAAAATTATAGTTAAAATTATATATTGTCAGCAACACATCCAGACCGTCAGGTTCCATCACCACGCCCACTCGTTCCCAATCACCCGCCTTCTGATCACCTGCACCTGCCGCTCCTCATCAACGCACCTCCATATATACACAGCACTTTCATCAGAACACCGTCAGATCTACTCGTTAGACACTGGACTCAAACTACTCTCTTCTACCACAGTATTATCTACCAGTCTTCCTGCCGTTCTGTCTGTCTACAAGTTAAGTTTGTTCCTGTTTTATGTTTGCTTTTGCATTATTTCTTATGATGTGATTTATGTTCTGAATGAAACCTTTCTGTTTTGAGTTTATCCTTTATTATTAAATACATCTCTAAGTTCATTTACATCTCTCTCTTTCTTCCCTCTGAGCGTGACAGAAGATCTGACCTAGACAAGATACAGATCCTTCACTATGTCAACTCGCCCCACTTCCGATCCTCTCCTATCAATCTTCCAGCCTTCACCGAGCACTTCCCCCTTTGCCTCTGGAAGTCCCATGGCCTTACCTGCTTGCTATTCGGGCGAGGCGGACAAATGTAACGGCTTCCTCCTGCAGTGCACTCTGCATTTTGAGATGCAGCCCCAACGATTTCCCACGGAGCGATCTAAGACGGCATTCATCACCAGTTTGCTGTCGGGCCGAGCGCTGGATTGGGCTGATGCACTATGGCAAGCGGAAAATCCCATAATCGGTAATTTATCTGCATTCACTAAACACTTCAAGGAAGTTTTTGGAAGGACTACCGGATCCTTATCAGTCTCGGATGAACTGTTACGCCTGCGTCAAGGCTCTTCTTCGGCTGGTGAGTACACTCTCCGGTTCCGCACCCTAGCGACCCTTAGTGGATGGAATGAACCAGCGCTCTGCTCAATCTTCCGTCAGGGGTTGAATTGTAACATCAGACAGAAACTGGTGATTTTCGACGATTCAATCGGTCTCGAAGGGCTCATCCAAAAGACCACCCAGATCGCTCAGCGCCTGTTTGCATGTTCTCCTGACACCATCTCTCTGCCAGCCACCTCGCCCGTTCCTGGACATTCCCCCCCAACACCAGAACCGATGCAGACAGACTCCTATCATCTATCCGCTGCTGAGAGATACCGCCGTGTGTCCCAGGGGCTCTGTCTATACTGTGGAGGCAAGAACCACACCATCACTTCCTGTCCTATAAAACCATCACTACCTTCTGTGAGTATTCTAAATATCTCCCCAGACGTAACTAACATGAGAAAACTTTCGGTCATTCTGCGGATTAAAGACTCTGCTTTCACAGCCCAAGCTCTCATCGACTCGGGTGCCTCGGGGAACTTCATCTCCCTCAACACACTGAGAACCCTCAACCTACCAGCTTTACCTCAACATCCTCAATATCAGATCAACACCATCAGAGGAGAGCCCTTGGGATCCGGCCAAGTGAAGCAACGTTCGCCTAACTGCCAACTTCAAATCGGCAACTTCCACGTGGAGGACATCTCATTTCTGGTGTTGGAGGGTGCTACAGTGGACATCGTCCTGGGACGTCCCTGGCTGATTAAGCACTCACCTTCCATGGATTGGGAGAGATGTGACATCCTCGAGTGGAGTTCTAAATGCCACGACTCCTGCCTTCGACACCTACCCGTCCCAAAACTCTCTCTTCAGTCAACCCTCGTCGAGAGTCCTGAATCCACCAAGTGCATCTCCATACCGGAGGACTACAGGGCGTTCCAGGACGTCTTTAGCAAGCAGGCTGCTACCAGATTACCACCTCATAGGCCATGGGACTGCGCCATTGACTTGCTGCCTGGAGCGAAACTTCCAGAGGGTAAGATCTACCCTCTGTCCATCCCGGAGCAGAAGGCCATGGAAGAGTACATTAAGAAGGCGGACGCATTATCCCGTATCTACCAGCCAGACCCGCAGCCAATCTCCGACCCTATCCTTCCTCCAGAGCTCTTCCTCAACCCCATCGTGTGGAACTTGGACCAACAACTCCAGGAAGCCATATCCCGAGAGCCAGTTCCGCCGGGAGGTCCAGAAGGGAAACAGTACGTCCCTTCCTCCATGCGCTCCTCCCTTCTGGACTCCATCCACTCCTCTCCGGGCTCTGGACATCCAGGCAGCAAGCGGACCCTCTCACTTCTTCGTTCCCGGTACTGGTGGCCCAGGATGGCCCGTGAGGTTACCCAACATGTCCGTGCCTGCTCGGTCTGTGCCATGACCAACACTCCACGACAGTTACCACAAGGAAAACTCAGGCCACTACCCATACCTGCCCGTCCCTGGTCCCACATTGGCATTGATTTTGTCACCGATCTACCATCATCCAACAATTTCACCTGCATTCTAGTCATCGTAGACCGGTTCTCCAAGTCGTGTAGATTTGTTCCCCTCAAGGGATTGCCCACGGCTATGGAAACCGCAGAAACTCTCTTCCAGTCTGTCTTTCGCTATTTCGGCCTACCTGAAGACATTGTGTCAGACCGGGGACCACAGTTCATCTCCCGGGTATGGCATGCATTCTTCAAAAAACTTCAGGTATCCATCAGTCTATCTTCGGGCTACCACCCTCAAACGAACGGCCAGACTGAGCGGAAGATACAAGAACTCGGACGGTTCCTCCGGGCCTATTGCTCTTCCGACCAGCATGACTGGAGCCGTTACCTTCCCTGGGCCGAATATGCCCAAAACTCTCTGAAACAATCCACTACTGGACTTACTCCCTTTCAGTGTGTACTAGGCTATCAACCCTCTCTATTTCCCTGGTCGGAGGAGCCCTCCAACATCCCAGCCGTCGACCACTGGTTCCGGGAAAGTGAGAGGGTCTGGGACTCGGCCCATGTTCACCTACAGCAAGCAGTTCGGAGACATAAGTCCTTTGCGGATGTCCGACGTCGTCCAGCTCCCACCTTCCAACCTGGAGAGCTAGTGTGGCTCTCCACGAAGGACATCCGCCTCCGACTGCCCTGTAGGAAACTCAGCCCCCGTTTCATCGGACCGTTTCCCATCCAGAGGCAAATCAACCCCGTCACCTACCAGCTCCAGCTCCCTGCACACTACCGTATTCACCCTATATTCCATGTTTCCCTACTCAAACCTGCCACTAATCCTCCTCTTACTCCCTCCACAGAACCTGGCGGTGCCGAGGTGCCTCCTCCTCCGGAGGTCCAGGAGGACCCTTCGGTCTACTCTGTCCGGGAGATCCTGGACTCTCGGCGGCGAGGGGGCTTGCTTGAGTACCTCGTGGACTGGGAGGGCTACGGCCCCGAGGAACGGTCCTGGGTTCCTCGCAATGACATTCTCGATCCATACGGGGAGTCGTGGCCTAATGGTTAGAGAGTCGGACTCCCAATCGAAAGGTTGTGAGTTCGAGTCCCGGGCCGGCAGGAATTGTGGGTGGGGGGAGTGCATGTACAGTTCCCTCTCCACCTTCAATACCACGACTTAGGTGCCCTTGAGCAAGGCATCGAACCCCCAACTGCTCCCCGGGCGCCGCAGCATAAATGGCTGCCCACTGCTCCGGGTGTGTGCTCACAGTGTGTGTGTGTGTGTTCACTGCTCTGTGTGTGTGCATTTCGGATGGGTTAAATGCAGAGCACAAATTCTGAGTATGGGTCACCATACTTGGCTGAATGTCACTTCACTTTATCTCTACTCTCGGACTATCATCAACAACATCCGGATCGTCCTGCTCCCAGACCTCGCGGCCGCCCTCGCCGTCGTTCCCGGGCATCGGGAGCTGCCCGTGGAGGAGGGGGTACTGTCAGCAACACATCCAGACCATCAGGTTCCATCACCACGCCCACTCGTTCCCAATCACCCGCCTTCTGATCACCTGCACCTGCTGCTCCTCATCAACGCACCTCCATATATACACAGCACTTTCATCAGAACACCATCAGATCTACTCGTTAGACACTGGACTCAAACTACTCTCTTCTACCACAGTATTATCTACCAGTCTTCCTGCCGTTCTGTCTGTCTACAAGTTAAGTTTGTTCCTGTTTTATGTTTGCTTTTGCATTATTTCTTATGATGTGATTTATGTTCTGAATGAAACCTTTCTGTTTTGAGTTTATCCTTTATTATTAAATACATCTCTAAGTTCATTTACATCTCTCTCTTTCTTCCCTCTGAGCGTGACATATATAATACTTTTTACTTAATATAATTTTTTTTTACTTAATTTTACCACATATTAATAAAGTACTAAAATATTTATAAATGAAAATGCCTCAGTGACCATTTTAAATCATGATGCAAATGAACTGATGGATCAGTTTTTAAACGACTTATTGAAGTGGACAGTTTGAACTGACTCATATTTACCATATGTAAAATAAATCACATTTACCTACTGCCATTTCTGCTAATAAAGTTTAAATCAGTGATGCTATTAAAACATCTGTGAGTCATGAGATAAGAAACGATCCAAAAACGAATCCAATGATTGTACATATCAACCAAAGTCATTGCAAATATTTCTTAAATGTTCAATGCGTCGCTGTATATTCTCCAGTCTGAACGGCCCACATGGCACGAACTGGAAACAAACATCAGTGTTTTGTCGGATGGGCAGCTCAAACAGCAGACCAGTGTGCCAAACTCCTGCAGCTTAATGTGTCCGGCGAGGCACAGCCGATCAATCGGCGTGTGAAATGCAGCGCTCTAGCGTTTACCGTTCAATTTACCTGTCAAGAAAGTCAGCGGGCCGCGTACAAAGGCAGCTGACAGAAACGGCTCTCCGCTCTCCTGAAAGAAGCACTTTCACCAGGTCACACTGCTCGAAATCTCCTCATCTCTGACAAACACTGATGGAATTAGTGGGATTTGAAGATTTATTGCTTGGTGGTTGTCATGTGTTTCCACACGCCGATGGCGAAACAAGAGTTGGTGCGCCATGGACTCGAACCAAGAGATCAGGAAAAACTCATTAGAGCCTGTGAAATGCAACTGAAATTGCATGCACTACAGGAGATAATGCTCATTATCTGAAAATTAATAAATGCTTAAGGACACGTAAAGCTGGGTGGCATGACTGTAGATATAAATAGAAGCACAAAACGTACTGTGCCATGGTATAACAGTAATACTCACTCTCTCAAGAAAGTAACTCGTAGTCTTGAACGCAAATGGAGAAAAACTAACTTGGAAGTTTTTAAAATTGCATGGAAAAACAGTATGTCCAGGTATAGACAGGCTCTAAAAACTGCTAGGGCAGAGCATATCCACAAACTCATTGAAAATAACCAAAACAATCCAAGGTTTTTATTTAGCACAGTGGCTAAATTAACAAATTACCAGACGCCACCTGATTCAAATATTCCACCAACGTTAAATAGTAATGACTTTATGAATTTCTTCACTGATAAAATAGATAACATTAGAAATACAATAGCGAATGTAGATTCTACAGCGTCTAACACTTCAGTTTCATCCATCGCACCCAAAGATAAACTGCAGTGCTTTACAAATATAGGACAGGAAGAGCTAAATAAACTTATCACTGTATCTAAACCAACAACATGTTTATTAGATCCTGTACCCACTAAATTACTAAAAGAGCTGTTACCTGTAGCCGAAGAACCGCTTCTCAATATCATTAACTCGTCGTTATCTTTAGGTCACGTCCCAAAACCATTCAAGCTGGCGGTTATCAAGCCTCTTATTAAGAAACCAAAACTAGATCCTAGTGTACTGGCAAATTATAGGCCTATTTCAAATCTTCCATTTATGTCTAAAATTTTAGAAAAAGTTGTGTCTGCTCAATTGAGCACCTTCCTGCATAAAAATGATCTGTATGAAGAATTTCAGTCAGGTTTTAGGCCCCACCATAGCACAGAAACTGCACTTGTTAAAATTACAAATGACCTGCTTCTTGCGTCAGATCAAGGCTGCATCTCATTTCTAGTCTTACTTGATCTTAGTGCTGCGTTCGACACCATAGATCATGACATACTCATAGATCGATTACAAAACTATACAGGTATTCAAGGGCAGGCTCTAAGATGGTTTAGATCCTACCTGTCCGATCGCTACCATTTTGTTTACTTAAATGGGGTGTCATCTCATTTATCATCAGTAAAATATGGAGTGCCACAAGGATCCGTCCTAGGTCCCCTTCTATTTTCAATATACATGTTGCCCCTTGGTAATATTATTAGAAAATACGGAATTAGCTTCCATTGTTATGCTGATGATACTCAGCTATATATTTCAACGAGACCAGATGAAACTTCCCAATTATCTAAGCTAACAGAGTGTGTTAAAAATGTAAAAGATTGGATGACAAATAATTTTCTCCAATTAAATTCGGATAAGACAGAGATATTAATTATTGGACCAAAAAACACCACACAGAATCTTGTAGATTACAATCTGCAACTAGACGGATGTACTGTTACTTCCTCTACAGTCAGAAATCTGGGTGTTATATTGGACAGCAATTTGTCTTTTGAAAATCATATTTCCAATGTTACAAAAACCGCATTCTTCCATCTTAGAAACATTGCCAAGCTACGAAACATGTTATCTGTTTCTGATGCAGAAAAGCTAGTTCATGCTTTCATGACCTCTAGACTGGACTATTGTAATGGACTTCTACGTGGTTGTCCTGCTTCGTCAATAAACAAGCTACAGGTAGTCCAAAATGCAGCAGCTAGAGTCCTTACCAGGTCAAGAAAATATGATCATATTACCCCTATTTTACAGTCTCTGCACTGGCTACCTATTAAGTTCCGTATCAGTTACAAATTATCATTACTTACCTATAAGGCCCTAAATGGTTTAGCTCCTGTGTACCTAACTAGCCTTCTACCACGCTACAACCCATCACGCACCCTAAGGTCACAAAACGCTGGACTTTTGGTAGTTCCTAGGATAACAAAGTCCACTAAAGGAGGTAGAGCTTTTTCACATTTGGCTCCCAAACTCTGGAATAGCCTTCCTGATAATGTTCGGGGTTCAGACACACTCTCTCTGTTTAAATCTAGATTAAAAACGCATCTCTTTCGCCAAGCATTCGAATAATGTATCTCTTAAATTGTGAGTGTAGTTGCATCTGCATTTTTATTCTTTAGCTTGGGTTAAACTAATTTTACTTTGTTGGATCAGCAGCTATGCTAATGATGTCTCTATTTTGTTTCTATGTTTTGCCACGGGATTTACATCCCGTGGTAACTAGGATTTACACAAGCTCCAGTCTGGATCCAGAACACCTGAGAAGAGATGATGCTGACCCTCAGAGGACCCCAGATGATGCTAACCTTGAATCAACAAACAGAACTAACAATTATTGCTACATGCGTGACTGCATCCTATAATTACTATTAATTAATAATATTGATAGTTCATCATCTAGCTGACTACGTCTTGTATTATTATTATTATTATTTTTATTTTTCTAAAATCCTGTCAAACGTGCACAAACTGCTAGCTACTACTAAATATTGTAGAAACATGATTTTCTGTAAAGTTGCTTTGTAACGATTTGTATTGTAAAAAGCGCTATACAAATAAACTTGAATTGAATTGAATTGAATTTCCAAATTAGACTAAATAGAACAGATAGGCCTACATGTCGCAAAAAAAGATATGAAGTAAAATTCCCAATTATGAGATTTGCTACTGAAAGATTTAAAATGGTATTGTGATATTACCACATGGCTATTAAAATATAATCAATATAAACCTCAGTTTTAAATCAGTATATAGTATAGTGATTGCCATTATAAGTGAGACACTGAATCATCTCAACTGATTTGATTAAACAAAATGATTCATTCATGAACAAAGCAAGTGACCAACATTATAAGTGAGTCACTAAATTATTGACTTAATTTGTTCAAACACAATAATTCATTCAGAAAAACGCAAAGTGACTGCCATTATAAGCAAGTCATTGAATCATTTACTCAACCGGTTAGTTTAAATACAACGACGTCTTATTCAGGAAGAACATAAGTGACTGCCATTATTATCAAGTCACTGAATAATTGACTCAACTGCTTTGCTTTAAAACAATAACTCATTCATGAACAAAGCAAGTAACTGCCATTACAAGTGAGTCATTGAATCATTTATTCGACTGATTTGTTCATATACGATGACTCATTCAGTAACAACAAAAGTGACTGCCAGTACTAATGAGTTATTGAAGCATTTACTCAACCAATTTGTTCCAAAACACTGATTTGTTCTGGTACAGCACAAGAGATATGCGACAGGTAATTGTGCTCAATTTCTTTGGAATTATTTTCATTGTAGAAGCAACAATACAGAAAGTAAACAGAAAAACTCTGTTTATGATATAAAATTCCTCATATTTTGGTAATTCGCACACCTTTATGCAGTCGCATCAAACACTGCAAAAAAGCTGCAAAATAAAGCAACACACTGAGCCGGCAGAATTGTAGTTAGCTGTGTTAGTCTTTGTAGTGCGGATGAGCTGCGCTACAGCAGGTCTCAATGCAGATCCTCCCAGGCTGCTGCATTTGAGCAGTTTTTCTACCTCATCACACGGGGAAATGTGTTGAGGAATGGTCCTGCATGCTTATTCACTGCGTCTGCTCGAGGGTCTGACTAACAGCAGTTCTGGCCTCTTTCACTATCTTCATGCCACATGCGTTCAGGCGCACACACACATGCTAATCAATAGCAATCAGCAGAGTCATTACATGATTAAACATCCATGGTGAATGTAAATGGAATACCAGGATACTTATTATGCACTGCATATTACAGCTCCTTCTTTTTTTATGCACTGCGTAGAAACATCTCAAACATCACCATGCATGTTCATCTCAGAAGGTTATTTTGCATTTAATCCAATTTAGTGTAAAATGACTTTACTTTTGTCAGTCTGACTTAATGAGTTACAGTGATGCTAAATCACACTTCTGGTTCATTCTTCACACTGGAAATGGAAGGTCAAGTTGAGTACATTGCCTTGGGATACACTCTGTGCTCTGGTTGTGTACTGCAGATTTGCGCAGATAAAGCAGGTCATCAAAGTTTTCCATGCATACATGAAAACTGTACAGTAAGCAGAAATACAACTGCAGAAAGAGTATTATGGAGTATTTTTGCATGCATTCTAATGGTTCAGTCTTGATAAGAACTGCAAACTACACACTTCATTTATCTAATGAACTCCAGGGTGCAGCTTAAATTGATTTCATCAACAGCATTATCAGTCATATTAGATTCTGTAGCATCTGGTAGAAACACAATCAGACACAGTCCAGGAACTTCAAGACATCACGGCTGATAAAAATGACCCGCGCTTTATAAATATCAGACAAGCTTTTTATAGACATTCAATGTGTTTGTATAATTTGATGCATAATTTCACTAAAACATGGTAAAACGTTGCTGCCAGGGCACATACACAATATAAAAAACTAGTGTGGTTACAATGACATATCAATGAAAAATCATGTACCTTAGTATTTTATAAAGTACTTTCAAGAATACTATAATACTACCATGTTTTTTTCGGTACTTTTAATAGAAAATATTGATCAAGTTATTCATTTTCAAATCTTTAAATTAATCTTCAGGACATCATGCAGTGGATTAAACATGCATTTTTGGGTGGACCATCCCTTTACATCTATAAATACTATTTATTTTTATCTTTAATAACAATATTTTACACTGTTCACTGACACTTTTTACTTCATTTCTATGGGACAATCTTTTTGAATATTCTGAACAATTCATCAGTGCACATTATTTCACATAAAAAATGTAGCTTTTTTTAATCTTTCATACTGTATGCTCCACCTCTGAAACGACTTTCCTTTTCTGATGACATCATCAAGCCCTCTTATTTTTCAGCTTCTTTTTTCTAATCACACACTCTTCTTTGGTTTGTAACGCCAATGTTTCTTGATCACCCTACATTTATTCTCATCAAATATCCTTTTTCACTTAGAAATGGGTCAAGTTTAGAAAATAAATGGGTTATGAATGGCTTTTCACACCGGTTTCATGTGTTTAGATTTGGCTAACTGTACTAGTATATTTTGCTGACACAAAATAAACCTTGTGGCCTGAAAATTATCAGAAATCATTTTGTAAAAGTCATCTCTTATATTTCCACAGTCTTGTTTCCAATCACATGGTCCGTTATGGTTTGTAACGCCTAAGTTTCTTGATCTTCCTACATTTATTATTCTCTTATATCCTTTTACACTTAAATGGGTCACATTATGGGAGTAAAATGGGTTACGAATAGCATTTCACATTGACTTTATAATAGCTGGCAATTGGCTAACTCTCTAAGTACATATAAAATAAAATCGTTATTATGTAATTCACAAACTGCTTTTTCTACATATACAATTTTCTGAGGTTTTTAAAGTGAACAGTAATTTTTCCAATCGCTTGCTGTATTCTGATTTGTTACACCAATGTTTCCTTGTCTCCCTACATTTATGGTCATCAAATACCCTTCTTCACTTAGAAATGAGTCACAAACTGCTATTTCTAATATTGTTAAAGTGGACATGAATTCATAGGGATACTTAATATCCCCCCATAGAGATGAAACCGTTTTCCTCTCTTCGTTTTATAAATGATACTCCAATATTTTCCACTTTATGAACACATTTTACACTGTTCACAGAAATCACCAATTCATTCCTATGGGACATTCTACAAAGATGATTTGTGTTAGCAACAGTTAGCAAAGTGCAGTGCATTTAAAGCCTTATATTCTGTTGCAAGCTGAAATAACAGTATGTGTGTGTTGCGTACAGCATCTTGTGGGAGAAACGAGCCAATCTGGGAGGTGAAAAACCAGAGGGAACAAGCACAAGAGGAAGTTCATCTTGGTGTCAGCAGCTGAAAGATGAGAACCAGAGGGAATCTATTCAAGGTTGCCTAATAACTCCCCCCACTGGCTCCTCAAAACGCAGCTAAGCATTCACACACAGGTGAGCTGCGAGACCCGCAGCAGGACTGGCCGTCTGCCTGGGCGTCTGATTCAGAGCTTTTTAGTCCATCTTGGAAGACTGTAAATACGCTGGCAAATCATAAACCCAGCAGGTGCGTCAGCCGCTGACGTTAATCATCCACCTGTCTCCCTGCGCGCTTCCTTTCTCGTTACGGGAGGCTCTCTTCAAAACACCTTCCTCATCAAGATCTGCACAGTGCTCCCTGAACCTCACGAACACCCGTCGACATGGAAAGCTCTCAGTCAAAATCAAAACTCAGTGGCTACATACCAACCAAACAGGTGTGGCAGATGATAGCGTGTTTGTCATGGAGAACTCGGTAAGCTGTGTTTGGATGCCGCGGGACACGAGCAGCTCCGGTTATGGATATAATGGCGAGAAAACGATAGCCTCCCCATAGAGATCTAATAAATAACGCAGGAATCCAATGGAGATAAGAATTTGCAGCTCCCCAGAGGTTAAGAGCTGCTAAATGAGGTTAGCGCAGGAGTATCGCCTCTGATAAGGGTTAAGCCCACTTCAGTGAAACTCCTGCTAAATCACATTGGACTGGAGTATCGTTTATTAAACCGAGAGAGAAAAAAAAGCTCCATCTTTAAGGGAAGATATCAACTATCTATAGCTATCCCTGCCGCCTTCAGCAATATCATCAGAGCGTTCGATATTTAGAAACAGTAGTTCGCAAAATAATCAATAGGTAATTTTGCAAGGTTTGTTTACGCCAACATTTGCTAGCCAAAACTTTGCAATAGAATCAATGTTAAAATGCAGTTCGTAGCATATTTTACTCCCCAAATTTGACATATTTCCAAGTTCAAAAAGATATTTGATGAGAATCAACATTACAAATCAAAAAGGAGCTGAAATTAAGAGGGCTTGATGAAAGGGAAAGTTGTTTCGGAGGCGGAGCAAAGGAAAGATTGACGAAACTTTTTCTCTATTAGAATAATGTGCATTGATGAATCGTTCACAGTGAGATATTAGCATTGGAAAAGTTTCAAACGAAACAATCTATATTGTATCTTTAAACAAAAAACTTAAAGTTGTAAATATGAAGATCATGTATACTCAGCAGTCTCTTATGCTCACTGATGCTGCATATATTTGATTAAAAAAATACAGTAAAAACAGTAATATTGTGAGATATTATTACAATTTGAAATAACTGTGTTCTATTTGAATATATTTTGAAATGTAATTAATTTCTATGATGCAAAGCTGAATTTTCCGCAGCCGATTGACACTTCAATGAAAACAGGTGTGCAGACTTATGTGTTTTGTTGAAGCCATGACACATTTCATTTTTCTGGTTTCTTTGAATGAATAGAAAAGTTGAAAAGAGCAGCATTTATCTGAAATGGAAATCTGTTGTAACATAACAAATGTCTTTACTGTCACTTTTGATCAATTTAACGCATCCTTCCTGATGAAAAGTATTCATTTCACTCAAAAACAATACAAATCTCACTGACCCCAAACTTTAGAGCAGTAGTGTACCATCTGAAGCAGATCCTAGTGGAACTCAAATGCTAATACCTGGTATAAGCACACTTTAGTAGTGTGAAAACAACGTTCAAATATGCAAAATAACCCCAAATCATAAAGCTGATCATTAACTGAGGATCTATACAGGAGCTATACATTTGAAACAAACACTTCAGATGCTGATGAAACCAAACAAAGCCGCCTAAAAATAAAACCCATTCAAAGGATGAGCTCCTCCTCGCTCTGTCCCCGCTTTCATAGCGGATGTCCCAGAAAAGACAAAACTTCACCAAGCTCTTGTCTTTCAGCAACTTTCATCATCTCCAAATTATTCACGGCTAAATGATTAAGAGCGTGTGTTTGAGAGAATTAGCGCTCGCAGGTCTAACCCACTGGCCTCCGTAGGCCTGAATCAGCCGCGCTGACGCAGAGAATAAGCACCTGTACACCTGCCCTCAGTAACAGATAACCGCAGGCTTACCAAACCCTTCTGAGTGAGAAATGGATGGGATGTTTAATCTGCTGAGGTAGTGATACCGGGAGAGCCAGCGTGAGCGCCGTAATCCTTGTAATCCGCGGTAAACAAAGTCTTCCCCTCTACGAGCTTTATCAGATAAAATAAAATAAAATACCCAAAATTAAAATATTTGTAAAAAATTATAATATTAATAGAATATTAACAGCAAAATATTAAGAAAAACTCAATGCTAACATAATAATAGTAATACAAAGTAAATAATAATACTAAAATAACAGTTTCTTATTATTATCAATGTTGAAAATGGTTCTGCTGCTTAGTTTTGCTTAAATTCTTTTTTTTTTTTTCAAGATTCTTTGATGAGAAGATCATTAATATCTGTACTGTCGCTTTTGATCAATTTAAGATATTTTTGCTGAATAAAAAAATATCTTACTGACCTCAAACTTTTGAACGATATTGTATGTGACGGTGTGTGAGTGTGCTTTACTTATGGTGCCAATGCAAAAACCCTTTCGGAAATGTGTTGAGCCAACCCAGAAAAGAATGTGAACAGTCGGCCAACTGTAAGCGTGACTGTGCCAAAAACCTGGGCGATCTCGCCCTACAAAATCAGCCTTTAAACATACCTACATCATGATTCCTTCTCAAATGACTGGGACTCCATTCACACACACACACTGATAATTTTGCACCAAAAGAATCTTGAATCATTTTGAAGCACGACTCTTTGAACTCTTTGAACTGCCTAAAGGTTTCCACCATCAAACAGTTTATGTAAGACAAAAGCACTGCGTTTTAGCCTTCCGAAGAGTCACGACAAACTCACACTTCGTGCTGTGCCTGTTTCTGCAAGCGTGTTTGTAGTCGAGTGTGGCCTGCGGTGCCTTCTGATTAACTGCAGCTCCAAACAATATGCCTCCAATAGAGGAGAAAAGTGGAGACCCTAATGAGCCGAATGTGATTTGACTCCCACAGGGGAGCGCTGAATACTCTATGTCTTCTATTGAGAACAAAATAATCAAGTTCTTTTGTCATTTCATCACTTTAAGTCGCCTGTGAACTGAACAACAACAGTGTAGGAACCCAAAGTTTGTTAGTGTTGCGCGACCCTACGCCGCTCTCCAGCTGCGTATGAGGTTTTATCTTCCATGGAGGTCTTATTTACAAACCCTAAGAGGTGTTCGGCAGCTGTACCAATGACTCACTCACTGAGCGTCATCATCTTTGATTCACAAAAGAACCATTTAGGGCCCTTTAATCTTGGAGACGCAACAATACAGCAAATGCAATTACAGGCACAACGTGAACTAATCAAAATCTCCGCTTAAACAAAAGCAGAGGAATGTCATGGATTTATTGTTTGTTCTCAGAAGAACATGGAAAGGGAGGAAGGTTCCTGTGATTTGAGGATGTTTGCCCTCTAGTGGAGCAGAAGAGGCAACTGCAAGCCTTGGCTGGTGTTCAAAGGGCCCAAGGCAATGGCACACTCAGCATTTAGTTCATTCAAAACCAACATTAGACAGCAAAACAGGTCACGGATTGTGTCATCAAATGATTTGGACCTGAAAACCAAAGGAATTTGAGGCATATGCAACGCTATAATGTCCATATGAGCAAAGCTTCAAAGACACTGTGCTTCTATTAAAGTTACTACTGATGCTGTAGATGCATTAGTCAACTGATTAAAAACAGAAAGTGTTTCATTTGCATATCAAACATGTTTGAGGTGACTTCACATTTGATCACAAATTCCATGGTATATGAAGGATAAAATGCATTAAAAAGAGATGAATCAGTGAGCAGATCAATGCAATCTGATCTCTATGAATACTGGACATACCAATGATGAAGGTTTGTCTGCCTATAAACCACAATCTAGTCCATATTTGCCCACAAATCCTCTACTTTGCATCAAGTACTCAACATCAAAGCCCGAATCCAAAGCACAGCTTTCAAGATCATGTTCATGCAGAGGTCTTCCCCTCCTGATCTACTGCCAAACTAACAGAACGCGCCCATAAATCTCTTACCTTCTTCCGGGGCTGCCATTTCATCATATTTGTAAAGCAAAAATGAACAGCATCAAAACATCACGATGGCAGAGAAGTGGGATTCAAGATGAGGACATAAAGTCACAACGTCTCCGGACGGCAGATTCATGACGCTCTCCAGGCGCGCAAACGTGCGTAAAAGCGCAGAGCTCTGGAGCCTCTAGTGTCCTCCTGATAATCCAACACTCGCAGTCCGGAGATATCGGCTCTTTTGAGCTTCAGCTCGTAGTTTGTGTTCGTTTAAAAGCGCGATAAAGAGTACTGTGATCGTAAAAACGCAGAGGGGACACTTGGCACACTATATGCGGAGACATTCGCTCTCCATCGTGACAGCGGCTGATGTGCCTCGCGCGGAGGAAAAGAGAAGAAAAACTTTCCGTTCTGATAAAGGCTACGCTATCGTTCGCTCGAAACAGTCCGGGCTGCTTTAAATGTTCCGTGTAAGTGTTCCGAAGGCGCGCAAAAGACGAACAGTTCTGGGTGAAAACGAGCGTTGATGGAAAATATTCCCCCCCAAAAAATCACAGCGGATCGAGATTCCAGAGATGATGCGTAATTCTACACATACACGCGCGCAGGGAAGAAATAAACCCTCCGAGCGCAGAAATAGACGGATCCAGTTGGAGAGGAGAAGAAGAAGAGGAGGAGGAGGAGGAGTGGGAAAGAAAAACAGAAAAATCCTTGGAATTTGAGAGTTGGACGGAGAAGGATATCCTCCGACAGTGCAGAACTGGAGCGCAGAACACTAATAACTTCCTTCCCCACTGCTCCTCTGCGCCGAGAGAAGGAGGAGGAGAGGAGAGGAGAGGAGGAGTCCGCAGGGTCATAGAGCCGCCGGATACACACACACACACACACACACACAATCTGGATTTATGAAGCCCACTGCTGCACAAAGAGGATAAAAGTGCTGGAGCACAAACCTTTACATGACCAAAATCCTCAACTGTCCATTCATGACATTGGATCAAACATCATTTCAGAAAAAAACTAAAAAAAAAAAAAATCATATTTTCAAAGAGAAAGGGGCACCTAGGGAAATAAAAAGAATGAAAGATTTAGGTTTAAAATACTGTTATACAGCAAATATGAGAAATGTGGTATACTATAAAATACAGTGACTATATTACAAAGTATGACTGTATAATTTACAGTTCATAACTCTTGATGTCACTTTTGTTTGTTTCTGTAATTTGTACTGAGATTATTTCCAGTGACGGTCATATTATGAATCAAAAGTGTGGTAAAAAAACAAAAACAAACATACTTTTTTAGTTAATTACAAACTATTTTATTCGTACGCACACTATCTTTTTTGTGAATTAAAATAAATTAATTCATGCATTTGAAAAAATATTTATACAAATTATTTTACAGTAAAATTACATTGCCTTATATATCACTGCCAATTATTGTTTAATTTAAAATTAAATCAGACAATGTGTTGATATGATTATGGTTTAATCAAAAATTACAGTCAAGTCATAACAACATTAAATATTTTCTGTAAAATAATTGTACACTTTTTTTTACAGTAAAATTACATAAAGTGCCTTTTAATATAGACTGCTGATAAAAATGTTGGATTTTTTTTTCCCCTCTCTGAAAGAAGTTTCTTATTCAAATCTGCATTTTGACATTAATAAGCATTAATTTTATTTAGCAGTTTATGTATTTATTTTAAATCTTGCTTACCCCAAATTTTTGAATAGTAGTGTATGACTCTTTGACCTTAAACAAATTGTTACAAGAAAATAAATAAATAAATCATGATTATATTTAAATCAATAATAACTTTTTATGGGTGACTCATAATAACTTTCACAATAACTTTTGTGCTTATAAAGTCATTAAGAGACATTATTAAATATATTACATCACAGACCATTAGTTCACGTACATTCACATACAGATACTGTAAATTAAAGCTGCACATCATTTCTAATCTAAACCTGCATTATCTAATGATCTGTTAAGAATTATATAATGTAATGATGTTTTGTTAATGACTTATTAATGAAAATGATTACAAACTGTCAGCAGTAAATTAACATACAGTATGTATCATCACAGTATTGGGTGATTAATGAATGTGGTTTATTGAAGTATTTTTTGTCAGAATGCATTAACTGCATTTATGCTCGAGGGTTATTTCAGACACTGGACTTCTTTAGTCGGGTCCAGTGTGCTCATAAAAGCTAAATCAATTACTGCATTCCATGCTGAAAATAGCTCTGTAATATGACACCTGTTCTGTCTATCACCGGCCGTCTTTAAAGATTCATCTCTCTGCTTGTTTACCTTGGTGTTGTGCTTCTTAAGAGAGATTTGGACGAGTCCCTGTGTCTCCACTTGGCAAACTGCCTTAATCCTTTAATAATATTATCCTGAGGTCTGATTTCAAACACTTTAAATGGCACTGTAAGCGTTGACGGACAGGAAGAGGGCAGAGCTACATTTCTGTCATTTCCTGCATTTGCACACAAAACACATTGTTTTCCTAGAGCAAAAATTATAGACATTAGCTACTCCATTACACATTTGCACAGTGCAATGATAAAACACACACAAAACACATTTGCACCTGCTCACTGTGCATTTTATTGAAGCCTGTTTCTGCCACTCTATGAAAAAAGAGAAAATAAAAAAAAGTTTATCTCACTATTCTGAATTTTTATCAAAATTGTGAGATATACTGTAAACTCGCAATTTCAAGAAAAAAGTCAAAATTTATTAAACTATAAACATTCTCACAATTGTGAGTTTACAACTTGCGATTCTCACATATCTAAACTTGTAATAGTATGTTTTATTCATAATTACATATAACACATAATTACATGATACAAACTCGCAATTCTGACTTTTTCTCAAAAAAAAAAATGATATAAACTTACAATAACGAGTAAAGTCAGAATTGTGAGATAAAAACTCACAATTCTGAATTTTTTTCTTTTAATTGTGCATTTATATCTTGCAATTCTGACTTATTTTCTCAAAAATACGTGATATAAATTCGCAATAGCGAGATATAAAGTCAGAATTGAGTCAGAGATATAGGGCCCTATTTTACTGATCGAGTCAGTTTAACGATGAGAAAAATGGTCGGCGTGCCCAACACATGGTCTAAAAGGGTTGTCCCTATTCTCTTAATGAGTACTGGATGTGTTTTGGGCATAATGTGCTATAAACCAATCAGAGTCTCATCTCCCATTCCCTTTAAGTGCCAGTTGTGCTCAAAATCAGAGGGGAAAAAAGCATGAATCATGAGAATGGAGACACAATTAACTTTTTTATTTTTGTATCCAGTGCAGGAAACAAGCTTCCATAGCATTTAGAAACAAGCATGTCAAATAAAGGACAAGACCGGCACAGCTGCGGATAATAAGAGGAGTGAGACAAACACATCACCTCTATAATGACATTACACGTTTGAACAGATATAAATGACCTCCATCAGTGTCACCTCAGAATAAAAGCACAGATTTCACTTCAGCTGCAGTTTAAAGGGACAGATTGGACATTGTTAACCAACAATGAAGATAAATTACAGGCGGAATTATTTATTCATGCATCAGCAATAAAAGCTTATTAAAAGCACATTTCATCAGAACAGCACCTGCCAAATACCATGATATCCCAATAATATCAGGTCACTTTCCAATAAAAGAGCTGCTGTACGATGCAATCCCAAGACACAACCTGTAAACATCTGAACAGCCGCTGGCAAAATCACAAGTAAAAACATTGCCAGTTTCACAGTGTTGACTTAAAAGTCATTGCATAATGGATTGCAAAATTTGATATAGGGATTTAATCACAGTTACTGCATTAAACAAACACTAGACTGTGCGACAACTCTCAAAAGTTAAAACATCACCAACTGTAAATGCTTAAAAGTTCAGTTAGCAGCCATCCAGAATACCATAAAAACACCCAGAATACCCTAGAAACCACCTAGATGCAACCTAGAAACACCACCAAAAACCCTAGCAGCCACCCAGAACACCCTAGTAATACATTAGCATGTTTAGCAAAGGTAAGCCCCACTTAAACCCTCAAAAAACTTCCCAAGTTGTGAAATCAAGGCCTGGCCTGATCTGCCAAGAGTTTCCAAGCACAACAGTGTGACAGGAAACACAGACGAATGAAAGATGATTCTCTGAACTCCAGCTGTGCTCTGCTTTTCTCATCAGGTCAGTGCAGGACAGTAGAGGCTCTCTGAAAGCTCTTCTAGTGATTTAGAAGAAACATTCAGCATCTGTATGTTTTTTTGTGTCACACCCCTAATCTTTGTCATTCTGCTCAAAGGAGCGACTGATGGTGAAATGAACGGCTGGATATAGGAAATGTGCATTACAGAGATACGGCGAGTGTATAGTGTGTGCTCATGTAGGAGAGATTACACACACTCTGACCTACACTTCCACAGACTGCATGCAACGGTTTGAATGTGATTTTCTTTCCTGTGCTGATGCATTTCCTTGTCCTTTTTAAATAGCCTTAAAATCAATGAAAATCTATTGACTGTTTCTACCACAAATTACTTTAAAAGCCCAGTTCAGCACCCCCTCTCCCACCCCAATATCTTTCAATTGACTTAATAACATGCGGCATCACACAATTCTAACTTTATAACTCTTGCAATTCTAACTTTTTTTCTCAGAATTGCATGATATAAACATGCAAGTGTGAGAAAAATGTCAGAATTGTGAGAAAAGTCAGAATTGGGAGGTTGGGAATTTGTATCAGAATTTCAAGATGTAAAAATCGCAATTGTGAGTTCTAAAGTCAGAATTGTTGCAAGATATAAATATTTGCAAGATATAAGCTTGTAATTGTGAGAAAAATGTCAGAAATGTTTTCAAAATGTTCAACATTTTTCTTGCTATTTAAATTTTATACCATGCATTTCTGAAAAAAATCTGAATTGCAAGATGTAAAATCATAATTGCGAGTTATAAAGTCAGAATTGCATAATACATAGTCACAATCATGTTATAAAGTCAAAATTGCAAGACATAAATTGCAACTTTATATCACGCAATTTGGATCAGAAGATGTAAACTCGCAATTGGAAGAAAAAAGTCCGAATAGCAAGTTTATATTTCACAGTTCACTGCAAGATATAAATTTGCCATTATGTGAGAATGTCAGAACTGTGAGATAAATATTAACAATTACTTGGAAGTCAATGGCTACCGTCAACTGTTTGGCTCCCAACATTCATCAAAAATCTTCTTGTGTGTTCGGCAGGAGGAGGAAACTCACAGAGGTTTTTGAAAAAAGAGTAGGGTGAGTAAATGATGACAGAATTTTCATTTTTGGTGAACTATCCCTTTAATGCACATCACAATGGCAATTCCTGAAATCACAGGTGGGAGGTTTTATTGGAGGGACATCTTTATTTTTTAAAGCATCTTATTGGTTAAAAAGTAATATAAGCTCATGCAAACAAAATGAGTCAGTTTTTGGTCTCTGAGGAGAAAATGTTTTAAATATGTACTGCATATTTGGCAGTACATCAATATATGCATGACATGAACTAAAAGCCACAAAACTCCAATTCTGATTGCATGCCATTTTTAATACATTGCTATGAAAACAGAATTTGCAGTCGCATGTCTTTGGATATGATATAATGCACTGAATCAAAGCAGCAAACTCAATGTTATTTGCTGAAAATCCCTCTAGGTTTGTTCTCACCCAAATGAATCAGAACTGTTTAAAGCAACTTGGTAAACAAGAATATTCACACATATTGTGACGATTCCAAGACCTTGGGAAACATCTTTGTGCATGAGC
The DNA here is from genome assembly GCF_963082965.1 of Carassius carassius. NCBI lineage: Eukaryota > Metazoa > Chordata > Actinopteri > Cypriniformes > Cyprinidae > Carassius > Carassius carassius. The sequence continues at coordinate 23,975,965 of NC_081799.1, forward strand.
GTGTGTGAGAGTAGTTGCAGAGCGACGAGGCCTTGGGCTATAATGAGAGCTGCTAATTAATGTTGTGCAGCATATCTCACAGCCACAGTGGCTCTATCTTCAGACAGCAGCTCGACTCTCTCGCTTGCTGACAAAGAAGAGGAGGAGGGGTCTGAAACAGACACCTCAGCTCTCCAAACACAAAAGATGCAACAAGCTTTTCTAAGACCCAGCAGCTGCTCCACCTTTACTCTCAGCCCAACTAATGGATCTCAATTGAACCCTCCCGCTCTGATGAAGATGTATTGAGTTCTTGGGTGCCCTGGAGATACAGCCTTATTCCCAGGAGGAAGGAGGCGGTCAGATGGGTCATTCTGCTGTAAACCGTGCGTGAGGGACAGTTGGAGGTCAGGAGGACACATCCCTGAACCGGCTGTTCATCGTACGACCTCAGTTGGGAAACCCTGGAGAAAGTGGGGTCTACATGCAACCCTGCAAAAATAATCTTCAACCACTCCCTAGATCAAGGTTTCCTATCATTATCCTTAAACCAAGCTTTGATTTCCTTAATATTAAAGAAAGACAAAGATGCAAAATTTTGTGGCAGTTACAGACCTATTAATAATGACATTAAATTACTAGCTAAAGTATTGGCCAAACGTTTGGAAGCTCGTCTCCAGTCAATTATATCAGATGACCAAACTGGTTTTATACTTGGTCGTCAGTTGTCTTCTAATATACGTAGACTCCTAAATGTTGTCTTTACTCCATCTAAGTCATCAAAGCCAGAAATGGTTATCTCGCTAGATGCGGAGAAGGCTTTTGACCGGCTGGAGTGGAATTATTTATTCATGGTTTTACAAAAATTTGGGTTTGGACCTAAAATAATATCATGGATTCGTCTATTATATTCCACTCCCTCAGCTTGTGTGAAAACTAATTCTGAAACGTCTACTTATTTCTCTCTTTCTCGTGGCACCCGTCAGGGCTGCCCACTTTCGCCTCTCCTCTTTGCCTTAGCTATAGAGCGTCTCTCTATAGCATTAAAATCGTCTTCAGTGTTTTCAGGTATTTATAGAGGAGGAAGGGAGCATCGTGTATCACTGTATGCAGACGACCTCCTGTTATATGTCTCAGACCCTCTTAACTGCATAGATAAATACAGAACTTATACAGAAATTATATGCATGGTGTAATTCTCCGAATATTCATTGGTGTATAATAGAAGCTAACTCCTGCTTATCATCCTCATTATCGGCATTAGTTTTTGATTCCAATTTGAAACGCTCTTCTAAATACACCACCAACCCAATTGTGCTCTCATCACTCAAAATTTGGAAACATTTTTGTCGTCATTTTAAATTAAACGCATTGTCCACCTTAATGCCTATTTGCGGTAACCATCTTTTTGTTCCTTCTACTTTAGATTCAACTTTTGCACAGCTCAGAGAGAAAGGCCTTGTTCTCTTTCATGATTTTTTTTCTTGATGACCATGTATTTGTGTCAACGATTTGATGAGTAGATTCAAAATCTAGATCCAATTTGTTCCGCTACTTTCAATTGCGTGACTCACCAGCCAATGAAAACTTCAATTGAAGATATAATGTCTCTCCCGAAATTGCATAGCCATATCGCCTCAATTTATGGCTTGTTACGATCTTCGCAATTCCCTCCTCTCTTTGCACTCAAGGGAACCTGGGAGAGAGAGCTGGGACTGGAGCTTGACGAGGAGCTGTGGAATAAGGCTCTAGCTAAAATTAACTCTGTCTGCATTTGTGCTAGCTTGAATCTTATTCAGTTTAAAGTTGTTCACAGAATTCACTTCACCAAAGCTAAATTGAAGAAACTTTCTTTAATAGAAGATGATAGGTGCAATAGATGTTCGCTCTCCCCAGCAGATCACACTCATACATTTTATACCTGTCCTAAATTGTATTCATTCTGGTCCTCTTTTTTTGATACACTGTCAAAGGCTCTCAATGTCTCTGTGAAACCCTGCCCAATAATTGCAATTTTTGGAATAACACCTGTTGATGGCTTGTACAACAAACGTCATGCTGATATTATTGCTTTTGCCTCATTGGTAGCCAGAAGACGAATACTGTTGCATTGGAAATCCTCATGCCCCCTTTCTAATTTTTTTTGGCTGAAAGACTTAATGTCCTTTCTACACCTGGAAACAATTAAACACTCCATCAGGGACTCTGTTAACTCATTTTATAAAGTGTGCAATCCTATTATCTCCTTTGTTGAGACAATACCTTCACTGGAGATTAGAATTGTTTTTTTCTTTCTTTCTTTCTTTTTTTTTTGTGTGTGTATGGGATGTTTTGGGATGTTTTGGGTGGGTAGTGTTAAGAGTGTTCTGTATATTTGTATAATTTTTCTTTATTTCTATTGATGTTAAAAAAGCAGGTTGTGGTGTTTTTCATATATGTCATGCACATTGTCATTTAAAAATCTGCTTAAAAAATATATTTAAAAAAAAAATCTTCAGTGGCTCTACAGTACAAAACAAGGATTTATGTGTTCTTAAAGTCTACAATATTGGTTTCTGGGATTTATAATGTCTAAAATATTGGTTTGAGGTTCTGTAAAGTCTAACATTATTCTGTAATATCTAAAATATGGCTTTCTGGGTTCTGTAAACTCTGAACTCTAACTGTAAACTGTAAATGTTGATTTCCTGGTTCTGTAAGTCTAAATATTGTTCTGCAACGACTGAAATACTGGTTTATGGATTCTGTAAAGTTTAAACTATTGGTTTCTGTGTTCTGTAAAGTCTGAAATATTGATTTCTTGGTTCTCTAAAGTCCAAAAAATTTTCTGTAAAGTTACAAATATTGGTTTCTCGGTTTTGTAAAGTCTAAAATATAGAGTTCTTGGTTCTGTAAAGTCCAAACATTGTTCTGTAAAGTCTACAATGTTGTTTTCTGAGAACTGTAACATCTGAAAAGTTTCTGTAAAGGTTAAAGTACTGGTCTCTAGGTTCTGCAAAATTAAAAAAAAAAAAGTTCTGTAAAGGCTGATAATTGTTTTGTAAAGTCTAAAATATTTTGGTTGGGTGAAATCTAAAATATTAATTTCTCAGTTCTTAAAGTTTTTAAAGTATCCCCCACTGTTGATGATTTATCATATCCCAGTGGGAAATCAAGCCTCTTCCAATTATTTTCCAAGTTGAATGTCAACTACATAATGTTAAAAACTCACAGTGTAACTTCACCCAGAAAATGAACATTCTGTCATGATTTAGTCTTCTCTCTTTCTCTTCAACTGAACACAAAAACATGTTTTGCAGGATGCTGACACCTTGTCAAGGGGCTGTCAAGCTCCACAAAGGACAAAATATCACACTATTTCTCCAGAAGACATGGTATCTTTATATAAAGAAAAGACTGAAATGCACATCATCATTCACAAATCTGATTCATACTTTGCATATGCAAGCTTGCTCTGAACTGATGCATCTTCACGTAAAGGTAAGTGATATACTGTATGAGAGCTACTTTAAAATTTGATCGCATATAAAACAACATCTTGGTCACACTGCTTTTGCTTTCCTTAGAAGAAAGAAACGACCACTGGTTTCAAAATAACACAAGGGTGGGTAAACGATGACAGAATTTTCCTTTCAAAAGGTTCTTGTATGACATCAGGCTGTAAAAGCCTCTAATTGCAGGCTTTATTTTCAAGAACGTGTTCAATCAAGCAAAGATACAGACCGGTGGGAACAGATCCCTGAGGAGAAACACTCTCTTGGAGCACCATCAAACTGTCGCCCACTATTAGATATCCTGACCTTACACACAGATTATTTGCCTCTGCCACAAGCCAATCAAATGACCCCGAGGGCAATTAGATTTAGAACAGAATTACCTTCAGTTCCCCGGGTCATATGCTAATTTAATCAGTTCAAAGCTGCATTCTGGTTTGTCACACCAGTTAAGTTTAGCTGGTTTGGGTCTGTAAACACTGCATTGAGCTCAAACTGACCGTGTGAGACTCTACGGCCTCCTGGAGCGCTGCCACCATTGTGCAGCACCATCAGTCCAAAAAAACAGCCTTCGATCTGATTGTACTACTGTTGTTTCTAGCGGATGCATGGGTTTGTGTTTTTCCATCATTCAATTTACTCTTCAATTGTCCAATATAGAGCAACCAGTTCTATATTTATATTTTTATAACTATATTTATTCTTGAAAAGTAAAACATAGACTAAAGACTCGACCCTCTTCCTGTTCAATATCTTTTCCGGAATATGCATAATTATGCATTTATGTTGCTGGGCCTCAACACGACACAACCCTCGTTTAAAATTCAACAGTTTAATCAATAATTCATATATTGTCAAACACACTGCGCCGCTCTGACAAATGCCGAGGATTTTCTCATCACCCCTGTTCACGGCTGAGTCCCAAGGGTGCCACTGTTGTTAAGATACCAAATGAATATCTGCCATTAAACGAGGCGATGCCATTAGAGAAAATGAGGCTGATGAGACAGACGTTGTAAACAGAGCACCTCCACCTCTCGGAGAAAACACTGAAGCCACGGGATTCTCTTCTTGTGCTTTACGTCCCGCTACAGCTGCATTTCACATTCTGTTAATGGCCATAATCAGTCTTGCTAGTAGATATAGAGACTTCATTAGTTGCATCAGCTGCGTAAGGCAAGCATTACTATTACTATTTCTAATACTAAACCTCTTACTCTGAATATTAAACTTTGGTGAATAACCCATACTATATTTTTGTGCTTGCAAGAAAGCAGATAGATGGCTAAAAAAAAAACAAGCGAAAAATGACATACATTAAAGGAGGCACTTGGAGACAACAGACCATAATATCGGGAAAACTTAGCAAGCACATAGCAACACACTAGCAACTGTTGAAAATGGCTCAGAACACCCTAAAACCACATAATCCAAGCAACTGCATTCACCAGCTGCTTGAAAGTCCAAGCAACTACTCAAAATGTCTTAGAACCACTTAGCAACTGTATAGCAATGCACTGGAAACCACCTACAACAGGTTAGCTTTGTTGCATCACGTTTTGCATATGTGCATAGAGAAAGATTCAGAATTCTTTTTTGTATTGGATTATTTTGTCCACTTATAACAGCTATTTCCAATTACTATAATGAATGCAGTGCCATTTATCTACAAAGAGATGCTATTTCTATAAAAATACCTTATGCAAAAACACAGGGCCCTTTAAAGCTGCGTTTAATAATTCATCTGCACTGGATATTGATGTAACGGAGTTCAACATGCTGTTTAAATCAACACGGCTGTTAAAGAGCAGTCGGGTTTCATCTGAACCCAGATCAATAACAACACAACACAGCACAGCAGAGCCACAAACGCACTCTGAAGACGCTAACAAAGAGAAACCCAGGGTTTGTGTGGGTCCCTTGGTGTTGGCAGAGATAACAGCATTTACAACTTAGTGTGTGTAAGTGCACGTGTGTGTTTATGGCTTTAAATGTGTGTTTGTGTGTGAATTGTTTGGGCTTATGTGGCTGTTAGTCCAAAAAGCCAAATAAATATACCACGTTCTCAGCAATTAACACATTAAACCAAATCAGATTTTTTTAGATGCACCACTTTAGAAATGCTGAGATACACTACCACTTTAAAGCCAGGGATTCAGTAAGATTTCTTGTTTTTGGACTATCTCATGCTCACCAAATATGCATTTAATTGATTAAAAATACAGTAAAAACCATGATATTTTGAAATAATATTACAATTTAAAATACGTTTTTTCTATTTAAATATATATTAAAATATTTTTTTTTCCTGTGAGTAATCATTACTCCAGTCCAGTCAGATATACAGTGTATATATATATATATATATATATATATATATATATGCGGGTGATTTTCTTTTTTATGTACTAACAGTTTCTATGTACTAAAATAACTAAAAATGAAACAAAAGAACTAAATTAAATAAAAGACAAAAACATCTGAACATATTTACTTCAATCTGAACTAAATTTATAAGTTTAAATATTATCTTTTTTCCCATTTTTAAAAAAATATTAATCAAAACCATACTAGCATATTAATGATAGTACAATAACACAGACACAGACTGAAAGGCACAGAACTGAATTTACGGGATCTTTAAATTGAAGCTAAGCACTCAATACATCAAAGAGAATCTACGAGGGTCAAATCCCAGCGCAAGCATCAAGGCTAGAATCAGATTAATCAGACACGGCTCTCATTCATAATCAGATGTGTATCAGACGTACAGATGAGGTAGGAAACGTACGATTTATCACCTGATGCTGAGATAACGGCACACGTGACACCCTCAGACATGCCTCTACTAACAAACCCTAACCCCAGCAGTAGAGGAGGACTCGAGCTCATCACAGCCCTCACACACCTGGTGCTCACGCATATAAAACCAGCAAGTCTCACCTCCATCTGATTCTGAGCAGATGTGTGAACCACGCTTGACAGCCATGAGGAGCGGTGGGCATTCGGCAGGTTTATTTATGGCATCGCAGGTTATTGAAAATAAAGCTTATATAATTAGAGCTAAAAGAGCTTTTATAATCATGTCAAAAGCTGCCAAGGCAATCAAACTCTACAGTATTTTGATGCAAACTCATCTGCAACTTAATGTAGTAATATGGCAAATGCTAATACTTTGTGTGTTGTTGATGCTTTTACATGGTAATATTAATCAATTGTCATAAAGTGTGTACATGCACAACAAAACAGCAGCTTACTGTCAGGTTAAAACTGTTTAAAAGACACTTGATATTCAGTAATATTAGCGATTGGACTTCACTGAATGAATCGAGCTGAATAATGACACTTGATTTCAGTGGAGACGCTTTATAGCTGAAATGAATTGATGAATTTTGCAACACTGACACTGAAGTGAATCAACACTGAACTAAAGTGAGAAGAAAAATTGCACTGTTGCCTTCAGTAAAACTGTTTAAACTGTAGTTGAACTGATCTTTTTTCAGAATTGATTAACTTTACTCAACCATTGAACTGAATCAACACTCAATTGTCTTTTTAGAGTTGCTATGCAGCATAATTTAAGTTTGCATCATATTTAATGTTTGGATTTTTGATCCTGTTATTCTCCAGTTTATTTCTGTGAAGCTGCTCTGAAATCTGTATTGTGTAAAGCCATATATAAATAAAAGACCTGACATTAGTGTTGGGTGATATGGTCATTTTTCAAATCGTCATATCGTCAGCCCGTGAGATCGACGATACACGATATAATCGTGCATGTGTGGAGCAAGAGAGAGACTCTTTGTTCTTGTCATATCCTAACTATTTGGTGTTTTAAACCGAGCAGGTGCGCGAGAGAGTCAATGGAATCACCAATAATCTAAAAAATATACTTTCAAACATACTGATAAACTAACGTTAAATATAAAAACAGCTAGTTCATATATAGTCGGACAGAACTGTCATAGTTATCAGTCTAAATGTTCTGCAAAATCAGTCAACGGTGAAAATCAATAGTAGATTTCATTTAAAGTTCAACAATTAATATTCAACACTAATACTGGGCATAAACAAACACGTTAAATATGAAGTATTAAAAATTGGGTAAGTTCATATATTTGGAGTCATTTAAAGTTGAACTGAACTGCTGCATCAGTCATACAGCGCTCCGGACCGCACACCTCATGACGAGACCGACGCACTGCCACAGAAACAAGAATGAGATGCATTCTAACATGACTGTGGCATTAAACTCAGTTAGTGAGGGCTCGTTTAAAATATTGCACATATACAGGCCATTCAGATTACTTGTTAAAGTGCAATAAAATTGCTTATATCTGCAGACGATGTACATCTGTTTGTGGATGGAGATTTTGTAACGGCCGAAACTATGTATGTTGCATGCATCACATTATAGTGTGGTATGCATGAAAATAATAAGGCGGCAGATTGAACTTATTATCCATAGTGGTTCTCACATAGTCCTTCTACGTCATCACCACATAGTGAGTGTTATAAGTTAAGTGATCAGTCTTAAAGAGAAGGACTACGTGAGAACCACTATGGATGATAAATTCGCTCTGCCACATTGTTATTATTTTGTCTTTACTTTATTTTTAAACCAAGAAAGAGTTAATCTGTCATGTATGAGAAGAGCGTGTTGTCGTGTACCAGCCATTAAATGTGTGGGACACCAACTCTTCGTTTTCTATCGCTTTCATTTCATGGATTTAACGAGTTATCCGAGTCAAAGCGGACAACTTCAGCGAATACAAGCTCTAATCCTCCTGCGCGCGGTGTGTGTGTGTGTGAAATGCGGTGCTGAAGTGAAATAGCTGGGCAGTTTGATAGCCGAAGTATAATAAGAAGCCTAATAAAAATAAAAATAATAGTTATTATTATTATTATAATAATATAATACATTAATGGGAAAATGAGCCTTGATTATCGTCAGAGAAATCTGCTTATGTCGATATCTCTGACTATCGTCGATACACGATACTATCATCTATCGGCACAACCCTACCTGACATTAATTATTTTGAAACAAAAATACATAAATTAATAACTTAATAAATAAGGAATTATTATTATTTATTACATTATTGTATATTATATATAATTTTAATATTAATATATTAATTTAAATAAATAAATAGATATAATTTTAAAATAATAACAATAACAATATAAATATATTTATTAATATTAATATATTAATTAAAAATAAATGCATACAATTATTAAATAAAATAATGCATTATTAAAAATAAAGATTAACAAGACTTTAGATGCTGCACAAGCTGAACACTGTTAAACGTGTTTACAAGCAGTGAAATCAGGATGATTAGGTTTTGATGAAACCATTTATGACCTTTATCTGCTAAATCAACAGCGTTTAAAATGTTTACATGACCTTATACGCTGTCAGGGTGTTAAGCAAATTCAGTGTGAGGCTGTGCATGCAAACACACTCGGTGTTTAAATCTAAGGACATTTTTCTAACTTCTACATGATAAACAATTTTGGTAATGTGCTAAATAAAGCGAAATCCAGTGCTTTGCTGAATCACGGAGGAGTTTGTCTCAGATGTGTTGGTTCTCTCTTAATGTTGCTTCTCTGGCCGTGCTCTTACGGTTATTATTCCTTCTGATCCTCGTGTTGTTCTGAAAGAGAAATGAAAGCCTAGAAAGCCCAGAAAAGGTCTTTCTCCAGCCATAAATAAGGCTGAACTGGAGTGTATCCGCCCCTCTTTTGTCTTTGAACTTCAGCGCTGTTCTGTGTCAGATTCTCTCAATCTTTCATGTCGAAGCGAATGCGCGCCGCTCGTGTCTTTCTCTGCGTGTGCGTGGGGAGCGTGGGGCCGTAATGGGCTTAAAGCAGGCTTGAGGTTAGTATCAAAGTCTTGAACCTGATAATAAGTAAAATCCCCCTTTTGTGGCTGTGGGAAAAAGCGGCTTCTCTGAGTTAACAAGCATGAAATGTTTGGGCTCTCTCTGGCAGCTCTATTTGTCACGCCTGTTCATGTGATTGCAGCGCACCAACTTTTCTTGCTATTTATTTCTTTTTTTACTCTCTTTCTTTCCATCGCAGAGGTTATTGTGACTTTCGAAATAAGAAACTGGGAGGCTGTTTTACACAAATGTATGGCCATTGTAAAGATGCTACAGTATATGTGTGTGTGTGTGTGTGTGTGTGTGTTTCTATATATATATATATATATATATATATATATGCCTTGCAAATGTATTCATACCCCTTCATTTTTTTCACGTTTTGTTTGGTTGCTGCCTTATGTTAAACTGCTTTGAAAGGGTCATGACACCCCCCCCCCCCCCAAAAAAAACCCTTTTTATGTTGCAAAATATGTTGCAAAGTTGAAACTGGTAATTTCTGCACTTTTTGGGACCATTCTTTCATTCAGTTTAAAAAGTTACGTTCAGACCCGACGTAGACCCGAGTCATTTGAGTGCTCATTGGCTGCGTGGCTGCACATTAGGCATTTACGTCACTGGGTTGAGCTCCCATTATTCATGAGCAATGTAACATTATACTGTACATGACAAAGGACTCATCTAATCCAATACCTGCATCGTGATTTGCATGAGCTATCCCAGTATTTATGCACTGGAAAGTAGCACTCATGTCAAAAGAACTCACTGTAGAGCTCAGAAACAGGTATGCATCAAGCCACACATCTGGAGAAGAGTTCAGACAAAAATTCTGCTTCACTGAAGGTTCACAGAAGCATGTAGTCTCTGTTACCCTTAATGGAAGAAGTTTGAAACAACCAGGACTCTTCGTAGAGCTGGCCTCCTGGCCAAACTGAGCAACTGATGGAGACAGGCTTTGGGTAGTGTGGAGAACAAGGACCTGATGGTCACTCTATAGTTATGCTCCATGATCATATGTGGAGATAGGAAAAATCTACAGAAGGACAAACATCACTGCAACACTCCGCTGATCCAGTCTTTATGGCGGTGTGGCCAGACTCAATCCTCTCTTCTGTTAAGACACATGAAAACACACTTGGATTTTACAAAAATAATCACCTAAAGTACCCTCAGACTCTGAGAAACAAGATTATCTGTTCTGATGAACCTCAATTCCAAGCAACTTGTTTGAAGGAAACCAGCTCTAATCACCACCTGCAGAGTAGCATCCCAAAAGTAATGTGTGTTGGTAGCAGCCTCATGATGTGGGACTGTTTTCCAGCAGCAGGGACTTAGAGACTCATCAGACTAGAAGGAACCCAATCAAATATTTCTGGAGAAACCTGAAAATGTGTTTCCACCCCCATCCAACCTGACAGAGCTTGAGAGGTGAAGAGATGAGCAGAAGAATGGCAGATAATTGGCAAATGCTGATGATCAAAGCTTGCTGTATCAAACAAAACAAAAAAAAGACTTGAGACTGTAAAGGTGCTTCAGCTAAATATTTGGTTAAGGGTGTGAATACTTATGCAATGGACTTATTTAAGTTTTTTATTTTCAATAAATTTTCTAAGTTGTGACAGTCCTGTTTTTGCTTTGTCAGTATGGTGTATGTAGTGTAGATTGATGTGGAAAAAAATTCATTTAAAGAAGTTTTATTATTTATTAAGTAATAAATAATAAAATGTGAAAAAAATTAAGTGGTATTAATACTTTTACAAGGCACTGTATATATATATATATATTTATTTACACACACACACACACACACACAAAGTTTCTTTTTCTTTAAAACATCTAAATAACTTATCTTCAAAACTAACTAATTAAAAATAAAAGTGACAGTGCGTAAATATTAATATATATATAAAAAATTATTGTCCAATCAAATGCTCTCTAGAAAAAGATGCCCCTCCCCTAGTACCACCTGTCACTGCATGTAAAAGCAAAATGTCCCTCCCATAAATCCCTGTTTTAACAGCAATGTCTACACTGGAATAAACAAACAAACTGTCTTTAAATATATACATCTTAAAACATAAAAGGCTTTTCAATGGTTGACCAAAGAAAGGCAATAAAAACATTTACAACTAATTTACTTCCAAAATGTGACACAAGAGAGAAAGGATCAATGAAAAATGTCTTTCACCAAGATAAAGGAATACAATGATTTAAATTTTTGATCAGATGAAAAATGAGTGTCAAAAATTATCAGAATGGAGCCTGATGGTAATATAATATAATATAATATAATATAATATAATATAATATAATATAATATAATATAATATAATATAATATAATATAATATAATATAATATAATATAATATAATATAATATAATATAATAATTATTTAATATTTTTGTTATATTATTATTTATTTTGTTATCATTATTGTTATATGTTATTTATTTATATAAGCAAGCTACATCTAAATATTTTAAATATATATACTGTATGTGTGTGTATTTATACGTAATAAACAGTACACACATATTATATAAACAAAAACTTTTATTTTGGATGTGATTAATCGCGATTAACCGTTTGACAGCACTAATAAATATATATATATAATAACTCGTTAAAATGATGAGTTAAATGTTTTGAAAATTCTAATAAACACAATTTTCCCTTTATGAAACGTTGATGATTCCAGTGTGGCTCTAAAAACTAATAACACCCAGAGCGGCCTTCTCATAAGACTGCATAATGGAAAATGTATTCACTGGTTCCTTCCATTTGTCTAAAAGTTTAAGGACTTTAACTGGCTGCTTTAACTAAAACAGTTGCACAAGTCTAACAAGATGATTGGAGGCCTTTAGACCTCACAAGGACATTTATTAAACAAATAGCCCTGCGCCACAGCAGAGCGGGAGAAACCAACACATCTAACTCCATAATCCAATTGCCTTCCCGCTCGCCACCAATACAGTGTATTACCAGCAACGAGAGCATTTATCAGGTGGAGGGAGTTATTGCAAGGCGGTCGGGGGGAGCCATGAGCGGAGGAGCATCGTGTATATTTCATGATGATGTGAGAACTACAGAAACAAGAACTTCCTGACAGAAACTTCTGCAGGAGATCCACACTGACTTCAGGCTGAGATGAAGAACATCAGACCATCTAATGAACCCATCCATCTCAACTCAGAGCATTTCTGGAGAGACGCAGACGACTGCTTGTGTAATGTGTCTATCAAAACGCAGATGGGTAATGTAGTGGATTTGGGACGGCCGTGATGAGTGAGAGGATTGTAGACACTCTTGCTCTCATATTACGTTTGAGCATCTGCAAGCGCACAGATCTGTCTTTATTTGTGTTCAAAACTCACAACTTTCAAAACTCTTTTAAGGAGTTTTTGTCTACTGAATGTTATCTGGTAAGATGATCCTCCAGCAGAATGGCATCGTTTTCAGGTGACATTACACTAAAAATCAAATGAAAAAAAAAAGAATTATATATATATATATATATATATATAAAGATTTTTTTTGAGAATCAAAATTGCTAAATATATTAAGATGTGGTTTTCAGACAATATGTTTAATTTATTCATTTATTTATTTATTTAATTTCCTAGTGGTGGATAGTTTTTTCTTCTTGTTTTAATCATACATTTCAACAAATAGTTTATTGAATGTTTTAAATGATGAATAAATCATTTTTCAAGATCATTAGTAAATACTAAATATTTCTAAACAAATTTATATTTGAATATTTATACATACATAATAAAAAAATATTTTGTAAGGTTTATTAGTAACATTTATCATTCTTCATCATTATTTAACATTATTAGTAATATAGTTTTTCTGGTTTATTAGTGTAAAAATAAATACTACTAATATATTTTTAGTTTATCTATTATCTATTAGTTTAGTTATATCTATTAATATTATAAAATGCGTTTTAAAAAGTAAAAAAAAAAATCAATTGATTGCAATGCAAAATATATCTAAAAACTCTCTATAGATATTAAATTAATGTTATATTATATTATATTATATTATATTATATTATATTATATTATATTATATTATATTATATTATATTATATTATATTATATTATATTATATTATATTATATTATTTTCAAAGTGTTTAGGGTGGCAGCATTCAAGTATCTTTCAAGTATCACAGTGTTAATTATAAATGATATTTATTTAAATGAATGTTTTAGCATATCAATAAATATTTTATTACACAAATTAAGATTTGCAGATGTTTTAAGATTTTTCTGAGTTTTTTCTAACCTGAAGATTTATGCACACTGGTCTCCTCTGAAGCTACAAAAGTGTATTGTTTATTAATGAATGATTTAATGTCATGTCAGCAGCAGTGGCTATATTCATGGCAAGAAGGCTACAAAAGTGGGAAAGAACAGAATACTGTGATATGAGCTCATGTCGACCAAGAGCTGTGCGTTTAGTAACACACACACAAACAAAAAAACATTAAATATAGCATTTTGTCATGTTAAAATGCAAATTGTTGGAAAATGCGACTATACTGCTGAGCTGCAGTTACGCTACTGAATTTCTCTACTTTAGTTAGTTGCTAGCCCTGCTCTGCAGTATCTGATCTCCCGCTGCCTGGGACTTCTCCTGTCCCCTCTGATCAGCTCCAGCCAGACTCCCGCCGAGGTCAGGATGAAGGGAGAGAGCTGTGTGCGACTGAAGAGCTGCTGCAGGAGACACAGACACTTTTATTGGAGCTGTCAGAGCGTGAACAAACGGCCTGGTCAGAACAGACCGAGCATGACAGCCACCGCTCCCAAAACATGACAAAACATCCTGAGATCTAGATGACATGAACTTCCAAAATGAACACTCATCAGGGCTGGTTTATTCAGAAATACCACAGCTGAAGAGTAAGAATAACCTTGCTGATGTAAGTGATGAGAAACGCAGCTCAGAGGGCTTCAGACGTTTACCTCACTGAAACATTTACCATCTTCCGAGATGATTAAAGTGTTGTTTTCCACCCGAGCTTCAGGTGCTGACACAAATGCGGAATATTCCTGGCATTAAGCCACCGAGACCAAAATCATAAAGGGTTCCTGTGACAGCTTCACCGAGACAAAAAGACTCGGATATGCACCGCTTGTCAGAAATATGCCAGAAAAAAAAAACTATAATCTAAAAGTAAAACACAAAAGTGTTTCATTTCGGAAAACTAAATCTCACAGTTTAGTCATCATTTTCAGATGACACCATCATCAAAAATGTATGTTGCATTAAATTATATTAAATATTATAATGATGATTTTAATATCATATTCAATATTTTAATACAATTTCCAAAAGCGTTATTTTGGACATCTTACTTTAACAATAAATAGTTCTAATAAACTATATAATTAAGGTAAATACAATGAAGTCATGAAGTCTTGTGTACATAACATATGTATGTGTACTGTGTTTATTTATTATGTATATATAAATACACACTCACACAGTAAATATTTGGAAAATATTTACATGTATATATTTATATTCATATAATTTATATGTAAATATATTTAATATAAAAATAAAAACAATTCTTAAATTTATATGCGCATGTGTGTATTTATACTGTATATACATTATAAATATGCACAGTGCACACACATATTACTTTTAAATATTAATATTACTTTAGATTTTAAATAGATTTTAATCTTTATCATAAGATAAATGTATTCATTTTATTATAGAATTAAATTATATACATACATTTAATAATATACATGTTTAAAATAATTTAATGTTCATTAAAATCATTTAATATGGACAAATAAGTGACGATTGAGGAATAAGTAAACAAACAAATAAATCAATAAATGGAGTATTACATTTTAAATGGCGCTAAACTCATAGGTTATGAACAACAGCATTCAACTAATATTAAATTACGCAACAATTAAAATACAATGATTAAAAGCTTGTTTTTCTTTTAAAACTTCTTGTGGAATATCTCTGACATTTAGCCACCAAACAAAACAAAGTCTACAGTAGAATTTAAAAGCAGCCATCACTTTCAACTAGACTAAAGCTCATTTTGGCCCCTGAAAGATCAATATTAGCAGTTCATTTCACACCAACACAAGTTTAAAACTTTACAGCGAACCAGTGACGAGTGGCAAGTCATCTCGATTTACCACGACTGAAAAATGAGGCCCACGGGTGTGAACGGCCCTGTGCCACTCACTCATACGTGTGTGTGTGTGTGTGTGTGTGTGTGTGTGTGTGTGTGTGTGTGAGCGCAGCTTAATCTAGCGTTATGATCAAAGCCCCTCCTTTGTGCTTCTGTTGTAAGAGGATCTCACGAGAATTGAAAGATTAATGTTGACATCAATCAGTCAGTTTAGAGGAATCTCTTCATCAGGTCTGAACTAAGCCACGCTGCTACGGCACAAGACGACTCCTCTGAGAACAAAGACAGTGAATGTCATTGAATCTGGAGAGGTTTTGGGAAGTGTGAATGCAAAAATAATAGCCTGGCAGGTTTTGTGCAGGTGGCGTGCTGTCAGCGTATCCCAGGCATTATCTCAGTGTTGTTTCTGCTCCTGTCAGGAATCACATTCAAGCTTTTCACTCTTGTGTTGCACATTTCACGCCCTGCTCTTCAGCGGCACCCTGGTCATCCATCACAGCGTGGCTCCGCCCCTGACAGCCGGCTGGCAGCCAATCACGAGCAGCGGCTGGTGACATGTTCATTTTGAGTAAGTCACCTAAACATCTCACTGGAAAGTGATGGAGACGAGAGACGTGCTGAACAAACCTGAGCTGAGTACATCAGAGACAAAACTCACAACAAAAACTACAACTTTCAAATCATTTCACTTAACTGGAATCGAATAAAACAGAAATATATAAATATACATTTTATTGACATGAAGCTGAAGTGTAAAAAATTACTAAAGTAAACTAATTAAAGTTAAATATAAATTCAAAAATAATAAGTAATGAAAATTACAAAAGTACGTAAAATGAAAAAAATAAACTAAATGTAAACTAAACAATTTGAGCTAATTTAAAATATTAATACATAATGCAAAATGATAAGGGGTACATAAATAGCACTGTTCAAGAAATCAATTCTGTGATTTCTTGAGTCTGAACCTCTGACTCTGAACAAATCAATCTTTGAAATGGTTCTTCTTGAAAGACTGATGATGACAGTTCACTACGCAAAACAATTAATAATAATAATAATAATAATGAATATAATATGAATAGAAAATAATAATAATTATATTATGTTAAATAAAATAATTAAACACAAATTATGTTCTAATAATATTTGTAATTTTTTTTTTATATAGAATATATTTTTATAGTTTTTTTTCTTCAGTTTTTTTTAAATTCAGATATCTAAACAACTTAAACATTTCACAGTGGGGTAAGAGAGTACACACATATATATATATATATATATATATATATATATATATATATATATATATATATATATATATATATATATATAAAGTACTCTTTCTTGAATGATTCAATGAATATATGAATGATTACTAAGATCAACTGGTCAGTTTTTATGAGTACCAGTTTCAGACAGTAAGTTCACTCACTTGACAAATTTATTCAAAGGAATCAGTTCAAAAGAGTCACTGGTTCATGAATCAGACTACACTGGTCAAAACAGTACTGTAATAATATTATTATAATATTATTTGGTATATATACACACTAAGGCTTCGATCAAATGTATAAAACAATCATTAACACAATTGTTAGGCTGAATCAGACTCGGAAGCAGATTTCCCATCAGTTGCTGCAGTGATACTGTGTCTTGGCAAATGCGGGCTGATGTAATGGACGTGTAAAGCATTGTGAAGGAACCCAAAAGCATGGATGAAAGCAGAGTTTGGAAAGCCGGATGAGGCGGGAGAGAAAGCGGTCCTCCCTCGCTTCTCCACACAATCCAGCCAACTTCCTGTTCCCCCACAGGAAGTGAGCTGGAACCAAATATCCCCCCCCCACACCTCCCCCAGGGAACAGCAGCTGTGACTGCAGCCATCAGCGCCGGTCCATTCAGCAGCTCGAGGCTGTTTTCATTATACAAACACATGTACACTTACACACAAATGCACTCATACCTAGAAAACACACACACACACACACTGCAGGCTAATAAAACACGACAGCTTTGATGAATTTATGAAGCTGCGTTTGCACTAAGACCCAACAGACGCTGCTTACCCTGCTGAAAAATGACATGATCTCAAGCACGTATTTTAAACCTAAACTTCTCACAAGATACACTTTGTAGAAGAAAAATCCACTGAAACATCAAATTAGCCTGGAAAAAATGAGTTTGGAAGTTTTAATTAATAATGGCTATTTTATTTTTTGTTTTATTTTAATAATAATTACTTTAATAATTACTTTTAAAAGCTTCAAACAATGTCATAATAACCATATATAGGGTTTTATATAGATACACAATTATAATTTCTTGAAATCTAAAAACATAATATATAATATCAATTATTTTAAATGTTTTCGTATAAAATTTTGAATAAATATATTATATAAATGTATATAAAATATACAAATATATAAAATAAATATAAATATTTTTATTAAAAACATGTAAACATTCAAAAAAAAAAACTATTATTTAGTATGTATTAAATTTGCATACTGGTAATAAACAATACCAATACACCATGACAGAAGATCAGTCAGTCAGTCAGTGTGTGAATGCAACAGGCTTTCCATGACAAAAAAACATTACCCATCATTCTCAAAATACACAATGCATCAATTGCACAGCTAAAGCACATCCTTCGCTTTTCACTTCATCACATTAGCACTAGAAAAGCATCCAGTTTTTGTTGGGAACTTAAAAGAGAACAAGAAATATGAAAAAAAGCATTCATTTTATTGCAGATGAATTACAGATAAAGTAAGATCGTCTCAAGAGGACACAAAGGAGTACTATTATCATACAATTCTCACAATGCCATAGAAAAAAAAAATTATTTAACACAACAAAACGCTGCCATTAATTGCACTATTATATCTCTTCTTCAGTACCTCCATCCACACCTCAAACCCCTGGATTGAGCTCCTGACAAAGAAATGCCAGGGCCTCATCTGCTGTGCTCGATCTGAATCTCCAGGCTACAGAACATCAACAAGAGGAGCTTTGAAGTATTTTAATGACAGCCTCCCGCCTCTATAATTCACAGAGAAACAGTGACAGCCAGTCCGCTCAGAAAGCTATATTACACATCTGATAGTCTGACTGAAGCCCACACCTGTCACCTAGAGGCAAGGCCGGGTGCCGCGTCACGTATATTAGACACTATTATACTGATCTTCATCCTTATGGCTCTCTGATGGATCTAGGGTATCTTTGAAGACGAGATCTCCCAGAGAGAGCTGAGAAAACTCTGTGCTGCATCTATTGTACTTGTTCTCAAGCTCACAGTGCATTCAGATTCGAACAGATGCTGCATTCGTCTTTGAGGGCGATTAAAACTGATGTAGTGCACTGCGAAATAAACACTCCACAAGTGATTTCTCACATGCATGTGTTCAAGAAACAATCCTCACGACTCAGGTCAGGTAAACCATGGCCCTATGAATAACAACAGCTCTCCATCTCTGCAGCACCGCTCTCATCCCTGAGCCGGGCACGGCTCACGGCAGTCGGGTCTCCTGCGTGGGATGCCAATTCCATGCACCAGAGAGGAGAGGAGAGGAAAGGAAAGGCAGAGCGGAACAGAGGAGAGGAAAGGAAGAACAGAGGAGAGGCAGATTGCAGGAGAGCAGAGGAGAGGCAGAGGAGAGGTAGAGCCAGAGGAGAGGAGAGGTATAGATGAGAGGAAAGGAAAGAAAGAAGAGAGGAGAGGTAGCACAGATGAGAGGAAATGAGAGGAGAGGAGAGGAGAGGAGAGGAGAGGAGAGGAGAGGAGAGGAGAGGAGAGGAGAGGAGAGGAGAGGAGAGGAATGAAAGGAAGGAGGAAGAGAGTAGAGGTAGAGGATAGTAGAGGAGAAGAGAGGAGAAGAGAGGAGAGCAGAGTTAGATGTAGATGTAGATGTAGATGTAGATGTAGAGGTAAAGGAGAGGAGAAGAGAGGTAGAGGAGAGGAGAGGGGAGGGGAGGAGAGGAGAGGAGAGGAGAGGAGAGGAGAGGACAGGAGAGGAGAGGAGAGGTAGAGGTAGAGGTAGAGGTAAAGGAGAGGAGAGGAGAGGAGAGGAGAGGAGAGGAGAGGAGAGGAGAGTTAGATGTTGACGTGAGGTAGAGGAGAGGAGAGGAGAGGAGAGGAGAGGAGAGGAGAGGTAGATGTAGATGTAGATGTAGATGTAGAGGTAAAGGAGAGGAGAGGAGAGGTAGAGGTAGAGGAGAAGAGAGGAGAGTTAGATGTAGACGTAGAGGTAGAGGAGAGGAGAGGTAGAGGAGAGGCAGAGGAAAAGGAGAGGAGAGGTAGAGACGAGGCAGAGGAGAGGAGAGGAGAGGAGAGGAGAGCTGAGGAGAGGTGAGGAGAGGAGAGGAGAGGAGAGGAGAGGAGAGGAGAGGAGAGGAGAGCTGAGGAGAGGAGAGGAGAGGAGAGGAGAGGAGAGGAGAGGAGAGCTGAGGAGAGGAGAGGAGAGGAGAGGAGAGGAGAGGAGAGGAGAGGAGAGGAGAGGAGATGAGAGGAGAGCTGAGGAGAGGAGAGGAGAGGAGAGGAGAGGAGAGGAGAGGAGAGGAGAGGAGAGGAGAGGAGAGGAGAGGAGAGGACGAGGTAGAGGTAGAGGAGAGGAGAGGAGAGGAGAGGTAGAGACGAGGCAGAGGAGAGGAGAGGAGAGGAGAGGTAGAAGTAGAGGTAGAGGAGAGGCAGAGGAGAGGTTGAGACGAGGCAGAGGAGAGGAGAGGAGAGGAGAGGTAGAGGTAGAGGTAGAGGTAGAGGAGAGGAGAGGTAGAGCTGAGGAGAGGAGAGGAGAGGAGAGGTTGAGACGAGGCAGAGGAGAGGAGAGGAGAGGTAGAGGTAGAGGAGAGGAGAGGCAGAGGGGAGGGGAAGAGAGGAGAGAAGAGAAGAGAAGAGAAGAGAAGAGGAGAGGAGAGGAGAGGAGAGGAGAGGTAGATGTAGATGTAGATGTAGATGTAGATGTAGATGTAGAGGTAGAGGTAGAGGTAGAGGTAGAGGTAAAGGAGAGGAGAGGAGAGGAGAGGAGAGGAGAGGAGAGGAGAGGAGAGGAGAGGAATGAAAGGAAGGAGGAAGAGAGTAGAGGTAGAGGATAGTACAGGAGAAGAGAAGAGAGCAGAGTTAGATGTAGATGTAGATGTAGAGGTAAAGGAGAGGAGAAGAGAGGTAGAGGAGAGGAGAGGAGAGGAGAGGAGAGTTAGATGTTGACGTAGAGGTAGAGGAGAGGAGAGGAGAGGAGAGGAGAGGAGAGGAGAGGAGAGGTAGATGTAGATGTAGATGTAGATGTAGAGGTAGAGGTAGAGGTAGAGGTAGAGGTAAAGGAGAGGAGAGGAGAGGAGAGGAGAGGAGAGGAGAGGAGAGGAGAGGAGAGGTAGATGTAGATGTAGATGTAGATGTAGATGTAGATGTAGATGTAGAGGTAGAGGTAGAGGTAAAGGAGAGGAGAGGAGAGGAGAGGAGAGGAGAGGAGAGGAGAGGAGAGGAGAGGAGAGGTAGAGGTAGAGGAGAGGAGAGGCAGAGGGGAGGGGAGGGGAAGAGAGGAGAGAAGAGAAGAGAAGAGAAGAGAAGAGGAGAGGAGAGGAGAGGAGAGGAGAGGAGAGGTAGATGTAGATGTAGATGTAGATGTAGATGTAGATGTAGATGTAGAGGTAGAGGTAGAGGTAGAGGTAGAGGTAAAGGAGAGGAGAGGAGAGGAGAGGAGAGGAGAGGAGAGGAGAGGAATGAAAGGAAGGAGGAAGAGAGTAGAGGTAGAGGATAGTACAGGAGAAGAGAAGAGAGCAGAGTTAGATGTAGATGTAGATGTAGAGGTAAAGGAGAGGAGAAGAGAGGTAGAGGAGAGGAGAGGAGAGGAGAGGAGAGTTAGATGTTGACGTAGAGGTAGAGGAGAGGAGAGGAGAGGAGAGGAGAGGAGAGGAGAGGAGAGGAGAGGAGAGGAGAGGTAGATGTAGATGTAGATGTAGATGTAGATGTAGAGGTAGAGGTAGAGGTAGAGGTAAAGGAGAGGAGAGGAGAGGAGAGGAGAGGAGAGGAGAGGTAGATGTAGATGTAGATGTAGATGTAGAGGTAGAGGTAGAGGTAGAGGTAGAGGTAAAGGAGAGGAGAGGAGAGGAGAGGAGAGGAGAGGAGAGGAGGTCAACTTACCGTTAGTCCACCAAAATTTGATTAGTTGCTTAGTCGCAAAAAAAAAAAATGTCCACATGCAAAGTTAAAGTCTATGAGGGACAGATAGTAAACGGCTGGTCTGTGTGGTAATACAGTTACTCAGACAGGACATCCAAACGCTCGCCTATCAATCATCAACCTCGCATAAACCGCTCAATCTAATGTTAACCTACAGAAATGTGCGCTGTTCAAGTGTCTGTGCAGAGTGTGGAGCTGAACAGTAGCTCTCACTGCAGGACAGATGGATGCAATTTTAATAAAATGTTCAAATAATAAAAAAAATAATAATAATTGATATAAGAAAAATTACAATTTATTATATGTGTAAAGTGAATTAAACATCAGTGATACTACTGTTCAAAACTGCATAATGCATATGTTTGCTCAAAGGGCCTACTTAAAAAATGGAAGACAACAAGTGGTCTGTCATGCTTTGCTCTTTAATGTTTTGTTGCCCTGTAGGGCTGTACTGCTAAGTGACTTGCAAAAGAGCATCTTAAAAATATTGTTATATGATATAAAGTATTTGCCATAGTGCCCACCCCGACAGTAAGCAGTACACTAGAGAACTACAGCACACAGACGAGGAGAGACAGGAGACTCAAAGCCCATAAGAAGGTTAGAAGAAAACACCTCCATCTTTCCTGATTTCCTTGCATCAGCCTCCACGAGCTTTAAGCGCTCAGACGGTGGCCAACAGCGTCCCACACACACGCTCACACCGACACCCAAACACAATCAAGGTAAAAGCAGCTCTTAAACGGCACACATGAGCTCAGACTCTCTCTCTCGCCGCACATTGATGCTGGTAAACAGCTCACAGCGGATATTACATCTACACCTTTGTGTGTTAATTGGACAGTGACTGCCCAGTGCCCAGTAACCTTTGTAGATGGAGTTTGTGAGAGGATGTTTACCGTTCCAGCCGCGGCTCGCTCTGCCAGTATTGATCTCCAGCATTCGCTCTTAATTGGACGAAGCTGCCCAGAGAGAGCTGGCCTTGACCAATGAGGAGCAGAGCAGGTTTGGACAGGTGCATTCATGCCAGTATTGATCGCATGGCCACTTGGCCGAGGACACGGTTCTCTCGATGGCCGTTTTTAACCCTTATATAGCCTAAACTGCAAATACTCAAGTGATGTATAAAAACGGTTTTCCATCAGTCTCTAAATTATTTTATTGACTAATACCAACTGTAAAATCGAAGAAAAGGGATGGAAAACAAAAGAAGGAAAACATTGATCATTGTGAAATATTAGCACTCGACATTATTAAAAAGGCAAGTTAGTAGTAAAATAAACTAAAACAGGGCACACTGAATGGAATACTGTATTCCACAAAGCAACACACTCGACTTTGCTGCTTTTTCTAATTTGTGATATCAATTAGAGATGGAAGATATATAAACAGGTTGACTATATGTGATAGTAGATGAAAAAAGTCATAAATATAGTACAGTTTGACTGGTACATAAATAGTACTGCAAAAAATAACAATAACAAACATTTTCAAAAAGCAGTACAGTATTATCTCAGAAATAAACAAGTATTAGAATTATAATAAATATTAGATTTTTAACTATTTACATCCACAGTTACAGTAATTCTGCTGTGTTTTTAATGGGCTATTATAACAAAGTATAGAAAACTAATTTATTTCATTTATCAGTATATCATAGTCTTTCTTTAAAAAGTAAACAAAAATCTGTTGGATTTAAATGTCGATTGAATACGTATGTATGTCTGTATTTATTTATATTTATGTGTTTGTTTATTATTTGTATTTTTGTGGGGGGGGGGTGTTGTATTTATAATAAAAAAATGATTAAATTATATTTTAACTGATTATCTATCTACACAGTTGAAATTCATACAATTATAAAATAATTAATACAAAGTGTATGGATACATTTTAAAACAAAAACTAATACAAAAATATAAAAATATTAACAAAATAAACAACATATTTACTGAAATGCTAACATATGACAAAAAGTAATTAAATAGAAGTTGACTGGCACAGAAATTGAGAGTTTGTTGCTCAGACATGAGTTATCAGAATAGCTGAAATGGGACTCAGAAGAGCTGAGCAGCATCACAGCACTTAAACCCACCCAGAACAGCTCCTCAACACCTCGTGAAAGAGAGAGGACCCCACAGATCTCACAGTGCTGACCTTTGACCCTGCTGCACCAGGCTCACAGCTGTTCGGATCGCTGAGCTCTGTGTGTTCAGTCATTCATCACGCTGTGACAAACCGACCGATTCTTCAACTGCTTCAAAACATATTTCATCTGTGTTCAAACATTTATCACAGTACGTCCTGGAATAAAGATCCGATCTTGGCCTCGATCAACCTTCAACTGGAATTTGATATTGAATTTCCTGTTCTTGGAGAAAAAACCTTGGACTAATGCAACAAGTCACACTAGAACTGTAAGTAGTCCACTTTGAAATGATACAAATGGAAATATATCAACTGCTTCTCAAGTAAATTCTCAAATTTTGATCAAATGACACCTTTTATATCTGCTGAATATTTTTTTTAATTATATAATAAATATATATAATAAATAATTAAATAATGTTGTAATATAAAATAAACAAACTAACAAAACAACAATAAATTATAAATATTGTATTTAAATTAGTTAAATTGTTTATTTTTAAATCAAACAGATATGAATAATTAAATATTTTTTTCATTTATAAATCAGTTTTTATTTACTTAATTAAAATATTTAATTAAAAACTTTCATAAAAGTTATTAAAATAATTATTTATAAAACAAATAATTGAGTTTGAAATATTGAAAAAAATTTGAATAAATCTAAAATAAAATTAATTATTTAAAATCAAACAGATTTGTAACTAAATACATTATTTAAAAAGCAGCTTTTATTTACTTCATTAAACACTTTTATAAATAAAACCTGATGAATGAATGAATGAATCAATGAATTTGAAGTGATGTAAAAAGTCTAAAAATCTCAAATAAAATCAGTTTTTTATATACAGTATAAAAAAATCATCTAAATAGAAAAATCCTGGGAAATGTAACATTTCAACATTCAAAACTTCAATGAAAGTCATTAAAGAGATACAATAAGACATTTTAATCAATTACAATCCATCAAATAAAACGAAAGGATCAGCGGTTCAGGAAGACACATTACAGCTGAATCAGGCCGCTCTGCTATTTCAGAGGCCTTTGGCGTTGAATTAAGGCGGATATTAAAGTGCTGAGATGTGGCTGTTAAAAGCATGTAAAAGAAAAACAAAGCGCTTTATTAAAGCCATGCGTAAAGCTGCTTCCCCACACTTTGATGTATGGATGCGGTGCAAGCTGATGTGCATTCTGTGCAAAGTGCTCCAAAACGTTTAACGATGCATGAAATAAAAAAAGCTGAGAAGAATTTCTTCTCGACCTGAACCTGATAAGACATATCACATTACAGGAAAGGAAACTATAGCATCTCCATGGCAACAGGCAGGCACATTGCCCCTGGGCTCGGTGACAAGAGAGCGGGTGAGAAAGAGATAGTGTTGTTTTTATCACAGCGAGGTTCCTGATTTTCCTCTGAATTCCAGTCCAGAGAGGACAGAGCGGACGGAGCGCGTGCAATCCATCCTGCATGACATGTTAGCGTCTGCTTCATTTGGGTGTATTCTCCTGACCCGGTCAACTATTCGGATCCGGCTTCAGTATGTGCACTTGAGCAATGCTGAGTAGCTCATATTCATTCCAATAGAAAACAAAACAGAAATGATGTTTTACAAGGCTATATGTGGATAACACTATCATCCCTGGCAGAAACGGATCTAGTGATCTAGTTTCTGCAAAAACAAAACAGTTAATATAGTTATTTTCACTGTAATAGTAATAAATGATAATAGATGTCTAATAAATAAATAAAAATATATAGTTTTTACATCATTATTATTATTATATGTAATTACAAATATTACTACTATGTATCATCATTTTTAATAATAATAATAATAGTAATAACAATTATTATTATTATTATTATATCATTAATAAAAATAAAAAAACAGTAAAAATTAAAATAATAAATTAATAATTATTAATGGATGTCTAAATAAATAAATGGAAACATATTTAGAAATAAATGCATTTATTTATAAATCTGTTTTTATATATCTAACTAAATAAATACATAATAAAAAGAAAATATAAAGTCATTTATTAAAATTATTAATAAAATAATGTATTTTTAAAATAGAAACAGATTTAGAAATATAATCATAAACATAAACCAATCATTAATAATGCTATTTAAAAAATCTAAATAAATTATTTACCAATGTATTATTTATTTATTCATTTATTTTAAACAGACTTATAAATACATGAATAAATATATAAATTATTTACAAACGTTTTAAATAAACAGATTTATAAATAAATCAATCCTTCAATAAATCAATGAATGAATGAATGTTTCTGAGTTTTCATAGTGGTTGCCAGGGTGTTGTTATGAATTACTACTAACTTGCTATGCTGGTTGCTAGGTAGATCCCTCCTTCAGTGCTGGGTTTTGGATTCGTTCACTTTATCATAGCAGGTGAAAACTATAATTCAGATTGTTTAATAAAGTAACAGCACTGAACTTTACCAGCTAGTGTTAGCAGATTTGGCCTTAGGCTGCTGGAAACCATCTGCTCATGTACACCAGAGTTCGGCATCCCTAATTTCTCCTGCAAACTCCAGCAGCAGTGTTCACAAGGAGCTCAGGTGTGCCACTGATCAGTAAACACGCCTGGCATTGTTGAGCTGGCAGAGACGAAGACAGGAGACGAGAGACCTTCCTGTCCTCTGGAGAACCTCTGCTGGCCTTTAGAGCCGCCTGATTGTTTACATCAGTATCAGAATCAATGTAGTTATGTTTACACAAAAGCATTTGGCACTAAAAGTTGAGTTGGCAAGTAAAGCACATTCACTGCCAAGCCAAGCCACTTTTCCCGCTGTTGTGCTCATATTGATCGGTACAGCTGGACAGAATATTAGCAGAGAAAACCAAATCTGATGCAGTAAGAAACAAAAAACATAATTTTTTTGAGCTTGTTGGCACACTATTTCTGCTGCATGTAGCCTTTACTGGGATTGCTGCAAATATATATGTTTGCCAAAGCATGCAGTACGTAATAAAAAAAAGTGCAAAGTGCATATATATATATATACATACATACACACACACACACACACATATATATAAAGAACTACATATAAACAATGAAAGTGGAATTAATAAGATAAGAAGGAAATAAACAAATCTTTCAAATGGTCAAAATAAATCAAAAATCAAAGCCAACGTTGTTAACACTTGATATAAAGCCTTTATGCATGATGCATTATGAAGGTAATCATAATGTATATTGCATGCATTATATCTTCTCATAAATAATCATTAAAAAAGTAGAAAAAATATATATATTGAAAATGTAAATATAAAATAAACTTTTTTTAAATAGTTTAAAAAATATATATGTATCTTTTTTGCATCTAACAAATCCAAAACAAAGCATTTTCCCAAAGAAAAATATGTTTATATTATTTAATTGGATTGATAGACACAAGACAGACATATAAATGGCCTTTCAAAAAATTTTGAATAGTAAAAAATAATCTTATCTTCCAAATGGCAAGGCATAATAATCATAATGCATGCATAGTAGTGCACTTTTATTGCATATGAATAGACATCATTACTCCAGTCCATATGATCCTTCAGAAATCATTCTAATTTGCTGCTATTATTGCATATGGCTAACTATTTACAAACTGCTTTTTTAAAATGTAAATGCACGCAATGTTTGCATTTAGCACGCAATGCTAAAGTGTTATTAGTGCTAAAATGGCACACAACACCTTTAAATATGCATCTTGCAACAAAGTACACAGCATATTGCACAGTATATAGCAATCGATAAGCTTCTTTTTGATTCTAAACAAAGTCTGCGTGTCTCAAATCTCAATTCTGTGCAGGCTTTTGTGTCTTTTGTGCTGTAAGAACACACAACATGCGGTCATTTCATGAGTGGCCGACACACTGATCTCTTGGAGTGCACTGCAGTAATAGACATAATGGCTTCTTTCTCTCAGCATGCACTCGTGTGTGTGTGTGTGTGTGTGTGTGTGTGTGTGTGTGTGTGTGTGTGTGAACAAACAGCCACATGGTTTCTCAGCGGTTCACATCTGCAGATGGACGCCTGGAGGAACGACAGCAGAGGAACTGGCGTGACGACCCTCCAGATAAACACACCATCATCTCTCAGCGTCCTCCTCAAGCCGGCAGGTTCCTTACTGACGCTATGCAAATCACGCGCCGCTTGTAATGTGCGCTATGCAAATCCGTTCATACCGGCGACGGCGGGTTCTGTTAAACCAATGGAGATGCAATTAGTTGGGTTTATGCTACAGCTTTGAGGGAGGAAAATATTTCACACATGCATTATAAAAAAACCTCTGTCCATCAGTCGCAGCGTCAAGGGAACGGCAGCTGGAGTTGTAAATGTGCGCGGCAGCTGTGTAAGCGAACGTACAGCAAATGAAACGTAGCGAGTGTGATGTGATCGCTGGAACGTGGATAGCAATGGTAGCATGTGCTCAATCATCAGCTCTCTGTATGAACACGGTCCCTCTAAAGGCCTGCGTTCATAAATAATGACTATTCTGAAATAATAATATGCAAGTCAAATGTTCATTAGAGTGAGCGCCATTCGATATGCACGAAACCTGTATTTGCCATGAGATTAACATGTCATGTATTAATAACTATAAAGATTTAATTATTCAAATCCTAATACAGTATTACCATTTTGACAATCTGTAACTGATATTCAGTTTAATTTTAATTAATTACAACAAAAATTAACAAATGTCCTGTCCTGTCCCGTCCCAACATGTTTCCCCCTAAATAAATAAAACATCACAAAACTAATTGATGTCACCTATGAAGTGACAATATTCTCATCCCATATTGTTATTTTAGAATCAATGATATGCTATAGTTTTGTATTATAATTCAAATTTTAGCTAGTATAGCTAGTATTGTTATACTACTACTAATATATATGTTTTGTGTTTTCATTTTAATGTTACGTTTTTATATACAGTATGCTTTTTTATATGTCTAGAAGTTTAAGCTGTAGTTTTAGTTATTTTAGTACTTCAATTTAAACTAAATTAAAATGAGAAATGATGCCTTTACCTGAAGTTAAATTTTTTTAAATGACAATAAACCTGGTCGACTGCATTCAATCAAGCTCTGTTTTTCAGGTTATTATAAAAAAAATGATCAAACAAATTGTTATTTTTAAATCTAATATATACGTTTATCAAGTCAACACTTCAAAAAGTACAAAAATTTGCGTGTGCAATATATATTTAATATATGTTTGGGGTCGGTAAGATTCAGATTTTCACCCAGGCTGCATGCATTTATTCAATCAAAAATACAGCAAAACCAGAAATATTGTAAAATGTTCCTACAATTAAAAAAAACGGTTGTAATCTATTCCTGTGATTTTCAGCATCATTCCTTCAGTCTTCAGTGTCACATGATCTTCAGAAATCATTCTAATATAATGATTTACTGCTCAAGAAACATTTCTGATTATTATCAATGTTGAAAACCGTTGTGCTGCTTCAAATTGTTTCAGGATTCTTTGAATAGAAAGCTCTAAAGAACAGCATTTACTGTATGTGACATAAAAATCTTTTGTATCATTATAAATGTTTTACTGTTACATTTTTAAACAATTTATATGCATATATACAGTATAGATACCTTTTGACTTCATGAGCTGGACCTGATTTCGAAGCATTTAAAGCCCTGTATTGTTTTCATGAAAAGTCTCTGAACTCATCTACAGTATTCGTGATGATCGTCAGACAGACAACAGGTGAGGAGCTGTTCAGTGGTGTTTGTGCAGCAGGTACACCTGGAGATTACATCTGTCAGGCAGAGAAACCTGGCACGACTTTGCCCCGTCCGCCCACGTAAAGAGACGCTCAAATCCCCACAAGCTGTTTCCTCGAGCAGCAGCGTGTTTCATGCAGTGTGAGCGGCTCTGCTCCTGAAACACAACCCTGCCAGAGAGGCCCTGAGCCCAAATTGCATGCGGCATGCGCCCTATCAATAATGCAGCGTCTTGGTTATTTGTTTACGCTCGTGGCTGGTGCCACTTCATTGTTTTTTCATGAACACTGTTAACCGCATATTTATGGCGAGTAACTGAGCGCAAACATCCACGCATGCAAATGCTAAGGCTACTGGAGCTGGCTGATGCAGCTGAAAAAACACGGCTGGATATTTTTCAGTCTTTTGATTTTATTTCTATATACAGGTATCACCATGTATGCATTTGCTTTGAAATTACTCTGCTGCTTAGTACAGTACAGTACAAAATTTACAGTGCAAAATTGTAAATTTTCAAGAGTAAATTTGTGTTTAGTTGATTCTTATTCTAATATTCTTATTTTATTCTTTATCAATACTTTTCGGTATTCTATTCTATTACATTACATTATTTATGGATTTGCTCTGAAATTACTTTAAATGTCATGCATTTGCTTTGAAATTACAGTTAATTAGAATTTGTAGCCAAGTAAAGTACAAATGTTTCATGCAAAATTTTAAATGTTTAACAGTAAATTTGTGTTTGGTTGATTCTTATTCTAATATTCTTATTTTATTCTTTATTAATATGTTTTGATATTCTATTCTATTATGTTACATTACATTATTTATCTGAAATTATTACAAATGTAAATTTTAAAAATGTAAATTTATTAGTCAGTTACAAAAATGTTTCATGCTTAATTTTAAATGTTAAATAATAAATCTTTACATTCTTAGAATAAATTATAATTGTATGAAAACTTTTTGCTATTATATAATTATATATTCTTATTCTTATACCAATATGTATGTATTTGCTCTGAAATTACTTAAAATGTCACTTTTTAAATTTTTAAAATTCAAATCGAAAACTCTTGTCCATCAACATGTTTTTCCACATTGTTTTCCAGTAAATGAACTCATCGAAAATAATTTGTTGCAACATTTCTCACTTTTGTTTAATTTAACTAAAATAGATAATTAAAATAAAATAATAATAAATAATAATAATAAAACAAATAAAATATAGTTTAACTTCTATACTATATACCATACTATAATAGTATGTATCAATGATACTACAATAACCCTGGTTTGAACTGATTCACATAAAGCGATACATTTCTGGGAATCTTGCTAAAAGCATATTTTTGTTAACGCCGAGGTGATGAAGAACAGGCTGGGACAGGACAGCAGTTCAGGAGATCAGACCGGGATAAACACCACGAATCCTAATAAGACCTTTAATCCGGCCTGCATGTAGAATAAACCTGAGAGCCGTAAATAACAGAGATAAAGTGTGCTGAGAGCAACCTACAGAGAAAAACACAAGAGTTACTCAACCCCAGACTCCCTCATCAGCCCATCCAGAACATACACAGTAACTAAACCACACAACCATCAGCTCATTAACATACAACCACCAACATTTACATAATCAACACTTATTAGCCCCGCCCACACACAAGTTCACCAATCAAAACAGAGCTCAAATACAGCAGCACTCTTAAAGGTACAGTAGCAGAATTAGAGTCATGATGATTTTGACTAATTATAAAGTCAATTAAAAAACTTAGTGAGCTGCCTTGTTGTGTACTGCCTACATAGACAGCTACCTTCTAAACCAGCATCCAAACTAAAAATGACCTTCATAAGTATGTGATATTGAAAGATCTCCATGCATAAAACAACTTCTCCTAATGTGAAGCACACTAAACTGCAACTGATTTCAACAAAGTTTGGCATCAGTATATTCATACAAACTGGTGAAATTCTAATAAAATAAATAAATAAATCATAGTTCACATAAATTATGGGTAAACAGTAAGCTTTAGTATACTACAGCATACTAATAATACTAATACTAGTAATACCAACCATATTTTATTTTACATTTTATTTGATTTTATTTGCAACACTTAATAAAGTCCCACTAGTTATCCTTAGTTAAAGCATGAACTAACATTAACTAACGAAGAGCAATACATTTGTAACAGCATTTATTCATCTTTGCTAACATTAATTAATAAAAGTAACAATATTCATTGTTAGTTCAAATCCATTAAATATTTAACAGATACAACTTCTGATTTAATAATGTACTAATATTACAAGATTAATAATTGCGTTAGACATTAAAAAAGGCCATTTTGAATTTAATCAAATTCATAATTCATACAAATAAAAAGGTATTTAGTAAACTTTTACACAAATTTTAAAAATATTTTTGGTATTATATTACATTACACATCATATTATATATTGAATAAAGTATTATATTATATTATATTATATTATATTATATTATATTATATTATATTATATTATATTATATTATATTATATTATATTATATTATATTATAAAGTATTTATTTTATTTCATCACAATGCATTCTGGGAATGCTTCGTCTATTAAAATGAAACATATTTATATATGCAACCTTTCAGAACAGATTTTACATATTGAGCTCATCCATGATGCCTCAATATTCTGCTTACTAGATTTGAAGTGGTGTTCAGGGGAAAAGAAAACTGCTCCTGAGGTGAATGTGACACTTTTAATGCAGTGCACATGCTAAGAATCTGTGCTGCAGTATTTGGGAGCCGTACGCTGGGGCTCCGGGCCTCATTTATCTGGCTGTGTTAAGGGTCAGCCTGGTTGAGCCTCCATTTACTGCAGACGGACCACGGCTGACCTGCGTCATTACTCTCCATTTCACACGCACATAGATCTCATGCATCGTGATTGACTGCATATTGGCAACAAGGTTGTTTAACAGCGAGGCAGTGATGGAGTGAGAGCCCCGTGGCAGGTGTGTGTGTGTGTGTGTGTGTGTGTGTGTGTGTGTGTGTGCAGCTAAAGTGGGTTTTGTGCCCCAGTGTGATCATGTGCTCTTTAGAACACATATATTTTTCTATGTGATATTTTTTTAAGTTGTGTGTGTTCTTGCATTTTTATATTGTACAGTATATATATATATATATATATATATATATATATATATATATATATATATATATATATTAGGGGTGTACACAAAAATCATGGTTCGGTACGTACCTCGGTTTTAAAGTCACGGTTCGGTTCATTTTCGGTACAGTAAGGAAAAGAAATGCAAACATTAAACTGCAGGTTGTTCATTACTATAAACTTTTTTTTAACAATTTGTTTACACTTTTTTAAAATACTTTTTAATAAAATATCTATAAAATTAAAAAAGAATAAGAAATAAAATACTGCTGCAAAGTTCACCACTAAATAAAATACTCTCAGTCTCAACCCAATATCATATAATAAAATATAATGAAAAATATAAATAACTATGATTACAGTGCAGCATTACCAATCCCAGCTTCTAGGCCTGCTCATATTTAAAAAATATATATAACTTTTCCAAAGTGTAAAGTGCAGCATCAACAGTTTCAGTTTTTAGACCTGCCCAGATTTCGTTATTGCGTTGGACCGATCGGAATTAAGAGCAAAGGTCTGTTTAAATGCCGACGGGAGCTGCGTTTGAATTACAATCGTTTTTTTCCTAGTTGTAGTGATGTTC
Source organism: Carassius carassius (assembly GCF_963082965.1). NCBI lineage: Eukaryota > Metazoa > Chordata > Actinopteri > Cypriniformes > Cyprinidae > Carassius > Carassius carassius. The sequence continues at coordinate 24,009,379 of NC_081799.1, forward strand.
ACACTCGCGTGATGCCTTTTGAAAACCTTAGGCCGGTGACACACTGGCATATTGCACCTGTCAAACATAGTCTATTTTGCCGTCAATACTGTTGACTGTGTCCTTTATCAGTAGGCTTTATATTTATGCTCAACATGAAGTATAGATATTGTTGTCGTGAAGACAAGATCCTGGTCTGTCAGCGGTCTCCCTCTATGTCACCTACAGTAGCAGAAGTGCGCCAGCGCCGCGCAAGGCACGATTCTGGTGTGTAAAGACACAGAAAACGCGAAGAGCCGCCACACAACTGACACGCAGCAGAAACGCCACGCTCACGCCACCCAGCCAGTGTGTCACCGGCCTTAGAATCATCTGCACAGCCGGATTTGTGCTGAACGCGGAGACTTCCGCCACTTAATATGTTTGTTTGGAAACACGAAAATGTACCTATGTTCCGCAAACAAAATATTGCATTCGTACCGAAAGCCCTGTACCGAAATGGTCTGGTAAGAATACACGTACCGTTACACCCCTAATATATATATATATATATATATATATATACACAAACACACACACACACACTGTATATGCAGTATTTAAGTAAATGCAATATTTGCATAGAGAGATTATATTACATTACAGACAGACAGACAGATAGATACCGTATTTTTCGGACTATAAGTCGCACCTGAGTATAAGTCGCATCAGTCCAAAAATACGTCATGATGAGGAAAAAAACATATATAAGTAGCACTGGACTATAAGTCGCATTTATTTAGAACCAGGAACCAAGAGAAAACATTACCATCTACAGCCGCAAGAGGGCGCTCTATGTTTTCAGTGTATACTACAGGAGCACTGAGCAGCATAGAGCGCCCTCTCGCGGCTGTAGATGGTAATGTTTTCTCTTGGTTCATGTCTCTTAGTTCATTTCTCTTGGTTCATGTCAAATTAATTTTGATAAATAAGTCGCACCTGACTATAAGTCACAGGACCAGCCAAACTATGAAAAAAAGTGTGACTTATAGTCCGGAAAATACGGTAGATAGTAAAAATGTTTAGAAAAGAGTTCCGTTAATGCATAAAATATAATTTAAAAAATTTGTTTTTATTTATATTTTAGGCATATTTTCAAATACACAAAAGAGATATGAAAATGTATACAAGTAAAAGAAAATTAGTATTTTGTGTCAAACAGATATTTGATATTTTACATGGTAATTATATATAGCTATGTGTTATATAAAATATATTTTGGTTACACTTTATTTTAAGGTGTCCTCGTTACAGTGTAGTTATATATTTAAGTACTGAGCAATATTAATTAACTAGATGTACTTACTATATGGTTAAGGTTAGGATTAATGTTTGGCTTAGGGTTACTTGCATATCATTATGCATAATTAATTGTAATTATAATAGTAAGAACATGAAACGTGTAACAAGGATGTCTTAAAATAAAGTGTTACCTATATTTTAATTAAATAAATAATATAATTCATTACATTAAATAATACTTTTCTATGTGTTTTTATTTTCTGTTTAAAGTGGTTAATCCTCTGAAGAAAAAATAACTTCTGAATCCTCATTAAAAGTAATTGAAAAAATTATCAGAGGAAAAAGACATAAAGAAAAGTTATTTATCTCATTTAAGTAATTGGTGTATCTTCTCAAGACAGGTAAAATCATTACTGCTTTCCACAAGATAATCAATTGCATATAAACAAAAAACCAAGCTACAGATACTGCAACAGCCAAAGCTCTACAAACAGCTCTGACAGTGTGTTCTATTAAAAGTAATTAACCTGAATCGATACAGACCCAACATCAGCACACCGGAGCGTCACACCAGGAAAATATTTCTCTGTCTGTGTGTTTTTCAGACGCAGTTTATTGACAGCCAAGAAAAACTTTAAACCGAAACACCCGCCAGGCTGAGCTCGAACCACAGCCACGAATCAATACACTGAAAATAGATGCTGAATTGTGGGTAGAAACGTATCAGAGGTGAAACTGCAAAAGGGCCAGTCACTGAGGAGGAATCAGTGGTCAGAGATCGAAGCTGTAGTAGTTAAAAAAATAAAACTACCACTGGGAGATAATTTTCTTTTTTATTTAATTGCCTCTTATTTCATTTACTTTCTGAAGAAAAAAGCTCAGCATTAAAGGTTTCTTTAAATTGTTGATTATTTTTAAGTTAATTTATAAAACATGAAAAAAACTATAAATGTAATAAAATAAAATATAGATATACTTTGATTATTATTCTATTTAAAATTGTATATTTTAAAATATACAATTATATATACAGATTTTTTAAATATTTTTATATAATTATAACATTTATATATATATATAAATGTAATTTCATGGATTGAATTAAATGATTTTCATTTAAAAACACAACTTTAAATCTAAATCGCCCCATTTACTTTATAAATAAATGCACACTGTTCATTTGAAAAATGTATTGTGTAGTATTAGAGGTTTGTTTAACTAACCCATGCATGAACATGAGAAAAAGTGATGCTTTACTTAGTAAACTAAAAATATCACAAGATACATTTCTCAATCCAGTCAAATCCTGACTAACAAATTCAAGTCCTGCTCTACATTATTTCCATCTGAATATTCAGCGTCACATGAAAATACACCACAATATGCAAGTTAATTGCCTTGCAAATTGCACTTGACGTTATCATTAATGATTTCAAATATACTTCAGAAGCTCAGAAGCAATCATCAAACTGCACTATTAAACGCAGACGCAAGCTTTGTTCTGCATGTTGTCACTGTAAATACTGCGCTTTATCACACGTGTCTTTATACACACTGAAATACTAATGACTACAGAGCCATTTTGATTTTTCAGCCTTTTAAAAATCCATCTGGCGACTCAATTAGTGCGATTAAGTCCTAATCTGCGCAGAGGGAGACATGTGGATGATGGGAACAGGACGTTATCACTGCCTGCCTCTTCTCAAACCAACAAAACCCAATGGCAAAGCACTTCCTGTTCTTCAAGCCACTGCTCCGATTTTAACACTTCACATACCCCGTGTTTCTCGCCCACCCCCTACACACACTTCTCACTTCAGATCGGCGCCAAGAATAACTCCATTTCCACAGAACGGCCTTTCTTCTGGTTGGCTTGTTTCAGCGGGGAATCTGTGTTTTATGGTTGCCATCCCACTGCCAGCGTCTGATTGGAAATTTAATAGAAAGGCCCTCAAGGTGCTGCTCCTCGCTCTCTCCTCTCCTCACACACACCAGCCCGAGTCTATAAAGCCAAAGTGGCTCTATGTATCTGTGAATTAACACTCCTCCATCTAGGTTGCTCATTCTGTGGACGTTAGAAGAGGAACGATCATCGTTTGAATCAATGATCTCATTAACGGGTCGCATTAAGAGCAAAACCTAGTGAGCTGTCGCTGCAGGCAGTGCTTTCAACGAATAGTTCATCTAAATATGAAAATACAGGTCTTTATTCACACCCCCATCTGTCTTTCTAAACCAAAATATGGTCATTTATTTTTTTGTGTAACACAAAATGTTCTGGAATGTGTAGTAAAACAAAGTAAAAAAAAAAGTCTAAAAATTATATAAATAATTAACAACTGTATCAATTAAAAAATTGCATAAATGACATAAAAATTATAAATATTATACAAATAAAATACCGTATCATAGTACTGAGACTGCTCTCCTTAGAGTTACAAATGATCTACTCTTATCATCGGATCGTGGGTGTATTTCTCTATTAGTTTTATTGGATCTTAGTGCTGCGTTTGACATAATTGACCACAACATTCTTTTGCATAGCCTTTACACATATTGTTGGCATTAATGGAAGTGCATTAGCATGGTTTAAATCATACTTATATGTCCGCCATCTGTTCGTAGCAGTGAATGAAGATGTATCATATCGATCAGTATGAATCAGTATGATCAAGTGCAGTATGGAGTACCTCAAGGCTCAGTACTAGGGCCGCTACTCTTCACGCTTTATATGTTACCCTTGGGAGATATCATCAGGAAACATGGTGTTAGCTTTCACTGTTATGCTGATGATACTCAGCTCTATATTTCTTCACGGCCCGGTAAAACACACCAATTTGAAAAACTAATGGAATGCATAGTCGATATAAAAAACTGGATGACGAGTAATTTATGCTTTCAATGTCAAATGCAGAAATGTTAATCCATGCATTTATGAGCTCAAGGTTAGATTATTGTAATGCTTTATTGGGTGGTTGTTCTGCACGCTTAGTAAACAAACTACAGCTAGTCCAAAATGCAGCAGCAAGAGTTCTTACTAGAACCAGGAAGTATGACCATATTAGCCCGGTCCTGTCAACACTGCACTGGCTCCCTATCAAACATCGTATAGATTTTAAAATGTTGATTATTACTTATAAAGCCCTGAATGGTTTAGCACCTAGGTATTTGAATGAGCTCCTTTTACATTATAATCCTCTACGTCCGCTACGTTCTCAAAACTCAGGCAATTTGATAATACCTAGAATATCAAAATCAACTGCGGGCGGCAGATCCTTTTCCTATTTGGAGCCTAAACTCTGGAATAACCTACCTAACATTGTTCGGGAGGCAGACACGCTCTTGCAGTTTAAATCTAAATTAAAGACCCATCTCTTTAACCTGGCTTACACATAACATACTAATATGCGTTTAATATCCAAATGCGTTAAAGGATAATTAGGTAAACCGGAACCGGGAACACTTCCCATAACACCCTATGTACTTGCTACATCATTAGAAGAATGGCATCTACGCTAATATTTGTCTGTTTCTCTCTTATTCCGAGGTCACCGTAGCCACCAGATCCAGTCTGTATCCAGATCAGAGGGTCACTGCAGTCACCCGGATCCAGTACGTATCCAGACCAGATGGTGGATCAGCACCTAGAAAGGACCTCTACTGCCCTGAAAGACAGCGGAGACCAGGACAACTAGAGCCCCAGATACAGATCCCCTGTAAAGACCTTGTCTCAGAGGACCACCAGGACAAGACCACAGGAAACAGATGATTCTTCTGCACAATCTGACTTTGCTGCAGCCTGGAATTGAACTACTGGTTTCGTCTGGTCAGAGGAGAACTGGCCCCGAACTGAGCCTGGTTTCTCCCAAGGTTTTTTTCTCCATTCTGTCACCGATGGAGTTTCGGTTCCTTGCCGCTGTCGCCTCTGGCTTGCTTAGTTGGGGTCACTTCATCTACAGCGATATCGTTGACTTGATTGCAAATAAATTTACAGACACTATTTAACTGAACAGAGATGACATCACTGAATTCAATGATGAACTGCCTTTAACTATCATTTTGCATTATTGACACACTGTTTTCCTAATGAATTTTGTTCAGTTGCTTTGACGCAATGTATTTTGTTTAAAGCGCTATATAAATAAAGGTGACTTCACAAATTAATAAATAACATTAAATATTATATTTAAAAAATTTATTATATAAATTTGAAATAATAATAGAAAAACAGTCAGAAGGCGATTGCAAATACAATTACAAATACAAAGAAAGAAAGAAAGAAAGAAAGAAAGAAAGAAAAGAAAGAAGGAAGGAAGGAGAGAGGAAGAGAGAGTGAGAGAAAGATAGAAAAAAGACTTTTCCATAGTGAAAAGTCTTATGAATAAACAATAAACAATTATAAAAATTACAAATGATAGAAATTATACAAATTAAAATTATACCAATTAAATAAATGAAAAATACTAATTCTATAAATGAAAAATAGAAAATGATGAAATAATGAATAAGAAAGACTGTCACACCCAGTTGTGTGTATCATTGCTAGTTCAATACTGAAATCAATAGTGACTTGAGTCTTCCGTGTGCTTTAAGTGAAAAAATAGAATTTGAGTTGATGTCAATGAAGTGTGCTTCATATCGATCACTTCTAAACTGCATTCTAGTTAGAAAGCTGTCTTCGAAGCCAGCAACCTATCGAGGGGATAAGAAGCAAAGGAGGTCACTAGTTTTGGAAGAGAGCCTACAGAGTACAAAGACGACAGGCCTTCACTGAGAGCAGCACTGCCCTGCTCCCTTCCTCCTTTTACAATATTGCTTTCAATTATTAACTAGTCTTTTATGAGATTCGAGGAACCCCATCCCAACACAGCTATGTATCACTCTCTGTGTGTGTGTGTGTGTGTGTCACTGAATAAAGAGCTGTGCCACAGCATCTGACTGTTTAAATCAGGCAGAAGCGTGTGTGTGAATGTGTGATCATGTGCACGTCTATATTAATGTGATGAATGCAGTAGATTACACTGGTGGAGCTCTCACTATCAGCATGGCTGAGCTCTTTATTACCATCTGAGATTGGAAACGGATGAAATGGAATCGTAGCTACAACGCTGTGAGGATTTCCCACTGATGAGCAATATCAAAACAGAATACATTTAAATGAAGAAGCTATTATTAGTGTTTGAAAAGTCAAGCATCACTATTAATATATGATCTGAACAAACACGAAACACAAGTATTAAAGCTCCAGACGTGAATGATTCCTCACAGCATGCATTTTTGAAGAAAGTGTGCTTGTCTTTTACCTGCTGGATGATAAAACAAGTGCAAAAATTTCACAGACGTGCATTGAAAAAGAACCTGATCCATATCTACACACAAGAATATCACACAAGCAAGAATGAAAGATGCAACATTAGATAGAACATTAAACAAAACGATAAAGAGAACAACACAACCACAGAATGTAACAATATTATAAGATCTAATGCAACGGTTAACAGAACGCTGGATAGACGATAGACATAACATTAGAAAGAACGACAGATAGAACTTTAGAACAAGAGACAGAATTTCAGAAAGAATGTTAGAATGATGCAAAGATAGAATGTTAGATACAACCACAGAATGTACCATAATACAATGATTGAAAATTAGAACAATGGATGGAATGTTGTAGAGAATGACAGAACATTTACAGAACATGCGAACTACAGAATGTAAGAATGCTATAATGTCAGATACCATATTAGGACATTGGAAGGATAGATGAAACGTCGGAATGATAGAAAGAATGTTAGAACCTTCAATAGAACATTAGAAACGACGATAGAACCACAGTACTTAAGAATGTTATAATATCATATAACAGAGATGAACATTGGAACATTAAAAAGACCATCAGATAGATTGTTAGAATGAAACAGAACGTAAGACAGAATGTTGGAACAATAGAAAGAATGCAAAAACGTTGCATAGAATGTAGAGAATGACGGATGGACGGACTGCCCTCACGAGCAGCGCTTTAATAGGACACGGTAGCTAAGAATCCGGAAACGTTACGGATGTTCTAAAGACCTTTATGAAGTCATCTTCATATTTAATCACAAGCTGAAGCGTGTGAGGCTGCCAGCATAACGTTTACTGGTGACGCCTTGAGAAGACAATGAGAAGCACCGATAAGACATTTGATGTAACTGTGAAGCATCTTCAGTTCATTTCTCGAGCATTTATATGGAAGCTTTGAGGCAGCACACAGAGCTATTTCCAGCCCCAGCGAGACTATATCTGCTGACTTATTGCCACCTATGTGACAGCCGCCCTGTAGAGACGCGTGATGAAGTGCCACGTTATGGCTAACTCCAGCCGACTGCAGCGACAAATCACACCACTTGCATGACAGCCTGTTAGCCTGCAATCTCGAACAACCAGACACTCCACACGCAAATATCAAACACCCATATGTGAGAGGCAAGTTTATGTACACAATATGGACAGGATACTGCTTGACAACATAAAACATGATGTGCTTGCAAACAAAAATATGCTTGCTTGCTTGCATGCGCACATTATCAATGCATTTGCTCTGAATGGAATACTGCTGCATACTGAGCAGTTTACACACACACTATACAAACAGTGTGTGAAATAGTATGCAGTGCTAATCTTTGCCAACAGAAGTATGGTACACAGTTATCCCATGACCTCAGTTAGATTGCATGTTTAGTTAAGAGACTGCTGTCTAATTACCACCTTGGTTAATTCACATTTTCAAATCTAATTTTGTTTAAAAGTATCACTTTAGGGCGATAAGTCTAATAATAAAGGACATTCATGTTTAATTCAGCAAGCGGGATCCAGTTATTGTTCCAATAATAGTTATTTTTAATTAGCATTTTTGATCCAATGTTCCATTAAATGCCTGTTAGCAGTTTAAATTTAAAACACAAATTAGAAAGTAGCTATCAATCACACTAGAATTGGAAGATCAGTCGAGTGCACTGCATTTTGGGATACCATATCCAATACAGTGTGTACTGGTTGTATACTGCACATTTTGTCATTTAAATGTAATTTGGGTATTTTGTGCATTCAGAAAATTATAGCATATAATCTATATACAGCATATCGCAAAAATAATATGAGCATATGATAGTTTGCAACCAAATGTGACAAAATAAGACCTTGTCCTGTGCCAGAAAAATATAAATTGTTGAATGATATTATATTATATTGATTGTTATATAATATGGAATATAAATATGAATTTAAATATTCGTTTTATTTAATGTGGGTTTGTTATAGAGCTATACGATGTGAATTTCTTTGTGAATGGATGTACTTGATTAATATTAAATACCAATTTTGCTATATATGAAACAAAATTATTACTTTTATTCAGCAAGGATGCATTACAAATAATCAAACATGACCTTAAAAACATTCATAATGTTACAAAAGATTAATAATTCAAACAAGGGCTGTTCTTTTAAACTTTCTATTCGGAGAATCCACAATTTCACTAAATTATTAAGCACCACAACTAGATTTCTGAAGGATCGTGTGACACTGAAAACTGTAATGATGCTGAAAATTCAGCTTTGATCACAGGAATAAATTACATTTTTAGTTATTTTAAATTGTAATAATATTTAACAGTTTTACAGCCTTGATGAGCAGAAGAGGCTGACCCCAAACATTTTTAAGGGTACTGTATATGGTCAAATAAATCATCTCGTATGTAAGCCAAGGATTTAATCCAAGAATCTGTGCGAGACAGAAAGAGGAAGAGGTCATTTGTGCTACACTAGAACAGGAAAATCTGCACACAGGGAGAGCGAATCACCATCTGGGGTCCCATTTGTTGCTCACCTGAGGGGCACCCCATAACCAGATGGACCCCCAAAATCACAGAGGCATGATGGTCACAGTTCTGACAGCCACTTAGCCATCAGCAGTCGCTCGCTGCTAGCCAACACTTCCTGTCGCACCTAGAGAAAGTCCTAGGCTCTATTTCTGGGTTTGATTCTCCAGACAGACAGACCTGCACAGGTGGAGTGATCAAACAGGCTCGTCTGTTACGTCTGAATGCACCGCTCAGGGTCACAGGTTTCTATATTTATCTACAACACACCGACTGCTAACCAAAGTGAGAGATTGTACTACAGGAATAAGTTTTTTGAGTCACCTTCACAGTCTCAGCCAATTGTTACCTTCATTAATATATCTCTTGATATTCTAGGAGTGATTGCAGAAGCAGTTTCAAGCAAAAAACAATATGCTTTAAAGTTGACATGAATTTATGTTTGCAAACCCATGTTGTATTTCTTATTGTGATGTACTGTTAGAAGAAACAGGATGTTTAAAAACATGTTATACTATAATAAAAATCTAGGTATTATTTTTATAATGAGGGTCAAATTGAACGTAATTTGATTAAATATTTCACCATAAATAAATAAATAAAGTATTGGTATTTCATACACATTACAAAAAATAAAAATAAACATGAGGCCATTCTTTTGTACTGTATTTTTTTTTTACACACACACACACACACACACACACACACATATATATATATACACACACACACACACACACACACACATATATATATATATATATATATATATATATATATATATATATATATATATATATATATAAATGTAAAATATTTTGTTGTTGTTGTTGGAAATATGGAAATAAAATTTGCATGCTTTTTTCATAACCCTAAATGAGAAAATGTTGCCAAAAAAATTTATAAAACCACTGCTCAACCAGTATTTCTAACGACTGAAAAATCGATTTGGGTCATCATAATACAGAGTTAAACAACTGAAACTAAAAAACTAAAAACACCTAAAAACCAATTAAATGCAAAGAAAACCTTTACAGCATATGTTTGCAAAACAGGTTTTGTTATAATGTAGAGGCTGGCAAGTAAAATACAGTAAAACACAACTGCAATCTAATGCTTGAATTGCATCATTTATTGCTTGCTTTAAATAAAAAAAAGTGTGCACGTCACTGCATTGCATTTCCTTGCATTATGGTTGGAAATCCTATACAATTTCTGAAGAGGTACAGCAAAATCCCACATCCAGCTCTGATTAAGAAAGTTAATGGCGCCAGTCGTGATGTTGTGTTGACTTTAATCATGACTGATCTGAGCCTGTGGTTATAATACGCAACCACACACAATTAAACCTAGACCTCAGCGCTCCCTGAAAAAAAAAAAAAAAACAGCACCGCAAAGTCATAGAAACTACTACAAGAAACATAACGGTACAGTCGAGCCGACATCACCCTCCAGCACACCGTACAGTCATAAAGAGACTTTACTGACACCGCCAGCGCAGTCCATCATGGCACATCTAATGCATGTTCACATCAGAGAGCCACATTTATTTCCCAGCGCAGACCCAAGTCTATTAAAGGAGGGGTTGGTGCACAGTGGTGCCGCAGTGCCTATGGAAGCGTGACACCGCGGCCGTTTTAACATGCCCTCGACACTGCTGAAAACACTCTGATTTTGTGAACCACTGACACGAGCTGTCAGCCGAGACAAGAGCCCAGAAATGAATCAATGGACTCCACGTCTAAGTGGGAGGGAGGGGAGCGGCACCAAACACAGAAAAGAAAAGGAGACAAAGTGCGTTAATTAATTTTCCACAAGGGTGTACGCAGAGCCATCTCAACAAGACAAATGATCTCATTTGCAGTGAGGAGCTGGAGACGTGGGCAAACAAACCCTGGCACCGAGGCTCCGTCTTAAGATTTATCAAATGTTTTAGAGAGCGGAAAATGTGAATTTGAACAAATGTGTGTGAATAAGGCAAGACGTTTCTGTTAAAGACACTCCCCATTCTAATTCTTATGCTTTCTGATTAGGCTTTGGAATCAATAAATGCTCTCAAACTGAATCGGTTCCGGTTTTATTAGAAAGGCTGGGATGTTTGGCATTTAGAAGGAATTTAACAGTTCTCGGATTCTTATTAACAATTCTGGTTCCGTTAATGATTCCATTAGCACTTGTAAGAAACAAATATGTGGATATAAGAAATGCAATTTCATTGCTTAATGATGGGATAATTGCGATTAAAAAAAAATTAAAATAGTCAAGCAAAACGTTTTATTTTTTATTAAATACTAATGACAAAACACATGATGTGCTTCTCTAAATGCAGTGTTGTTGTCATACAAAAAAATATGTCAGCAATCACAGTATAATTAAGTCTTGCAATTAATTTTAAGCTGTATGTGTTTGATTCACTACAAAGAACCAGTTTGTGGGAGTCATTCATTTGGAAGTGAATGACAACAATGGCACAAAGTAAATAAAAATAATCAGTTCATAGGAATCATTAGGAGTCAAGACTACACAGGTTGTGCTTTGTGTTGAATCACTAAAAAGATTCAAACTGGAATTATTCTACACTGGATGCTATGTATACCTCAAGAGTCAATTCATTTATGTGTCCAATTCACTAAAAAGCTAATTATTCAGAAAAGCACTGTATAGTTTGGTTCATATGAGTAATTCATTCAGGAGTTGGGTTGTATGTTCAATAACCAATTAAATTAAATTTTTTTTTTCTACCATTTGCTTTATTGGTTGCATTCAAAAACAAACATACAAAGCATGACAACGGTCTAACTCATGAACAAAAGATTCTTATGACAGATTCTTTTTAACTCCATGAAAGGTTTAATTATAGTTTTCTTGTCGTATTAAACTGGAAAAGGATACAGTATTTTAAAATACAAAACAATACATCATGAAACTTAAATTAGTGCAATTACTGACTGGTTATGCACATGGTGCGTAGTTAAAGACACATTTAGAACAGGATTTTTCTGTAATAAGTAAAGCTTTAATTAAAAACTAAGAAATATGCTACCTTTTTTCTTTAAAAGTAATTAAGTTGAACCAGAATCATTTAGATGCCTTACTATTGCATATTTCTGTTATCTACATCCTAGAACATCCAACGAAACAGATGTTTAGCAGTCTGGACCCAAAGAAAAACGATCCAAATCAGCATGTAAATTCACTTTCCCACCTCTGTCCAATACATGAAGATTTATGGGCTAAGAGGCATGATATTTAGTACCACATGAACCCACCTGAGTTCTTCAGGGATTCTGATGTTTCACTGAGACGAGCTCACATCCATCCAGCAATCGAGAGCAAACACAAATCAAGATCAGCCTGGCAGAAACAAAATTTTAATGCAGTCATTAGGTCATTAAGATTAACTACACTGTCATAGAGAGACTCTACACGACCATTAAATATATTTGTATGTATCTGCCACGCTCTTCATTTGCATACGGTGAGTAATGAGATGAAGATAAACAAATAATGTGCCACTCTTGAATTTATCAAAGAGGTGAGCGCTCCTGGTAGACTGTCCATATGCGTTGCTTTAATAGGCACTCAAATTGCCTAATGTGGTGTCTTCAAACAAGATATTGATGCTAATCTGAAACACAATAACGGTCAAAGGATTGGAATCATCAAGATTCTTGTCATGTTTTTGAAAGATGTCTCACCATGGCTGCATTTATTTAATCAAAAATACATATTAGAATGATTTCTAAAGAATCATGTGGCACTGAATACTGAACTAATGGTGCTGAAAATTCATCTTTGCATCACAGGAATAAATAACATTTAAAATATATTCAAATATAAAAACTTGTTTAAATGATAATATTTCACAGTTTTCTATTTTTACTGTATTCTTGATCAAATAAATGCAGCCTTGGTGAGCAAAAGAGACTTCTTAATGATTCTAATCTTTTGAAAGATAGTGTAATTAAAAGGAGAGCATGACTGGAGCTTAAAACATCATGCAATAAAGCTGCAACGGGCCCGACACAGAGCCCTGGAGCACACCGCTTGCTTTGAAAAGATGTCAAAACACCTCCCATCCCAGACATGAACAGATGAAATAAAAGATCTGGAGACATCTATCCCTCAGCAAAGAACTACTACAGGCAATTAAGAACAACCAGAACTCACTCCTGACTGACTGACCTTCAGAGAGGTATCCCACACTGCTCTTTTGCCTGTGTTTATCAGTCAAGCATGCGTGTTTATCACTGTCAGCCGAGATTATGTGTGCGCAAGAGCAGCAGGGCCACGCACAGTTGGTGAGCGGATGCAGGATCCCAGAGCCAGCTGCTGGGGAAGAGCGCGACTGCTGACGGGCATCTGTTCCTGGTGCTTCCATGGGGCTCCAACCGCGCCAAGAACGCCGACGTGTTGGAAACCGAAGACGGGGCATAATATTGACACCTGTTCTGTGAAATATTAATGTTTGTCGTAAAGGCTACAGACTAATGCATCTGTGTGCTTGTGCATTAATGACATGTGTTGTAAATTCTTATGAAACAAGCACCATCACCATGATTGTTTTGTAAACTGCACACAAAGGAAATTTCCATACTGAATCAAAAGATCACAGAAGAGTAAAGTCAAGACAAATTAACAGAATTAAAGTGAAGTCTACATGCAAATTCCAAGGGAAAAAAAGACATCTCATTAGACTTTCTAGATGTTTGGCATCCTCAGTTGCTAGTAATGAGCAGTCTATAATGAGCAGTTACTGAAACTCACTGTCTCTCAGCTACAAAAAAAAGGTGAGACTCTTCGCCAACATGCTGAAAATGAGCCTTCGTGCACCAACAAATCACCTCAGCACAGGGCTGCGCCGTATGTCGAAACGTAGAGAGGTAAAATGTGTCAAGCGGGAGAGATTCTGCTTTGTGGTTTATAACACAAACAAATTTACACCAAATAGAAAACGTACTCCGCTAACTGTGCCTCAGACGGCTGTCATCTTCATTGATTATAATGGGAGAGGTTTGGGAAAAATAATAATATAAAAATAACATAATGGGAAAAAAGATTAAGAAATGCAGTTAAAGCATTGCTCATTAGTAATTTTTAATATGACCATTTAAAAAAAAAATTATTTAGCTTTTTTTATTAAATGTGTCAAATTAAATGTTAAATACAGAGATGCAGAAATACAGGGATACTATATAATAAATATATATTAAAGATATATTATGTAATAAATTATTAATACATCTACATTTGTATACTTTAAATTATGTTTCTACAATTTCATATTATAAACAAACATGAAGTAACAGTAAACAATAGTATATTTATAAATTAGCATAAAACCTGCATTAAATTTTTTGGTAAAAAATGTTTGTGATTATTAACGCATGTTAACAAACTGAATCTTATTGTAAAGTATTACCAGAAAGTTTGATATACAATCAAAGGTCATTGCATATCTAACTTTCTGGGTAACACTTTAGAATAATGGTACATTAGTTAATGTTAGTTAACTACTTTATTTAACATGATCTAAGCAAGAACAATCCTTCTACAGCATTTATTAATCTTAGTTGATGTTAATTTCAACATTTACTTATGCATTATTCAAATCAAAAGTTGTGCTTGTTAACATTAGTTAATGCACTGTGAATTAGCATGAACTAACAATGAATAGCTGTATTTTCATTAACTAATATTAACAAAGATGAATAAATACAGTAATAAATGTATTGTTCATTGTTTGTTCATGTTAATAAATGAATTAACTAACATTAACTAATGGAACATTATTCTATAGTGTTACCTTTCTGGTAATACTTTACAATAAGATTCAATAAGATTGGCTATTTTACAATAACTCTGAATGCCACTTAATAATTTTTACATGCATGAAAATTTGTCTTTTGTTTTCAATTTTAGTCATAAATAAATCAAATCATAATTTGCCTCCATCAGGTTTGCAAAAAAAAAAAAGTGTTTTTCACTGAATTACCAATAAAAATTCCATTAAGTGATTAAATACGAAACATGCACTGTTCTTGCGATAAATAATTATCCCGGTGCTCATCCAGCTGTATTTGTGTGTCTGGGCACTACAGTGAAACAGAGCAGTGTGTCAGTAGACCAGCGATGACCTTCAGATGTTCTCGTGGCTCCTCTGTGAAGGAGGCTTTGCAATTTACTAATACGGCTGTCATGAACACTACTAATAAAGTGGGAGGAAAGCTATTTAGTGTAACCTTGCCTTCAGGCATGGGTATTGCTAATGATGCCCGGATTGCCAGAGCTAGTCATAACAAAATGTTAATGCATTAACTTACAGTGCATTGAGAGTACGTAGGTGTTGTTACATTTGCTCAACTACACAACTTAAGTCACGCCGGAGCTCCAGCACACCATCAAAACGGGCATCATGAGCAGCTTTGACCTCCACATGAAATAAAAAACGAAAGCGAAAATACTTTGTTTGGTCTTCTAAAAGAGGACACAACTACAAATCAGTGGTTAAGCTGTATTTAAAACACTGTTCCACAACAGTTCAACACAAATATTTAGATATATTATGGAGGATTGTTTCCTGATCCTGGAAGAGAAGACTGCAAGGTCGGGCTGTTCTGACTCACAGTCTGTAAATATGTTTATATATGTAAAGGATTTGCCACTGATGATTCAAACGCAAGTTTTGAGCAGTGTAGAGCAGCGGTTCTCAATTCCAGTCCTCGCGCCCCTGATCTGCACATTTTGTATGTTTCTCTTATGGCTTCAGACGTCTGTTCTATTCATACGTAAGTGTCCTGCGAAGTGGACATCACAGAATATAATAATTGAGAACCACTGGTGTAGAGTAACGCTTTGTTGTTTGTCGTTTCTCAGATCACAAATGCAGACATGGTTTTATGTTTACGTGGCGTGAAACAATGCAATGCATTAAAAAAATAAATAAATACGTAATTATGTCCCTGCTGGATGCAACAAATAGCTCGTTTGTAATGGGTTTTATTGTTTTTGTCTTTTTGCACCGGTTAAGGGGCGTAACATTTCCGTCACACAGTTGAGGTATTCGGCCAATCACAAAGCACCGGATAGCTGGCCAATCAGAGCACACCTCGCTTTTCAGAACGCTTTGTAAAAATTGAAGCATTTCAGAAAGGCGGGGCATAGAGCAATAATAATAATGTACAGTATGTGCTTTTTTTTTTTTTTTAACCGCATAAACATTTCAATACACCAAATACACAAAACAATGTTCTTTTTAGCAACATCATATGACCCCTTTAAGAAACACACACACAATTATATTGACAATGCTATCACAGTCGGGTTTCCACAGGATTTTCAAAGTGTGCATACCTTTGTGCTTATATTGCCCTCAACATCTTGTGCTATGGATTAGGAGGAATTTTTTTACACTCCTCAAGTTTTGTTAAACACTAAATTGACAAACAGTCCAGGCCGAATATGAAAAATGAGAGAGCAGGGCCATATGTTAACACAGTATAAGGACCAGCAGCAGCCTGATTCACAGATGAGCCTCAGATTGACAAAGGCACTTTGATAGTGTCGACTGCAGCAGGAAGAGCTAATCAATAACACTGAGATGTTGATAACACGGTGTCATTGACTTCTGATTGTCCCAGACTGCCTGGCCACAACACTGACAACTTAAATTTCTCTCTAGTGAACACACACACACACACACACGCAAACTAAAGACATGCTTGACTCATATTTCCCCTCAAAAGCAATAAGAAATGTAGATTTGTATACAATACAAATGCCATTTCATTTTCAAGATTTTTATTTTTTTGCATTGTGACACTGACATCGTGAAAATTAAGCACATTTTGCATTACTATAATTCAAAAATAAAACAGAAACTCCTCAGTCTCATTGCTGTAATACAGTTATAATTAGTAGGCCTATGCATTAAAAATTAATGCCGGCAATATTATAAATATATAAAATGTAATAATATTTATGCATTATGTAATATATATATATATATATATATATATATATATATATATATATATATATATATATATATATATATATATATCAGGGTTTCCCATACATTCATTAATTTGTGGCGGCCCGCCACAATATCAACGTTGACCGCCACGGATTGATTCAGATTTTTAAACTATTTAATATGGGTACAATTGTATTTTATTGTAGAGCTGCGCGCTGCTTGCTCCCTCCCTCTCACAAACTGACAACGGAGGCACACACGACTAGCCACGATCTGAATCAAAACATGAGCATGCGTTAGTTAGAGGACGGATCACCGGTGCTTAATGCTTATTCCCCCAGCGAAGATCCCAGAATCAATCCGGGGTTGAATGGTTAGTAATGAACACTGTTGCTCAACATAACTCTGAGAAGTTAGTCTATGTTAAGCGCTGTCGCGTTTCCATTACAGATTCGCGCAAAACTTTTGTGTTTTTTTCTTCTTCTAAATATCGATAAACAACTATTGCGAAATGACGGCGTTTCCATTAACCGATGTTATGCGACTAAAACGTCATTTTTTTCCTCTCGCGATCAGTTACTCCAAAAATCATGGCAACGGATGTTGGTAGGTTTATATATATCACAGCCACCAGACTAGACATTATATTATTATTATCTCCAGGTTCAGGTTGGTGTGTGTTGGTTTTTGTCCACCTCAATCTCCAGGTTTGTGTGTGTGTGTGTGTGTGTCAGTCTGTGTGTGTCCACCTCCAGGTCCAGTTTGGTGTGTGTGTCTGAGTCTGTGTGTGAGTCTTTTTTTTAATATTTGAGTGTGTGAGCCTGTGTTTGAGTGTGTCAGTAAGTGTGTGAGTTTGAGTGTGTGTGTGTGTGTGTGTGTGTGTGTGTGTGTGTGTGTGTGTGTGTGTGTGTGTAGCAATAGCAATGTCTTTAAAGGGATAGTTCACCCAAAAATGAAAATGAAAAATATCATCGTTTACTCACCCTCAAGTTGTTCCAAACCTGAATGAGTTTCTTTGTTCTGCTGAACACAAAGGAATATATTTGGAAGAATGTTTGTAACCAAACAGATCTCGGTCCCCACTGACTACCATAGTATATATTTTTCCTACTATGGAAGTCAATGGGGACCGAGATCTGTTTGATTCTGTCATTCTTCCAAATATCTCCAAATATAACCAAATGATCCCTTTAAGGTATCTGACACTAAGTGTTGGCAATGGAAATGTGTACTTGTCACTAAAAATATATGATATATTTATGATATATATATATATATATATGATATATGATACATGATATATTTTACTTAATCCCCCCCCCCCCCCCGGTCACCGGTCCCCAGTCCCCAAACACCACACCACCGCAAATAGAATCTAATTCTGTGGGAAACACTGTATATATATATATAAATAAATCTTTACAAATATATTTCACATTTAAAATACATTTTTATAAAATATATAATAGTCAAATTAAATTAGCACATTCCATTAAACAAAATTACATAAAATATATGTTCTTCACACAAAATATGTTTTCTCTTCAGATTTGGGGTTAAAATGTGCATTTCTCTAAGATTTACTCATTCAAATGTTAACACTACGGTCACAAAAATGGTCACTTTGGTCACGAGCATCATTCCAGCATTGAAAGGCTATCTTTCTGTGGAGGTATAGACCTTTGTCTGGGCTTTTATTGCTGGAGCGGGCAGACAGCAGAATGTCTGGCTCCACATGAAACCTGTCTGCTGGCAGAACACAGTGGTCAGCACAATCTGACCTGAAGGGTCTCTCTCTCCTGGCGTAGTGAAATCTCTCCATCTGCTGCGTGTAAGCCGGTCAAACACAGACCGACACTGCAGCGCAGACAGACAAACAACAAACACCACTCCAAAGGTCTTCATCACAACAGATGACACGAGGAAATAGGCTTTCCCAGTCTTGAAGAACATTACACCAAAGCAATGCTATGTGGCTGCTAAGTGGTTCTGTCATGTTTCTAGGGTGTTGCTAGGTGGATGCTATGCTGTTTGTGTTAGTGCGTTTTGGCCCAAACCAAAACAAATGGGTCATCCCCAAAAGCCAACAAATCTTTATATCATCACCAACTCTCTCAAAATATAATATAATATAATATCAAATATATAAATAAAGATGATGCATTAGCAAGCACTGCTAAAACTATTTATCTTAGTAACTCAATATAAAAAAAAGTAAAAAAAATTATATATATATATATATATTTTGTTTGTTTGTTTGTTTTATCTCACATTTTTTCTCTCAGAAAGTAATGAGATTCGGTAGAGACTTTAAGGAGAACTGTTAATATGATTTCTTTTTTTTGCAGTTTTGCAAAAATGAAATAAACATTATTATTATTATATATTATTTAAGTATTATGTTTTTATTTCAGCTAGTTGCCAAGGGAAAAAAACCTGTATAGATATTAAAACTAGATAACAACTTATTTAAATTCTTATTAAATTTTTAAGAAACTCGAATATAAAAAATACTATAATGAGTGCAATAATAAATGACATTTTCATTTGACATATAATTACATATATGTGTCTGAAGTGTACATTTTTCAAAATTGAGATTTATACATTATCTGAAAGCCGAATAAATAAGCTTTCCATTGATGTATGGTTTATTACGGTTTATTATTAGGATCAGACAATATTCGTCTGAGATACAACTATTTGAAAATCTGGAATCTGAGAGTGTAAAAAAATCTTAATACTGAGAAAATCGCCTTTAAAGTCCAGATTAATTCTTAGCAATGCATATTACGAATCATAAATGAAGTTTTGATTATATTTACGGTGAGATATTTACTAAAATCATGTTCAATGGAAAATTGAACTTTACTTAATATCCTAATGATTTTTGGAATAAAAGAAAAATCGAAGATAATTTTGACCCAAACAATGTTTTTCTGACTATTGATACAAATATACCTCAGCGACTCAAGACTGCTTTTGTGCTCCAGGGTCACATATATATTTAAACATTTACAAATATGTTTCCCTGTTAAGTAATTTTAGTAGAAACCTCAGAGACAAAGTTACTTTAAACTATAAAGAACATTTGTGAGCAATGAAAGAAACCTTGTGAACAGACAGTGACATAAACATCTCTGCTGAATTGCTGCATGACCCGGGAAGCTCTTCCTCTTATATTCATCACATGCTGTATATACAGATACTCTTTCATCTATATCCTGCAGCTCTTTGAGTCCCAAAGCCTGTCAGAGCTCTGCACCGGTGGGTTTGTGACTGATGCCCGTCCCATACTGTACCACAGATCCACCGGGATGCTCGCTCTTCAAGCTTGATCAGTATATTAATACTGAAGGAGACAAATCTGCTAGTGCGGCCCATCTTGACAGACACGAGCTGCGATCTGTCTGTGCGTCTGGATTCTTGATCTCTCGCGCTCTGAACTCTCTCTGAAGGGAAGCCAGCGGCCGCTGGGGAAGACAGACCGGAGGATTGATTCAGCTACATCTCAACTTCAGCGCCTGGATGATGGGAAAACAGAGTTCCTCCAGCGGGAGACATACATTTACTATTTCTACAGGTCCTCTGCAGTGTGCAGTCAGTGCTTGGTTAGATCTTACTATCTACAATCTCATTAACAGTGTCTAATTAGTGCCTGATGAAAAGACACTTGACTAACTAATCCAACATACAGAAATACAACAGATTTAGTAAAGGTCACACCATGATATGAAAATTTTTTAACATTAATATGAGTTCTCCTAGCCTGTCTATGCTCCTCCAGTGGCTAGAAATTTCGATAAGTGTAAACCAATCCCTGGGAGTCCTGCTCTGCCTTTGAGAAAATGAGAGCATAGAGATATATGCAAGGTTTTTGTGCTGAATCCTTAGGGAAAAATCTGTCACACTTTCTGTGTATTATAAATATGTGCTTCATAGAAAGTGCTACCGAAAAATATATTTAAACTGTCAAAACATGCTATAAGCATGCTATTTCATGTTTAAGATTATTTAAGATTTCTTGCATTATGACATTAATGACCACTTCATTACTGTAATGCAAAAAAATGTGTGTTTTTCTTGTTGTTGTTCTAATTCTTCAAGAACATTGTAAATATGTTAGGAGCTGAAATCCTACAGCCTAGCTGTAGACTTATTATTATTATTTTTAGATATCATTGACAACATGACACTTAATCACATTTGTCTAAAACAAAACTCAGTGTAATGCAGATGTATATATATATAGATAGATATACAGATATTCAATCTGAATTTAATTTATTTAAATAAACAAATAATAAATAATGTCACCCTAAACAAAACCTAAATCCATAAATAAAAACTAACAATTAACAAATGCTACCATTATGAATGCTTGCTATGTACACACACACACACACACACACACACACATTTAGGTAGACAAGTGCACATATGCAAGTAATCTGCAGACTTTTATCACATTTTTGCACTGATTCTGAGTATTTCTGGTAAAAGGTGTTAAATAAGCTGAACACACTCTAATCTGTAGCTGAATCCAAAGAACAAAACAAAAATGTGTAATAAATGTACACACGAGCATCAGGAATTGCCTAAGACTTTGTGAATGCTGTACTTTTAAAACACTGATCGCCTCTACAAACATCTCAATCCACAGGGAAAAACAAGCATCTTCATTTCACCTTCTTCACATCTGCAGCATGATTTTAACAAAACTCAAAATAGAGACACGGTGCAATGCTGACATCACCTAACTACAAAAACACCAGTGATTCATTTACAGCGAATAAATGGAAGCAGCTCGCTCTGAAAGGCTTTTAAAGCCGGCGAAGAAGTGCGAGTTGTTACAGGAGAGAAAAACCACACGTCACAGCAGATAATCAGAGTTTGGACCTGATGGCTTTCAATTTCAGGAGGAACACGGCCTACCGGTGACAGGACTGAAATGTGAGGAGAAACGAAGTGAACATTTCCATTCCCCGCGTGTCTCAGAAACACCTGACTAACCTGGAGCCGCTCACACCGGATAATACTGAACTCAGAGCTGCACTGCTGTTTCCATTAGAGGATATGGATTTAATCATATTTACATTTAGAGCCGGACCTCTTTCTTTTCATCCAGCGATTCTAGTATGTGCATATTTGACTGCGTAACATGTTTAGCTCTCAACACACACTTATGAAAAACAAAACACTGTATATTGTGCAGGTTCAAAAATGCATTTATGAAAATGAATGTAGTCATAGCTAATAAATTCATAACAGGGTTTTATGAAATGAGAGAGATAAAGTCACAGCACAAATGCATATTTCCGGGTTATTTGCAGCTTAATATAAACATGAAATGCCACTCGCAACCTATTTCATCTCTGTTAAGTGACGCATTTCTGAGGGAAATTAGAAAACGATGTTGTATGGGACTACTTCAATCGCTCAGGAGTTGATCAGATGGTGAAGTGTCTATAATGGCATTTTAAAAGTAAGAGAGATTAATAACGTTATGTTTATAAGCGACACGAGTTATGTTTTGATGAAAACCCCAATTTTTCACATTAGAATAACATGCACTGATGAATCATTTACAATTAAACAAGAATGTGTATTAAGAAAGCAAATTAATTACATTTTCATTGAAGTTGACTTTAACATCTCTAGCAAGAAACCCACCAAAATAAAAGTGAAATGGTATGTTGCATGAAAATGGAGTGTTTAAGAATTAAATATCTGTTCTGAATTTTTACTATTTTACTATAAAATAAAGATAAAATAAAATAAAAATATATTTATTACTCACCTTTTTTATTTCAGAGTATAAAACCGTTAAAAAGATGTAATCATTTTAATTATATCACTAATAAAAATCAGTTGCATCAAACAATGGTATAAAAATCATTCAATGTAAATTGTGATAATCGTAATTAATAAATCGTAATTACAATTTCAAGGGAATAATCGTGGGAATAATTTGTCATAATCGTGCAGCCCTACTTCAAGTGTGAATTTAAGTTTTTCCCAAATAGGATGGTTCACACTCAAAAATAAACAAACAAATAAATAAATACAGGAAAAACTAAACTAAAACCCAGAGAAAAAACTAATTTGTTATTTAAATATCATAGTAAATATTGAGCCTGAATTTAATCATCTGAATATTCTTGTAATTGTATCTAAGCCAGTAGAAGAACAGCAGATCTGTGACTTTGAGGTGGATTTCTTGAAGGTAACCAGGGCACATGTTCAAGCACACTAATATCTGAATGTAGGTTAAGTAATAATTTGGACCAAAGCCTGTGTACCAAGGAGAGACGTTGGATAAATTCCACACACTAATCCAAACCCTGCTTAGATGTGGTTAATGAGGCCGTTGGCTTTTAACTTCCCCACACCGCTTTCCGCTGGTTTGAAGTGCTGATCGTGCTCTCCGTATCGATCCTGTAGTGGAGGACCACTCGAGTACAGCAGTCAATGTCAAGCGTTATCTGTTATTGCTCCACATTCATGGACAGATGATAACACAAAACAAGAGCAATGTGTAATGCACTCTCTTTTGATTATTCCCGGGATGACCTATTTACCAGGTGGTCCTCGTGACCCCGCTGAACCTCACATTGATGAGGTTTTCTGGAAAACGGTGGTGGGATGGTCCGTCCACATATATTGACCGCCGCCTGACAAGAGGCCTGTGCATTGATTCCCATACTGCTCTCCCAGGAGCCATTGTGGAAACTGATGGGAGAATGAAAACAGAGGGAAATCTTCCAGGGAGGAATTAAAAAAGCTGCTCTAATTCACTGGCTGAGACGCGAGAGATCAGCGTAGAGCTCTGACCCCAGAGGAAAACATCGACGTTTCTTTTTTTGTCTCCCAAACTCAAACCCAAACAGATTCGGAGAACTGAGACTATATATATATATATATATATATATATATATATATATATATATATATAGAGAGAGAGAGAGAGAGAGAGAGAGAGAGACACACACACACACATACATAAATACATATTTTTTTCCAAATGTATATATATATGTACACACTTATAAGCATTTTTTCCTCAACATTCTCTACTATAATAATAAACAATAAATGTACATTATTATTATTATCCCCAGGCCATTCTGAATTATAAAACAAATATGCCCATATCTAAAATATAACTTTGTAATATATCAAAATATAATATATCATCTCATCACAACTGACACAAAATTATTTCATCAACACGTCCAAAACAATGCACATATTCATCCATCAAATCTTACTTAACCTAAAGCATGCTATTTTCAGACTTTTTGCTCATTTAGTCTACTTGCATCTGCTGGAAATCCTGTGAATGCACACATAAAAATATTGATTGTAAAGTATCTAAAGCAAAGCATCCATGCAATATCTTGGGAAAAGCATCATGATACATCGACTTATGATTGTATCGGCACAGATCGATGCAGCACAGCGCTTCCAGCGGCTTATCGCTTTATTAAACACAGACCAGCTTTATGACGGAGACCCACAACACGCTGGGATCCTGCTGGACGCTGTTCCTCGGGGAACTTAAGTCGAAGAGCGTCCTGGCCATCTGTCGTTAAAGACTCTGGCGTGCACGGCTTCAGAGAGCAGATGAATGCATATTCAAAGTGTGAGAGCTCCACTACTCAGCACAAAATTAGTCTGCGGCTCTAATGAATCCTAAATCAATAGCACTCCAATAAGAGCGCCGGCCTGCAGAGGAACCAGCTGTAAAATAAAACCCACATCCACATGCTCACGCTCTATATTAAAGCCAGTGTTTGGAGGCCACCGTAGATTCTGACAGCGCGATCAATTTTATGAAGATTAATCAAGCATCAGTGAGAGAGCCTTATTAAATATGTTCCTGACAGGTTTCTCGCCGGCCATATTTCTCACTTTGGTGCACGTCATAGTGAGCTCTGGGAACTTTGGCCGGTGTTTCGTCGCAAAGCTAGAGAAAATCACCTGCTAGTTAAACAGGATTTTGATCGATTGTTGCTGAATGATCCAGGAGTGGGGAATGATAAATCATATAAGAGTTTATATTGCATCTGAAGGCTGGAGGTGCTTCATAACTGACAGCGTGACACCCACACAATCATATTTCACCCCCAATCAAAGAAATATCTTATTTTGTGTAAAGAAATGAAGCCTATATTAGGACCTGTTATTTTAGTATTGAGTATACAGTTTTTATTATTTATTTTATATTATTATTTATTTTATTATAATTTTTTTAATAGTTTTGTTTTTGTATTTTCTTGATTTCTTGATTAGTTATTTGACTATATCAAGTTAAAAAATAATAATAGAATAAATAATAATAACAATTTATAATGCTTGATGTATTATTCAATTTATTGTTGCTTTTTATTTTATTTGTAATTGTTTATTAATTTTATTTGCTTTATTTGTAAATAGTTTTATTTTTGTATTTTCCATATATTTCCAATATTGTAATATTGTTGTGGTTGCTGTTGTTTTTCATTTTTATTATTTTATTATCACTGTTATTGATTTTTAAATGTCTATACAGTTTTTACTTTTCAGTTCTAGCTTTAGTTATTTTACTATATCAAGTTAAACCAAATTAATTTGTTGCTTATGAAGCATACAAAAATAAATAATCAAAAAATAATAATAATAACAATAAAAATAAGTTAAGGTTTTTGTTAGTTTTTTTGTCTTTAGCATTTTCATGGTTTTGGCTTTAATTAACAATAATAACCTGCTTTATATGCAGAAGCTGTATTTTTACATTTTGGTAGCATTTATTGTAATGCATTTAATTTGATAATGTAATTAATGAGTCTAAATTAAGTGTAATTTATTTAAACATTGTATTTATTATATGTTTACTGTAATACAAAATAATGAAAATTTTAATTTAAATGCATTACAGTAATGTAAATGTTGGGGTAAAATATGTTTAATTTTCATGAAAATAATTTATAATAAAAATAATTAAAAAATAAAAGAATGACAAAAAAATGATCATATGAACCATTTTCACCTGTTGGGCCATAAAACAGGTCAAAAAATAAATAAATAAAAAAGCAATAGGTAACCACCTAGAAAATTATAAATCATTTATCATTTCAATTTCATATTTTCATTCTTTTAATTTCAGCATTTTGATTTTGAAGAGCAGCTCGATTTTTGGTGGTTAAAGAAATCCAAACAAGATGCAGGATGATCGGAGAACACGAAACAAAATAGCACCACTTACTCGTATCGAACGTCAATTTGAATGAAGAACATTTCAGAGCTGAATGGAAAGGCAATGTCTGGACTGAGTCGTGTTATTAAAAGCCAAAAGATTGGAAACAATCGAGAAACAATAAAGCGGTGAGAACAGCACAAACTAATTTCATGAAGACCAGGTCGAACACTAGTCAGAAAACATCTTTTCATCAACTGAGGTGAGTGTGGATGTGTTTGTCGTCTTTATGTTTTTCTGAACCTCAAATCAGAAAACAAATGCATTAAAAGAGGCTGATGGTACACAGATGACACTGAGGCTTCTGAAAACGACTAATATGTCGAAACAAGACTCAACAAACAGCGCCTCTGGTTCCTCAAGACTCATGTGAATGTCATCAGCCGGCGGACGAGTGGAAAAGCAGACGAGAGGGAAGGAAATCCTGCGTCCAGAGGCAGTGAAAGGCAAGAAAACACAACACGATGAAGACATAAAGAGAATTCAGATGGATGGAAGTGACTCTGGCTTTCACACTCCAGGGAGGTCAAAGGTCAGGAGGTCAACAGTCCAAAAAACTGGTAAGATCCACTGACAGACAGGCTGTCAAGCACTCAAATGTTACACGGACATGTGGGAAATCCATGAATATAAATCAGAAGCTGAGAGCGAGTGTAACATATTGTGTCATATTTACTGCATCTCTTTATGAAGAATCACTTGAGATAAAAACATCTGCTAAATCAATACTACTAGCTTACAATGGGCTGTAAATACTATGCAGCTCTTGCTTTCCAGACATAAATTATTCCTCAATTCATGTCTTGAAGAGAAGTCTGTTGTTACTTTAGTTGAACCATTTTTTTTTACCATAAAGCGAAAAAAAAGTTAAGTAACATCCTAGAAATGCCCTTGAATCCACCGAGAGCAAGTGTTTTAGAAGTGCACTAAACACTACACAAGACACCAACTATATATCAACCACCCACAAAACCATCAACATTTTAGCAGACTATATTTACAGTGCTGTGCAAAAGTTAGTGCCCCCCCCCCATACTGGGATTGTATTGAAATATGAAGGTGATATAATGTTTGTACGAAGGTTAAATAATACAAATCTAACATATATGTCAAATTGACACTGTTTTAAGCTGAGATGACCAATTAAACCAACAATGGATAACTGCATAAAGAAGACTAATTTGTCAATAATACCGATAGATGAAAGTGATTTAATGCTACCAAATAATGAAAATGTGTCCCTGTAATATTTTATTTAACAAAAACATCTTCATCCAACTTGCTTCTGTGAAAAAAATAATTGCATTGCCTCATTTAGTGGCTACTACTGAAGATTTAATTGAAAGACTTCTTGCGGGAGTTTACTAAAGTTGTCACTTACAGTACATGGTATAATCATTCACATTGGAGATTTTTTTTCCAATAGTCATATTTCCACAAAAACGGGCACTTGTGTTTAATCTCCTTATAAAATATCAAATCCAATTGTCAGCTTTTAAATGATAAGCACCAGGCCCAGATTGTGTTACACCAGCCTGTCTGAAATCCTGTGCTGACCAGCTGGCCCCCATCTTCACAAAGATCTTCAGCAGATCGCTGGAGCTGTGCAAAGTCCCTTCATGCTTCAAACGCTCCACCATCATCCCCATCCCCTAGAAACCCAAAATTACAGGACTAAATGACTACAGGCCTGTGGCTTTAACATCCGTAGTCATGAAGTCATTTGAAAAACTGGTGCTGGCCCACCTGAAGGACATCACTGGACCCTTGCTGGATCCTCTTCAGTTTGCCTACAGAGCAAACAGGTCTGTGGACGATGCAGTAAACATTGGACTGCATTATGTTCTGCAACACCTAGACAGACCGGGGACCTATGTGAGGATCCTGTTTGTGGACTTCAGCTCGGCTTTTAACACGATCATCCCAAACCTCCTCTTGCCCAAACTAACTCAGCTCTCCGTGCCCACCTCCGTCTGTCAGTGGATCAACAGCTTCCTGACAGACAGGCAGCAGCTAGTGAGGCTGGGAAAATACACATCCAGCACCCATACAATCAGCACCGGAGCTCCCCAGGGCTGTGTTCTCTCCCCACTGCTCTTCTCCCTGTACACTAACGATTGCACATCTAAGGACCCATCTGTCAAGCTCCTGAAGTTTGCAGATGACACCACACTCATCGGCCTCATTCAGGACGGTGACGAGTCTGCTTACAGGCAGGAGGTTAAAGAGCTGGCTGTCTGGTGCACTCTCAACAACCTGGGGCTTAACACGCTCAAAACAGTGGAGATGATCGTGGACTTCAGGAGAAACCCCCTGCACTCCCCCCACTCACCATCATGAACAGCACTGTGACTGCAGTGGAGTCATTCAGGTTCCTGGGCACCACTATCTCTCAGGACCTGAAGTGGGACATTCGCATTGACTCCATTGTGAAAAAGGCCCAGCAGAGGTTGTACTTCCTTCGCCAGCTGAGGAAGTTTAACCTGCCACAGGATCTGCTGAAACAGTTCTACTCCACCATCATCGAATCCATCCTCTGCACTTCAGTAACTGTCTGGTTCAGCTCAGCTTCTAAATCTGACCTCAGAAGACTACAGAGGGTAGTCCGGACTGCTGAGCGAATCATCGGTTCAACTCTCCCATCAATTCAAGAACTGTACTTATCCAGAGTGAGCAAAAGGGCTGTTAAAATCACTCTGGACCCCTCACATCCAGCACACTCCCTCTTTGAACTGTTGCCATCTGGTCGACGCTACAGAGCACTGAGCACCAGAACGACCAGACACAGGAACAGTTTCTTCCCTCAGGCAATCCATCATATGAACAGCTGATACACACTGAACACACTGAACACACTACACTTTATATTTATATACACATACACTTAATTTATCCAACACACATACTTAGTATACACTTACATTTTGCACATAATATACATGTACATACATAACTGCATTTTTGTAATATACCTGCCTACAATTGTAAATTTGTATATTGTCATTCCTTATCTACTTATTTGTATTTTTTGTATTTTTATATTCTTTTATTATGTGTTTTATGTTCTGTCGCTGTCATTCTGTTGTACTGCGGAGCTTCTGTCACGAAAACAAATTCCTCGTATGTGTAAACATACCTGGCAATAAAGCTCATTCTGATTCTGATCTTCTGATTCTGATATTGCCTTTTGTCTATTAAAATACAAATGAAAATATAGCCTAATAAGATAAACATTATATGTACTTTTAATGGGGTGCACTAACTTTTGCACAGCACCGGAAATACACCTATATTCAACAATCAGCAGCTAAAAAAATAAAAAAATGTGAACCAGTACAGCAATCAGCCAATTATAACACAGGTCATTTACATAAGAGCGGCCATTAAAAAATAGTGAATAACTCTTGCCTAATATAATATACTACGTAACTGTAGAATATGGCCCTCGGCTGACTTTAATCCAGATGATAATAATGTAAGGGCACATAAAAGTTTTATATCCTTGATTATCGACATCAAACATGCCTCATTTATTATGTAAACACAATTAATCCAGGATATCCCATGAAGATAAACTAATAAGCGCATTAACTAATAACAGTGCATGAAGTGAAATCTCCTCAAGTTCCTCTGTGTAACCCCAAAGTCAATCAATTATTGAGTCGCCTCGTCAAACAGAACTCCACACTAAGTACATCAATTAAGCGTTTTACTTAAAGGAATATAAAGCCACTTGGCTCCTGTGCACTTGATGGTCAAATTCCTGGAAAGAGATGAGAAATATAGCCACTATGGAATATAATAACCTGTTAAACCAAATGCACACAAATAACACACGGCCCTTCACAAGGCCCCTCGCTCGTCTCACCAACCTCTTTGAACGATGAGCTTTCTCACAACCAAGGGCAACCTCAGATTCCTTCCCTCCAAAGGTCTGTAATTTCCAATCCTTTATTTGATTGTTCATTAAGTTCAACCCTCCCCTGGAAATTGCAGCGTGGACCCCGTTATTAGTGGTTCCAGACGTTTCTCCTTCTGGATTTTTCCTTCCAGCGTTTATATACCTCGGCGGCCTGTGAGATGAGAGGGCAGAGCGGCAGACGGGACCGTGTTTTAATAGTCTCCCTGGCAGTGGCGCGAGGGAAAATAAAGTAGAAAATAAAACGAGGCATCAGTGAAGAGCAGGGAAATGATGTCAGAGGGAACACGGGGCAGAACTGATGTTTTTATTATTACTACTACGATAATTAGTGGTGTTTGCTTGAGGAAGCGTCGCTGTTATTACGCTCATATTTCAGCGTGAGACTCGTCCTGCAATGATGTTGATTTAGTAAGTTTTTAGATTCTCCCAAGATCAAATGATCCGAGCTGCAGTCCACATTCATTTAATAATGTCTCAGACTTTGCTCAGGTTTGCCAAGAAACCCAATATACAAAAGTCTGGGATCTCAATATGAACTTTCTCCCAAGGTCAAACAATCTGAGCTGTTGTCCATATTCATTTTAACTATTTTGATGATTTTCACTAAAATTTGATGGTCTCCAGTATTATTTTGTTGTATGAATATTTAAATATGCAATACACCAAAATAGAGATCAAAGCATCTACTTTTAAACCAAAATAATCTGTTTTATTCAAGCTTAAAGCATTTTTTTTTATCAACACTTGAATACAGGTAGGTTTCATAAAAATGTATAGTTTTGAGCAAAAAGGTGAGAAAATCAAATTTTTTGCAAAAACTACATCTGGATAATATTCAGTATGATTATCAAAGCATAAATCCAGTAAATTGCTTCCATTAATACCTCCAAAGCTTGCACAGACATATACCACTTCCCTTACTCTGTAACATTATGCAGTTTTCATTTATATGCTGTTTATTGCTGTCTATCACATTATTTATCATTTGCATCTGTTTACATAAGAGATTGCTTTTTTTCCATCCTGTTCATGTGTGTTTTTGTTTGGGAGGTTTTGTGTAATAGAGCCCCAGAGTGTATAGTCTCGCGTAGCCCTTCAACTGAAGGTCTGGAATTCATGGCAGCTTTCATTGGCCAAGGCCCGCTCATGAGGCTGTTTGACTGACATGTCCAACAACCAATCACAGTTCGTTTTGTTCATCGTCACGTTTTGAGGCGTGGAAATGTCGGCACAATAACAGACCAGTGTGTAAAACTCTCTGACATATTTTAAAGATTCTATGTCGCGAACTTTAAATATTTCACATACTTTTGAAAATCCAGCATTTAGCTGACCCTGATAAGCGCTCGTCGTCACAGTTGTAAACAAGACGTCATTCTTCTTTCACGAGGAGATTCGGAGCCACTCTATCTTTGTTTCCAGGCATAACATTAAAGAATGCGACACACACGTCTCCCGGAAAGCCCGTAGAATTCAACCAATCCTATAACGACTTTGATACTTCTGAAGTGTTTCCACTTTTGTTTACAATATGCATCTGAGCTGCTATCCACATTTATTTGATCTCTTTATACTCTTACTACTGTATGTCAACAATAATCATATTAACTTTCTAAATTGGCTTTATAAGATGCATCCAATAAGAATCCGATTTTAAACGAACCAAGGACTCCAAGTTTCCAAGATATGAAAGAGCAAAAAAGTTCTCCGCTGGGAGCCAATGAAGAACCTGAAGCTTCAGGGGGAGTTCTGGGAGGCGGCCACCCACCCGAAACACGGCTCCACCGGCTCTTTTGATCTCAGAGCCTCGCATGAGCTCTCGCCTTTC
Source organism: Carassius carassius (assembly GCF_963082965.1). Classification (NCBI taxonomy): domain Eukaryota; kingdom Metazoa; phylum Chordata; class Actinopteri; order Cypriniformes; family Cyprinidae; genus Carassius; species Carassius carassius. The sequence goes on from NC_081799.1 coordinate 24,041,463, forward strand.
ACGCACGTTCAGACGATCCCAGCGTTTGCGGTTTTTCGGGAAGCTGCTGGTACACCGAGGGCCATTACCGACACGTGCGGCAGGAATTTCTACAAACAGATCCGAGTTTTTCCATGTACTGGGAAAAACTCCCCGCACACTTTTGTCATTCAGGGTCTGTCAACAGGCATTAGACTCAACGCAGGAACAAAGCAAAGGAGAGAGGAGGTTTTCAGGCCAATATGGAGATAGTTCCCCGGGTGGGAAGCCGAGCCCAGAGCTATGTGTGTGTGTGGGAGCAGCAGAGAGAGAAGTTTACTGGGTTTATTTCATGAGTCTTACCCACATGCAAGGCCAAACCAGCAGCTTCAAAGTGCTGCCTATGGGGAGACGCACAAGCCATATGCAGCGAGCTTGAATACAGCTGGAGTCTGTTTTAACACACACACACACACACACCCCAAACACAAGAGAATCTGACTCATTATGCATCGGAATCATTACAGTTCTTCAAACTATCCAAAAACTACGAAAATAGAAACTGCAGGAAATAATGCTTATTTTTTGCATATCAATATGCAAATATGACCCATTTAGCCTCCATACACCCTAAAAATACTTATCATAATATATTTCAATATTTTGCAATAAACTTGTACTAATATTGCATTTTATACTTATAATCAATACATGTAAGTTGAACGTTTATATAGCACAATCATGTTTATGTAATAATGTCATTTTAATGCTTCATATGTGTCATCATAAAAGTCATCATATTATTAACGCAAACATAGTATTTGCAGAATGATAGTATGCAACAAAATAATACCATGACCTGTGCCAAAAAATATAAATTATACCATATTATAATTTTTATATATTAAATTAAATACATATGTATTAAAAAATATATTTGATTATTTCTTGATTTATTTATTTATATGTGTATTTGTAATACTACATACAATATGAATTCATTTGTGAGTGGATGTACTTGATTAACATTTATATAAAATGTCTGCTGTTATATATAGTCATATATATATCATGTATATATATAATTCATTTAAGTACACATAAGTTGTCCTTATTCAAAATCACATTTTGCTTCAAAACAAAATAGGTCATCTCAGAGATGGTAAATTTGGTACAAGCCTTCAAACCTTTTATTTCATTTTTTTATTATTAAATATTAAAAATCAATGTAAAAAAATAGATTAAAATGTTGGCTGTCAATGTTGCCTTTCAAACTTGGTTTGTCTATTCACATGGCCTACAGTATTTCCTATATTTGGCCCAAGTGTTCAAGCATGTAGAAACTTTAATAACCTGATGGGAAAAACTTTCTGTAAAAATGTTTTTACAGAGCTTTATTATACACATCTTGTTTTCCAATACACTGCACTTTCAAATAAACAGTTGATTAATAAGCCCCTGTTTAATAGATAACACGTTTGTAGTGCTTCTAATTAAATGATAAAAAGCAGTTGCAAATGCTTTAAAAAATACACATAATGCACCAATAAAATGTGCATCACTTTATGTTCCTACAACCAAGTGTGGGTACTGGGACATGCACTAATTCTTCTAGGAAGTGCTCAATGCATCTTTGCAAATATGATTTAGTTTCATCAAACCAATAAAAACCTGTGCAATCTGACTCCAGTATATTACACAAAGCCAACAAATCAGATTAGAGCTTGTGGATTTCTATCTGATTGTGCCATTTTGTTTTGCTACATGCAACCCGTGCATCCTTCAAACTTTATTAGCATATCATTTCAATCATATCAAATGTCCCACATTAACAAAATGTGACCTAAAAACGCAACATTTATTGATGCAGCTTTGGTCTTTGCATCTACTGGAGCTGGTGGGTGAGAGATCGCTGATACAGCGAGTCGTCCAGCTCTGGAGAGGTTGCAGCAGATGTCAGCTTGTGTAGTTTAAGCAGCTGCCCCGCTCCCACACACACACACGTTCACACTTACACTTCGGAAGCATCATCTTCCATCTTCACAAACCCCAAGTCACCATCTCGGCTGTTAACACACCTCTCTCAAATTTAAACCAATTACAGCTGCTCGACTAACAGCCAAAGTGCGACCAATTACAGCGGGGGCAAAGCGCGCTCCTGTATGCTGATGTGCCCTTTCTCTAAACTTGTTACTCTACTCCATGCCTGAGTAGGTAAATGTCTTTATGTACTACAAGTGAGTGAGATACGCCATTAGAATTTTACAAAGCATGGCAAAGCTCCAAACAGACAAACATGAGCCCAGTAATGCATAAAAATACACTTAAAGCCGCACTGCGAAATGGAATCATTAAAATAATGCAAGAAATGCATGCTCAGTATGTTATGCACGGTAACGTGTGCTTGCATTGCATTGGAAAGCATTTGCGTCTATTTGTGTGTTTTCATTAATGTATGTGGCCTTAAAAACAACATTCCTAATGCATTTAACTTAACATAATGTGATTATTTCTGAATCAAACTCAAAAATCAAAGCTAAACATAATGCTGGGGCTTGATTCGTTTGGGCAGAAACAATGTTAAACAGTGAATTTACTGGTAATGTGATGTATATTTTATGATGTGGCCTTAAAACAACATGAAGTAGGATTTGTATTATGTTCAAATTTCATAATGTAATTCATTTCTGAAAGAAACTTGGAAAACTAGCTAAACAATCCTGGGACTTAATTTTTCCAATTGGATTTGATTGGACGGAAACATGTTAAGCTGTGATATTATTGGTTAAAATAGATTGTCTTACATTATACAGCCTTAAAAACAAAATAAGAGCCATGTGTCAGTACATAACTTCCAAAATATGACTAATTTCTGAAATAAACTTATGAAATAAACAACTAATGCTGGAAGTTAGCTGTGAAGTTATTAGTTAATATGATTTATCATATATATAAAAAAACTTCCATAACATAATTAATTTCTACATTGGACATGTTAAGCTGTGATATAATTGTTTAATGTAATTTGTGACATACTGTATGATTTTCAAAAGTGGAGAAAGTTACTATATTTGGATTGGTTTTTCTCTTTAGAATAAATCTACTGATAAATCATGTTTAATTAGACCGCAGACATAAATAAATGAAGAAAGTAAATGTGTTAAAGTTAAGTTAAGTTCATGTTGATTTTAACTCAAATACTCACAAGCTGCTAAAGTCTTATCATGTGCTATTCGGATAAGATACATCTGTGACCTTGTTCCCAGCATCACACTCACTCCAGAGACAGACATGTTTGTCTATCTGCCTAAAAGCATCACTGATATCCACTGCCCTTGTCTGTCAAAACCTCATTTGCATATTGACCCCTCACCCAATAGGAGACGAGCTGCAGCGTAACAGCATCCCAACGTCAAACTAAAAAGAGCCAGATTGATAGCAACCATTTAGACGAAAGATAAACCATCAATTTCATGTCCGTCTGACAAAGAGAAAGATTGGATCGTTTAGTCCTTTGTCCAAAAAGTCTCTCAGATCTCTCGTCATCATCATCATTATTAATTACATAAATTAACAAAAGAAACGCCATTATTTCATGTGAATACGTTTATTTATTTATACATACCTTGTAACTAAATCTTGTAGTAAACGTTGATATTCACTCACAGCTCAATATAAATATAATAATTAAAAGAATAATAATTTAATGTTAAGAATTTTATACATGTACATATTTTAAAATAAATAATTCAAATACCTCACATTATTTATTTGTTTAGCCATTAAAAGCATAAATATTTCATTTTATATTACTTATTTATTGAATAAAACTAATATATATTTTTTGTATCGTTCTAATGCTTCACTAAGTATGATCATCACCTTAAAACTTTTTAAATACAGCTACATAAATAAAATCCCATAGTAAACATTGATATTCACTCATGGCTCAATGCAATAACAACAAGAATTTATATGATAATAATGTATAATAATTTGATAGTTTAATTTATATTTTTCTATAAAATATTGTATATTTTGTGTTTGTAAAACTTTGTAAATACAGCTACAACAAAATCCGGTAGTAAATAAAACATAAAACACATCCCTCCAGCAGCCCTGAACCGCTTTGCATTGACAATCGGTTAAACGCAACACAAGGGGGAACATATGTTTCACTAAAAATATTTACATTTGGGTCCACATCGTCGCCTCCCTCATTTAAACTCAACAAATGGACCCATGGCGCAATCCGAGCACAATAATGTGTTAAGTGTCACATGAGCTGCTTTCAGAATCAAGTTGTGAGCTTTAGAAGTGAACACTTTACAGCAGCAAAAGGCAACGGCTCCATTTCCTTCTAAAAGCAGGCCATTGTAAAGCCCCCAAGAGAAAGACGGGATTGTGGAATTACTCGCTTGAGCGGTGAATTTGCAGAGATTATGCACTGGGTCATTCCTGTTATGCTCAACCTTTTGAACTGCAAGAAAATGATTATGTAATTTAGTGGTGGATTTCTATAAAAGGGACTTCAGAAATCTGCCCTGGTTAAACTGAAACACTTGAAATGCATTAATTGTAACTTGATGATTGACAAGAAATCATATAATTCATCAAATACTGATGATTGTGCTACTGTTTTCCCTCTAAAATGATGTCACGTCCTGGACGATGATGTCATTAAAGAACTACACTGTAAAAAAAAAAGCTGTAAAATTTATGGTAAAAAAATGGCAGCTGTGGTTGCCGGAATTCTACCTTAAAAAAATACGGTAACGACATTTTAGCTTTTACGGTTTGTCTTATATTTACAGTAAAATACCGTAATTTAATTAACTGATATAATGTTAATATACCAACTTATTGAAGTACTGAAATCTGTTTTGTACCTTAGTAATACACTGATAAGCACCAAATGCAGGTGGTGATGAGAAAGTCACATGAAAAGCCCATCACACAGCTTTTAAATAATGACATATATAGAAGATGCACAGTATCATTCACACAAGCACTAAACACCATCATGGTGAGACACATTAAACTGAAATATGCAATAAACATTCATTTAACAACATCATAAAAATACCCTTATAACCCTTATAAAAAACAAAGAAAAACATAGTTATTTCAAAGAAAAAAAAAACATCAAATTCAAACTAAATTTGAAATGCAACGCAGAGAATTCTGGGAACGTCAGTTTACGGTTTTTCCCTTTAAATTACAGGAACTTACCGGTAACCATTTAACAGGTTTGTACTTTCGCATTTTCACAGTTTCTTACCGTTAAAATCACAGTCATTTTTTAGTGTGGCTTTTGTTAGGTTAATGGAATTTTAAAAAAGAAAAGAAAAATTACTAACAGAACGAAAAATATATATGTAGCACATATAAAGGTATGAATTGATTATCAGTTATTTAGTTAGTTATACATAACTATTTAAAATAAATAAAAAAAATTTTGTTTGAATTATTGAGAGATTATTATTAGAAATTGTATAATATTATAATATGAATGAATATTTCTGAATAATTATTTTATTATTTAAAATTTAGACTTATAATTTTATACATACATATAATAAAAAAATGCCAATAAAACATGTTTTGTTTGAAATATTTAGAAATAATTAGATATAAAAAATAAATAAATAATGGAACACCAAGAATGTTTCTGACAATCTTAATTTATTATTTAAAATGTATCCCTACACTAACTTTAAACATGTTGAATCTAATACTTCTCATATAAGACTCCTAATATTATATTTAAATATAAAATAATAATAAAATAATAATAACAATACCAATAAAAACATTTTATGTTAAGAAATATTTAGATATTATAAGAGATAAAAAAGAAACACCTGGACTATTTAATTTAATTTACTTCAAATATTTAAAGATTATTACAGATATGATATTTCCTACTGACACAACACAGTAAAAGATTAGTGCTCTCAAATGATTAATCGCATCCAAAATAATAAAAAAATGTATGTACATAATATATCTGTGTGTACTGTGTATATTTATAATGTATATATAAATACACACACATACAGTATATATTTTGAAAATATTTACATGTATTTACATGCACATATTTATATTCATATAAATTATATTATATAAATATATTTAATATAAACATAAAATTTTCTTGCATGGGTGTGTATTTATATACACACATATATACTTTATGAATAAAAACTTATCTTGGATGTGATTAATTGTTTGACAGCCCTAAAAAAAGATAGAAATAACAGACTTAAAATACTAGTGTTCTAATCATTTTGGCCCCAACTGTGTGTGTGTGTGTGTGTGTGTGTGTGTGTGTGTGTGTGTGTGTGTGTGTGTGTATATACAGTACAGACCAAAAGTTTGGACACACCTTCTCATTCAAAGAGTTTTCTTTATTTTCATGACTATGAAAATTGTAGATTTACACTGAAGGCATCAAAACTATGAATTAACACATGTGGAATTATATATGGAATTATATACATAACAAAAAAGTGTGAAACAACTGAAAATATGTCATATTGTAGGTTCTTCAAAGTAGCCACCTTTTGCTTTGATTACTGCTTTGCACACTCTTGGCATTCTCTTGATGAGCTTCAAGAGGTAGTCACCTGAAATGGTCTTCCAACAGTCTTGAAGGAGTTCCCCGAGAGATGCTTAGCACTTGCTGGCCCTTTTGCCTTCTGTCTGCGGTCCAGCTCACCCCTAAACCATCTGGATTGGGTTCAGGTCCGGTGACTGTGGAGGCCAGGTCATCTGACGCAGCACCCCATCACTCTCCTTCTTGGTCAAATAGCCCTTGATGCCTTCAGTGTGACTCTACAATTTTCATAGTCATGAAAATAAAGAAAACTCTTTGAATGAGAAGGTGTGTCCAAACTTTTGGTCTGTACTGTATGTGTGTGTGTGTGTGTGTGTGTACATTTTTAGGAAAAGGAAAAAGGAGCAGGATCTTTTGAAGGATCAGGAGGAGACGTCTAACTAATTTGGATAAAGCAGTGAGACAAATGGTCATGTGATGCGGCCCTCGGCTCTCATCTGCATGTGACCCGCTCTAAGATCTCAGATACGTGTAACGATGCTATACAGTAACGAGACAATCCTGAATCCGGCTTTAGCAGAGAACTTTGAACTCCGTGTTTCTTTGTTCTCTGATAATTGAAAGGCATTGACTATTTCAGGGCAGTTGAGCAGAATATTTCAAAACACAGAGATTACAGTCAAATCACTGGAGCGGGGTACAGCGGCTTTATGTTTTTAATTAGCAAACGCTTTAACGTTTCACTTTCACGATGGCAGTAAAAGGTATTAGTGGTTGAGTATGGGATAAACGCTAAACACTAGCTAATTATGCTTACCATAAGTGGAGTTATTACAATGACCTTTATAGGACCCATATAACACGCATGTAACCTGTTTGTGGAAAGTTGTGGATACGGGTGGGGTTTGAGAAGAGAGACGTAACTACAGCTCTGATACTTCACTGCCAGAACGTCTGTATGTTCTGATATGATCTCATCCACTGCAGTCACATCTACTGAGATCTCCAAAAACTTTTTTCTAAACTCTGAAGTAATAAGAACAGCGTGTTTTCCTTAAGGATGCGCCCATGCTTCCCTCTGCTGTTCACTTCGGAAAGTGCAGATCTTTTTGAGTGGGTGTGTTTTTGTGACATATCAGGACACAACTCTGTATAATGACATGGGTATGACACAGGTATTACAAGGAGAGGGTGACTTATGAGGACATAACCCATGTCCCCATTTTTCAAAACGCTTATAAATCATACAGAATTAGTTTTTTTGAGAAAGGAAAAATGCACAAAAATGCACAAAAAAAAGTTTCCTGTGAGGGTTAGGGTTAGGTGTAGGGTTGGTGTAGGGCCATAGAATATACAGTTTGTACAGTATAAAAACCATTACGCCTATGGGATGAACCCACTTTTCTCAAAAACAAACATGTGTGTGGGTGTGTGTAAAACTGTAAAAATGCAGAAAGGTTTCTGTAAGTGGTAGGGTTGGGGTGTGGGCTAGCATTATCTTATAAAATCTATAACTATATCTGTATATAAAACAATAGAAGTCTATGCAATGTACCCATTAAGATAGTGGAGTAAACATTTGTGTGTGTGTGTGTGTGTGTGTGTGTGTGTGTGTGTGTGTGTGTGTGTGTGTGTGTGTGTGTGTGTGTGTGTGTGTGTGTGTCTGTGTGTGTGTTTGCTATATGTTGATTATGTGTTATATGTTGATTATATGTAAGCAGATCGTAAGTGTATTTATTTCTTGTCTCATTAGTGTTTAGCACAGTTGTCGTTGCTAGGAAACACTTGTTTGTTTACTGTGTTGAGACGTGCTGCGTTTGGTCTCGTACTCTATCGCATACGTTGTCATTGTTGTGCGCTTGCTTAGACCTTTGTTGTGATAAACAGTAAAGTGCATTCAGCTGAATTCAATTTCCATTTTGTCGGGTTTAAAAAAGATGAGTATACCACGGCAGCGGTCGCGGCAGCCCTCCAGTTAAGCCCTCCTCGTGTGAAGACCGAAGAGTGTAAAGACCATCGACTCTACCGTGCGACTCCACCGGGCAGGGACACCGGCAGGGAATATAAGTATTGTTTTGATTAATCTCTTTTTCCTTGTCCTTGTTTCATTTCTATTTCAGTTGTTTTTTGTTTATAACCAAATCTTAATATGTGTTTCCAGATCCCTACTATCACTACCACTCGCAAACCACACATCACACAATGTAGACAGCGCAATCTTAACAATCTGCACACTTTGCCTATATCTGTTAATACACTACTTTCTTTTTCTATTGGTCTCTGGAATTGCCAGTCTGCTGTAAACAAAGCCGATTTCATTACTTCTATTATTAGTCATTCAAAGCTTAATCTCGTGGCCCTAACAGAGACCTGGATCAAACCAGAGGACACTGCTACACCTGCAACACTCTCCAATAATTTCTCATTTTCCCACTCCCCCCGTTTGACTGGAAGAGGTGGAGGTACTGGTCTGCTCATCTCTAATGATTGGAAATTTAATTCTTTACCATCTTTGGGTATCAACAGCTCCTTTGAATCTCATTCAGGTACTGTTACCTACCCTTTTAAAATACCTTTTGTAGTTGTCTATCGACCCCCAGGACCACTGGGTAACTTTTTGGATGAATTAGATGTGTTGCTCTCAACCTTTTCTGAGGATGGTACTCCCCTAGTTATGCTTGGAGATTTCAACATCCATCTAGATAAACCTCTGTTTGCTGATTTCCACACTCTGCTTGCCTCTTTTGATCTCAACCGAGTGTCAACTACTACTACTCACAAATCAGGCAACCAACTGGACCTTATTTATACAGGACACTGCTCTACTGATCATGTTCTGGTTACTCCACTGCACACGTCGGATCACTTCCTCCTCACTCTTAACCTCAACATGGTCCCTGACACTTCACTTACCCCTCCACATGTCATCTTTCGACGTAACCTACACACACTTTCACCCTCCCGGCTATCTGCAATGGTTTCATCTTCACTTCCTTCCCCTAAACTGTTTGCATTTTTGGATGCTAACAGTGCTACTTATACTTTCAGCTCCACTCTTACATCTTGTTTAGACACTGTTTGTCCCTTATTTTCCAAGCCAGCCCGTAACACCCCTTCTGCCCCTTGGTTATCTGATGTTCTACGCGAACACCGTTCTAAGCTTAGAGCTGCTGAAAGGGTGTGGCGCAAATCCAAAAATACTACTGACCTTAATGTCTATCAGTCACTCCTATCTTCCTTCTCTGCTAATGTCTCCACTGCTAAAATGACATCCTACCATAACAAAATTAACAATTCGTCTAACTCTCGCATGCTTTTTAAAACATTTTCCTCACTTCTTTGTCCTCCTCCTCCCCCTCCTGCTTCATCTCTAATAGCTGACGACTTTGCAACGTTTTTCATTAATAAAATTAAACACATTAGTGCACAATTTTCCACACCACAATCAGTCAAGCTCATATCACCAGCAAACATACACTCATTTACATCCTTCTCTTCACTCTCTGAGGCAGAAGTCTCAAAACTCATCCTTTCTAATCACCCTACTACTTGCCCTCTTGATCCTATTCCATCTCATCTCCTTCAAGCCATTTCTCCTGCAGTTGTACCTGCACTCACTCACGTCATCAACACATCCCTCCACAATGGTGTTTTTCCCTCATCATTTAGACAGGCACGTATAACTCCACTACTTAAGAAACCCAACCTCAACCCATCTCTTTTAGAGAACTACAGACCAGTTTCCCTTCTTCCTTTCATTGCAAAAACACTTGAACGAGCTGTGTTCAACCAAGTCTCTACATTTCTCCCAAACAACAACCTCCTTGACAGCAACCAATATGGCTTCAGAAGTGGACATTCAACTGAGACGGCCTTGCTCTCAGTTGTTGAAGCTCTAAGACTGGCAAGAGCGGAATCCAAATCTTCAGTACTTATCCTGCTTGATCTGTCCGCTGCTTTTGACACGGTTAACCACCAGATCCTCCTATCAACCCTAGTGGCAAAAGGCATCTCAGGAACCACACTTCAATGGTTTGAGTCTTACCTATCAGATAGGTCCTTCAAAGTATCTTGGAGAGGTGAGGTGTCCAAGTCACAACATCTAACTACTGGGGTGCCTCAGGGCTCAGTTCTTGGACCACTTCTCTTCTCGGTCTACATGGCTGTAATGATAAAACCTTTCATATTCATCCGGAAGAAGGAGGCGGGAACCGGCGGACAATCAAATATCACTTTAATTATACAAAAATAAACAAAACGGCACATCAGCTACTCACGGACGACTGATGCGCACAAAATGAAACCAAAACCTAAAATAACGCCCAGGCCTGGTCCTCTCTCGTCCTTCACTGTCGTCGCTCCAGTTTTATATCCTTCCATCTCCTCTGTGGGACTCAAGACCGGTGGTGGGTCGCAGGTGTAGCGGATTTCCCAATCACTCCACCGGCCTCACTCGTGTTCCCACATCCTTCGGCCCCGCCCCACTCGTCACATACCCCCATCGCCCCTCGCATGCCGGGGGGTACTCTCGAGACTGCGCTCTACCCCCCCCCCCCTCCTTCTGGGGGGGACCGCTCACTGGGACCTGCGGGAACCTGGGGGTAGGACAGACGAGGTGAGAGAAACGGAGATGGAAGGAGGAGCAACAGAGACGAGAGAGGGGAGAGAGGAAAAAAAAAATTCCAGTTCCCAGACGCACTGCTGCTCGGCCCTCCACCGGCTGGGCGATCTCCTCCACGGTGCTAAAACCACATTGCTAAAACTGTCCGATCCTGCAGATTTGCTTTATTCAACATCAAGAAGATCAAGCCCTTTCTTTCGAAACATGCTACACAACTCCTTGTTCAAGCTCTTGTTCTGTCCAGGCTGGACTATTGCAATGCCCTCTTGGCAGGTTTTCTAGCCAATTCTATCAAACCTTTACAATTAATTCAGAACGCGGCAGCGAGATTAATTTTTAATGAGCCAAAAAGAAAACACGTCACACCTCTGTTTATCAATTTGCACTGGCTTCCAATAGCTGCTCGCATAAAATTCAAGGCAATAATGTTTGCCTACAAAACTACCACTGGCTCTGCACCCGTTTACCTAAATGTGTTACTTCAGACTTATGTGCCCTCTAGAAGCTTGCGTTCTGCAAGTGAACGTCGCTTGATTGTGCCATCCCAAAGAAGCACAAAGTCACTTTTACGGACTTTTAAATTAAATGTTCCCTCCTGGTGGAATGACCTCCCCAACTCAATCCGAGCAGCTGAGTCCTTAGCCATCTTCAAGAATCGGCTTAAAACACATCTCTTCCATCTTTATTTGACCCTCTAACTTTAACACTCACTATTCTAATTCTATTCTTTAAAAAATCTAACTACCTTTCTAATCTTTTTGTATTCTATTTTCTTTTCATTTATTATGCAATTGTGTGTGTGTGTGTGTGTGTGTGTGTGTGTGTGTGTGTGTGTGTGTGTGTGTGTGTGTGTGTATGTGAAAAGGTCTCTAACACAAGCTTGCTCTATTCTTTTTTATTCTATCGGTTTTCTTTTTTTCTTTTTCTTTTTTTTTTTTATTATATTATTTAAAATCCCATGCTAGGTGTACTGTGTTAACCTAACTGAGACTTGTTATAGCACTTATATATCATTGCTCTTTTTGTTGTTTTTGATTGCTTCCACTGTCCTCATCTGTAAGTCGCTATGGATAAAAGCGTCTGCTAAATGAATAAATGTAAATGTAAATATGTATTATGTTACATGTCGAATCTATATATTTGTATTAGTCTTAATAGTGAATCTCATTAGATTTATTATAATATAATTTTTACTGCGGTACAGTACAAGAATAACCATAATGTTATTGATTTTAACATATATTAAATCAGTACAGATACATTTTGTTATAGTATTATTTATATACGATTATAATTGTTAATATTTCAAATCAACCTTTATTTTTATTCTTAAATTTTTCATATTATTTAATAATTGAATTTTTAGTTTTTGTCATTTTTAGTATTTCTTTCAGTTTTAGTTTAATTAAAAAATGTAAGTGCTGCAATATATATATATATATATATATAGATAGATAGATAGATAGATAGATAGATAGACAGACAGACAGACAGACAGACAGACAGACAGACAGACAGACAGACATGTTCCCTTGGCAATAAACTACAAAATAGGTTTGAGTTAATATTTATATTTTATTTTATACTTTTATTTCCGTTAACAAAAATGATTGTTAACTATAAAAACCCTGGTACAAATACTGACATAAAAAATTTGGTTAATTACCATTAAATTAATACATTTGACCCTAAAACAGACATCATTTAATAATGTATACAGTTAAAAATATATATTTTTACGATTTTAATCTTCAACATGTTGAATGTGAGTGCGGGAAAGAAAAAAAAAACATTTTCACAGGTTTTTTGAGATTCACCCTAGTAGACAAGTAGTTTAATTCTTACAACTGTAAGTGCTCTCAGGACAGAGTACAACATGAACTGAACATCACTGTGCAATCTCCCACTACATATCAATAATACACATAACAAGACACAGCCACCAAAGCGGCATGAATGCATTCTCTACATGACACAGCTAGCCACTAGTGACATTCATATGAGCAAACCAAATGTGTTCACATCCTTCTAAAAACAATGAAACACCTTCTAAATGCTTGGCTTCGTCTCAAAGACGCTTTTAAGCAGCTGTGATGGAGTAATTCCTCTCTTAGAAAGAATCTGAGAGCCGCTTCACTCATTCATGATGTCAAGCGCCAGCACTGCATGTTAAACTGCACGAGAGGACACAAAGTCTGCAAAGCAGTAGCTTATGGGACACTTTCGGCCTTGAGGGCCCTATTAACATGAAAGGGGCCGAGAACTCGCACAAACATAGTCAATTCAAAAGCCTGAACTGTTTTAGTTTATTCATCCAGCGAAGCACTTCAGGGCCTCTTTGTGAATATGTAAACTGAACAAGAGAAATGCAATGGGAAAAAGGGAGCAAAATGAAATGCAGAGAAGAACTGAAATCCAAAGCTTATGATGATATTTTCAGAGCTTGAATTGATATTGTAAGTGACTGTTTCTGACGCCGTGAACCTCAACTCTACCAATGATTGGTCAAGATATACAAGTCTATTTTATCTAGATTTTACCTTAATTTTAATGGTGGTGCTTTTTCTTTTAAAAACTTCTTAGAAGAGCTTTTAACATGCTGATAGTCTCTCCAAACCCTTCAAATTAATTCCCTTTAAAGCCTTTAAAGCACCGCCACTGCTGCCATCAAAGCACTGTGGTAACAAACTCAGAAAAACTAGAGAGACTTTGAGAAAATCACCTGCTGTGAGCAACCTTACTGTAATTACATATAATCCGCAGGTCTCAACCGATCCGATAGTTTAGTGCAATAAAAATGATTTAGATGTTCAATATCTAATGGTTAACCAAAGGGCTGCATGATAGATAAATACATAAATAAAAATAAACACTGCAATTAAGATACACTGAAAATGTGATAATAACAATTATTTTTACAGTACAATTGAAAAAAGAGAGAAAATATATATATTATTATTATTTTAAGTATTCAATTTTACCGCGTAATATTATAATAGTATCTTTTTTTTGAAGTATAGTAATAATAAGATATAATGGTGTTATTATTATTGTTATAATATTATTGTTATAAAAAATATTTAAAATTCATGATTTTTCTGATTGAGATTTAAGATGCTTAAATCTGTGCTTATTTGTGCTGTACAATTTGACTGAAAAATAAGTCTTTTAAAATAATAATAATAAAAGTATTTCAGTTTTCTACAGTTGTACTGTAAATATTACTATTGTTTTACTATTTTTCTTTAATATTCCTTTTTCAGTGAAATCTAAAAATATGTATATTTATTTGTATTTAATATTCTTAGTAGTATCAGTAATAACAACAATTTTATAATTATTAATGTATTTATACCAGCCTAATTCTACATTCCTAAGTTCAACTAGTCAATTTAGCGACTAGATAGAATGATTTTTCACATCCCTATTCAGCATGACCTGAATTTAAATGTACCGCTGTAAATCATAACTAGATCTCTAGAGATTTGAGGCAGTGTGTTTTTAATGCAGTATATGTCATGCTTGTGTGTCATTAACGCTGAGCCCCCTTTTCAGCGTGCTTCCCTGTGGAGAAGATTACGGTGTGGTCTGAATATTGCTTTATAAGAACAGGGTGCCAAGGATGTCAAGAGAAGCTCGAGCCGCAGTGCAACCTGGGAAGACGGCCCCGTGGACTGTTTCTTTGGCATCTAGAGAGGAGAAGAGACAGCCTAAAGATCTCCCCAGACCCACGACAATGAATCAAGACTTTCAGGAGGGACGTTTCGATTGCATAAGACGCTTTGATTTTAAAACACAAGACAGGTCCTCTCTGTCTATGTCAATTCTGTGATCTAAATGGAATTTCCTTCATATAAAAGACCAGACAACTTCTCATGTTTTACGACATAATGATCGTTGATTGAAACACTGCTGCAGAAACCAGTAGACTAAAATGCATTTATAAAAAGCTGTGGATTACTGGAATTTCACCATGATTCTGAAGTTTTCTGAACACTAAAACGATTAGAGATAGATAGACTGATCAACAGACAAAAAGTTAGAATGACATAACAATGGATAGACAGACGGAAAGAGATAGAATGACTGAGCAATAGAACAATTGAGCAAAATATAGAATGAAAGACTGATATGATAAAGCAACAGAAAGATAGTTAGAACAACAGATGGAGTAACAGACAGAATGATAGATAGACTGACAGATAGACACAGTGGTAGAGCTTTAGACAGAGTGATACTGTATATAGAATGATAGACAGAGCAACAGACAGAAAAAAGAAAAATAGATAGAGCGAAAGGTAGGGCAATAGAACAATACAACAATAGAGCAACAGAATTACAGAATGATAGATAGAGTGACAGATCGGGAATAGAATGATAGACTTACAGAGCAACAGACTTGAGTGACAGACAGAACGATAGATTGACAAAGCAATAGCCACAGAATGATTGATAGAGTAATAGATAGATAGCGTGACAAAGAAATTGATTGCTAGAGCAACAGAGCAATAGATAGACAGAATGATAGATAGATGATAATAGATAGAGGGATGGATAGAGCGATTTTAAAACAGGTGTGTTTTCCAAAAGCATGATTAGCTAACTATGATTGCAAGCTTCATTAAACTCTACTGGTAATGACGGAACTTGCAGCCATAGTTGCTTTTATGAAATTCAAATACAGCGACAAAACAATAGAGAAAGCCATGACAGAGAAACAGCGTGTCAAAAAGATAGAGCGACAAAATGACAGTGACAACGCAACATATAAAGTGGCAAAACGATAGAGCAACAGATAGAGCGATAGATAGAGCGACAAAATAATTGAGCGATAGAATGAAAAAATGATAGATGGAGTGATAGAGCAACAGATAGAGCAACAAAACAATATAGCATTAGATAGAGTGACATACAGAGCGTCAAAACTATATAGCATTAAATAGAGCGCCAGACAGAGCATCAAAACAATATAGCATTAAATAGAGCAACAGACAGATCGACAAAGTGATACAGCACTAAATAGAGCGACAGATAGTGAGATAAAATGATAGATGGAGTGATAGAGCAACTGTGCAAAATAAAGAGCAATAAAAGATAGTCATAGAGTGACTAAATGATAGTTAGAACACTAAATAGATCGACAAAAGACAATGGATGGATGGATGGGTGGATTTTTTTATCAAAGCATCTTTACAATATGACATCCATTTGTGCTTTAAAATAGGTGAACAGCATCAGTCATCCCGCGGTGCACTGATCTGAAAATTGCAAGTCATTGCATGCTTTGAATTTGCATTAATACAGCAGTTCATGCATAATCCCTCAGTCTATGTTTAAACAACATGGTCCACGAAGTCTGTCTTTGATCAGCGCGATGCCTGCGAACAGAACGGACGCAATCAGATTTTAGAAATAAAGATGGACTGGGCAAATCTGCATGAATTATCGGCCCTTTGAAGTCGCAACAGCACCCCCAGAGAAACATCCAGGTGTGAGAATTTCCACTCCTCGCGTACCTGAGTGCTTGCAAGTTTGAAAACCACTGCCTAGCAACCGCACAGAATGAAACAGTGCCTGGGACTTTTTCAAGAAAAGGGATTACATGCAGGGAATGCGAGAAAAAAAAAGTCTAGGACGTCCTCTCAGAAAAACGCTTTCAACCCGAAATGCCCGATCTAAATGACAAAGAGATAAAAAGTGCATTTAAAGGGATAAAGACTAAAACCCTGCAAAAACAATGGCGAGCGACTGCAAAGTCTTTCAGCATGTTTTTGTGTCGCTGCCGCACGTGTTTGGATGCACAGCGCTGCTCCCACAGTTTTCTCCTTCCCATGGGTCCTCTAAAGGAGCAAAACACGCTGTTGTGCCAACATGGACATCTATGCTCAGCTGGGAAGAGGAGGAGGGGTGGTCAGCGCTGACAGAAGTACATAGCCTTCCCAGAGCAGCCGCTGTTATTGAGCCTTAATTAAAGCCGAGCTCAGCTGGCGACCCCGCCGTGACGACTGCTATGACCCTTCCCTGCACGTCACCTCCATGCATCTTCACTCCACTGCACTGCAGTACACACAGCGCTCAGGTACTGATACTATGGATGAGCAGGGCGTTGAATATTTACCAAATATGCAGCATTCATTCGTTGCAGAAACAAAATCATTTTTTTATTTGGCCATTATGTTTCCTTAAGATCTCACCAAATTTCTTTAAAAACTGTTTGTTTCAATGACCGGGTTCAATGAAAAACAAACCTTGATAATTTGTAAATTATATTTTACTCTTCAAACACTGAAAAGAGACCATAAAAGCTGGTCCAATGACTGAATTCACTGAATACTATTAATGAATAACAGCATAAAATAGCAAAAACAATTACAAACACATAAAAAAAATTTTTTTTTTGCTATTAAAAATTTTAGATTTTAGTATAAAATATTAATGATTTTGACATATATATATATGTGTGTATATAAAAAATATATAAGTGTGTGTGTGTGTGTGTGTGTGTATATATATATATATATACACACACACACACACACAAATAAATATTATATTCATTTTACTATTCATTATTAAATTATATTTTCTTTCTATTTTCAGTTGCTGTTCACTGATAATTATATGACGTGACTGAATTTGATGGTTATTTATGGCATTTTGGAATCTATTAATTTTTTTATAACAAATATAAATAATTCTAATTCCTTTTTATAATATTTGTATATATTTAATACAACAATTTGCATAATACAAGAATAAAATGCTATTCTAAGCTGCAAAAACAATCACACGGCTGAAAGAAAAAAATCAATATTGAATGTGTTTTTTAGTCATAGCGCCCAGCTCTGAAACCAAGTCCTCTTATGCATCTCCGTGAGCACAAACACTTCAAACGATGCATAAACAGCTAAAACACTGATGTCTCAGGTCTTTCAGCGTCCTCAAGCTCTCGCAGGAGAATGCTGATGAAGCGACGCTCGTCTGCGTTCATTTGCCTTCTCTTCACATTCATCACTCGCCGTGGCCTCTCATAAAGGCTTGAGAAGCGTCTGAGTGTGTGACGAAGAGCAAAAACATCAACAGCTTTCAATCAACACAAGGACTTACAACCAGTTTATCATTCTGCTGATGTTGCCTGTCTGTCAGATGTGAAGTACTGGCTCATTGAACAAGTTCCCCAACAGAAAGACCATATTAATGTCTACCGTGTCTTTTTCCTGACATATACAGTAAGTGAGAGATCCAGAGCTGTAAACAAGTCCAGATTACAAAAACAAATACAAATATAAATAATCAGGCATTGGGTTTTGCCATGGAATATGATAAAACTGACTATTTAATTGCATCAATAAAAGTTTTGGGTTGATAGGATCTTAATATATAATTAAATAAGTCTCTTCTGCTCACCAAGGCTGCATTTATTTGATCGAAAATACAGTATAACCGTAATATGTAAAATATTATTGCAAATCAAAATAACTATTTTCTATTTGAATACATTTTAAAATGTAATCTATTGCTGTGATGTAAAGCTGATTTTTTTTAGCATCATTACTCCAGTCTTCAGTGTCACATGATCCTTCAGAAATCTGCTGCTTATGAAACATTTCTTATTCTTGAAAACAGTTGCTTTTTAATATTTTATGGAAACAAGGAATTTTTCAGGATCTTTTGATGAATAGAACATTGCAAAATAACAGCGTTTATTTGTAACATGATAAATGTCTTTACTGTGACTTTTGATCAATTCATTGCATCCTGGTTCCAAAAAAGTATTAATTTCTTTCAAAAAAAATAAAAAATCAGAACATTTTAGCCTTTGCCTAACCAATCAGAGAACTACAAATCAAATACTAGGATAGATTGAACATCGCTTTGATATATAGCTATATTTTTACTCTTTATGAACAATTGCATAATTTCAATCCATTTCTACTTTTTATTTCCACTGAAATTAATAATTCAATTTATTGAAGGAACATCTGAGACAAAGTTTAGACTCCATTAAGTCTCCGAAATATCAAAGAGAAGCTAAAGTTTTCTTCTGGGCAATGTCACAACTTCACATTTGTTTGTTTAATTGTGTTTTGTATGAGACTTTTGGCAGAAACGCTCCACATGTGCTTAACGGGGCAAATCTGCAGTGTTTTTCAGGCCTGTAAAGTCGGTGGAATGTTGCTGTTATTGCAGTTATTGTCCTCGCAGCACAAGTTTGCCGTTGAACCCGTCCAGGATTTCCACAACAAAACAGCAGTCCGGCCCCACACCCACTACTTCCTCCTATTCTGCTCCAAAAGGAAGCACAGCCTCTCTGATACAGTGATCGCTGTCTGCTGGCTCCCACAAATCTTCCTCGGCTAGATCCCGAGCACTGCACTTGTGGTGCTGGTTATTTGGAAAACTCCCAGTCGGGTCTCAGAGGAGCCCGCTGCTCATAAAGACAACAATTTCACACATTTTGGTTGAGTAAAATGGAACCCATGTTTCTGCCCTTTTCTCTTGTGCCAAAGGAGAAAGTCCCGCCTCTATGGCTCCGTGCAGCAAACCAAAAGACGGGCAGCTATGCATGCAGAGGTTAACGTTCCTCGCTGGCTTTGGGTTTTGCCACATGTGCTTTGGGCCGGGGAGGAGAGGACTGTGTGGTCAGAGCGAGACCAAACCGAAGTACCACTCAAGTCTGCGCAAAACGCTCTTCTCTCAGAGCGTTGAGGCGGTTTATGAATGAGAAAAAGACCATTTTAATATCCTCAGCTCTTATTAAAGCCAACATGTTTGCGTGATAACAAAATACTTACGACTAGAGCAGTGAAGATTGCACACATGTGTGTGGGTCGCCCAGTTCAAAGTAGAACAACATTTTTATCCGAAACAACTTGTGTTGAGTGTTCACTCTTGTGCTTTTGCACTGACACGCTATTTTCCTGTTTGATACCGTCAAGCTGCATTGACACAATCTGTATTGTTAAAAGTGCATTTTTAATCAAATGAATTGACTTACGATACACTAATTTGAGGTGCAGTACCAATTTATGAACACTAAACACACCAGATATGAGCAGGATATTAACAACTTCCACAGCTAGTTAAGATTGAACCTGCAACACTTCTTTTAGCAGCACAGAACTAACCATTGGGCTACAAAAATCCTATATGAGACATAAGGACTTAATACAGTATTGTTCAAAAGTTTGGGGGGGAATACGTCTCTTCTGCTCACAAAGGCTGCATTTATTTGATCAAAAATACAGTAAAATTAGGAATATTCTGAAATATTTTAACAATTTTAAATAAGTGGTTTCTATTTGAATATATTCTAAAATATAATTTATTCCTGTGTCCAAAGCTGAATTTTTTAGTCTTCAGTGTCACATGATCCTGATTTGCTGCTCAAGAAATATTTGTTATTATTTGTTAATATTTGTTATTATAGTGGAAACTTTGATACAATTTAAACCAGGATTCTTGAATAGAAAGTTCAAAAGAACAGAATTAATTTCAAATCGAAATCTTTTTTGAATCTTTTGATCAGTTTAATGCATCCTTGCTGAATAAAAGTATTATCATCTTAAAGACCTCAAACTTTTGACCAGGAGTCCAACATAAAGGCTTTTTTTAATGTCAGATACTGATGTTAATATTGGCAAATAATATGTATACTAATTGCTAAAATAAATTGAAAACTTGTGCACAAAAAATAACATTATTAAAATTTATTAAAACAAGCATAAACTAATGCGAATGATCTCAATATGGCCAAATATGGGTTTAAATACCAGTTTATCTATAAATAGAAATGCCTGGAGAATCTAACAAATATTATGTATTTGATCTGTAGGAGTTAAAATAAAAAACCCAGAACTGCAACTGATGATATAAATCCAGTAAATAATAATGCACATAAATGTTTTGTGTAAAACTGTGTCAGAAACTGATTCCAACTACAACTTGTAGTTAAACAAAGAAGGTTTTCAATAGCAGATACTGATACAAATCGCAAACAATACATACATTAACTGCTATAATGAATCAAACACTTACTTTGCATAATAATACGCACAAAAAAATAATAATAACAGAAAGGCTCCCAATGCTAATAATCTCAATATGGCCAAATATCATACAGTTAAACACATTTTGTGGGAACTATGTCAGAGTCTGAATCCAACTGATCAAATTCTCTCTATATAATTAATCTAGTTTAATACTTAGTAGCTGTAAGAGAGCATATCGGAATAAATGGCAGTGTTGTTTGTTAGCAAGTCTATCACAGCGTGCCCTTTTCCCGTTGCCAAGAGCAGACGAGCTCCTGCCGCATGGCCACTACTGCGATCGTTTTTCAGACGCTGACTTTGCCATGATGTTCTGCTGCGAGTGCCTGTTAACATCACAGCTGAGAAATGTTAAGCAAAGAGGCGATTTGGCAAAATCTCAAGCTCTCGGCTCGCTGTACCTGCAATGAATGCTAAAAGATCAAACAAACAAACGGAAACCAGCGATGATCTGTGCATCTCTGAGCTGAGGAAAAACAGTACAGAGGACATGAAGAACGAAGGACGTCTTCACCTGGAATAAAAACACGAAGCCCCGCCCACACACTCACCTTCGGCCATTTAGGGTTAAGGAGGCGGGCCTTGACTGCGTCGTCCAGGGCGGTCTGGAACTGGCCCAGTTTGAGGTGGGCGGCCGAGCGGTTGCTGTACAGGATGCAGTTCTGCGGGTCGGCGCGCAGGGCCTCACCGTACAGCTTCACGGCCGTCTGGAAGTCTCCCAGCTGGCAGGCCTCGTTGCTTTGTCGCACTTTCTCCATGAACTCGGCCTTGCTGAGGCCCGGGCCTTCGGCGGTGGCTGCATGCACAGCCCTGCCCAGCGCTCGCGGCCCAAACAAACCAAACTACACACGAAGAGACACATCAGAAGGAAGCATTAGTGCTTTGTAGGCATTCAAATCAAGCTCTTGATTCAGCAAGAATTAGGGCTGGGATAAAAGATTATTTTTTAAACGATTAATCTAGCGATTATTTTTTTAGATGCATCGATTAATCTAACGATTAATTTTCCAGACCGATTTGATTTCGATTATCTCCCCATTAATTGACTACTAACAATTTATACATGTTGATTTACATATCTGAATGAATTACTTTGCACTTGTATAGAGATAGCATTCAATAAAACCTTGAAGCCTTGAAAACACATAGCTTACTGAAACAAGCTTACTGAACACATAGGGTCTAGCTTACTGAAAAAAGAAGTTCTTTCAGATGAAAATAACAACAACTTGATGTCTAGTATTCAATAAAAAAGGTCACCCAAAATACTTGTTTAGAGCAATTGAAAGAATACAGTATGTAAATGTAAACTTGAGGGCTTTAAGCTAATACAGAGAGTGCTTTTACAAAAAAAAAAAAAAAAATTAACAGTGGGAGCCAGCAGCCTGTCATGGAGAAAAAAAATCTCCGAATGCTCCACGTGAAACTTTGGCGTTCCGCCTTTTTTCTATCGTGTCTAATGATTTTGGTTAATATGCACAAGGGAGGGAGAGAGCAAGAAGCGCTCGTGTTGTTTGAAGACTGTGAGTGCGCGAGCGCGCGTGAAACTTTGGTGTTTCGCCCTTTTTTCTATCGTGTTTAATGATTTTGATAAATATGCACAAGGGAGGGAGAGAGCAAGAAGCGCTCGTGTTGTTTGAAGACTGTAAGTGCGCGCGCAGCCGGGGCTCTCTCTCGTACGCGCCCTGTCACTGTCACTCACCGTCAAATAAGGCTTTGACAGCCGCCAAAAAAAAAGATCAATGCAGAAAAACCCCTGGATTGGTTATATAACGTTGAACAGAATGTTGATCCGGCCATCGCGTATATTCAGCGCACATAAGGTAAACGTTTTGCAAACGTTTTTTAGATAAATAAAAACAGGTCGACGAATCGATGCGCATATTTTGCGTCGACTTATTTTTTGCGTCGACGTCATCGATGACCTCGGCGCGTTGTCCCAGCCCTAGCAAGAATGCATTCAATTAATCAGAAATTACATTTATAATGTTAACAAATCAAATCAGCATAATAGAATGATTTCTGAAGATCATGTGACACTGAAGACTGGAATAATGGTGCTGATAAATACAGCTGTGCATCACAGGAATAAATGACATTTTATTATATAGTCACATTGAAAACAGCTATAGTACATTAAAATATATATTTTTAACTAATTTAATTAAATTACAGTTTTAATTGTTGATTTGAATAATATAAAAAACTATGGTGAGCATTTAAAAAATAAACATATATTTTTGAACGATAGTGCACCTTGAAGAAAAACTCTCAAAATAATGAAACTAAACTCCAAAGATTATTTTGATGAACAGAAAGTTAAAAAAAAACTGCATTTATTTGAAATGTAGCTTTTTGTAACATTATGTCTTTATCACTTTTGAGCACTTGAATGCATCCTCAATTATTAAATGCAATAATCTCTTTTTAATTAATTAATAATAACATTAATAATAATCATAATAGAACATTTGAACAGTCTGAGAATCAAGACATTGTCTTTTCAATAACAAATACTGATGTAAATAATGGCAAATAATATGTACAGTTATTGTTAAAATGAATTATACCCTTATTTTACAATACGCACACAAAAGAATAAAAAGATATTTGTAGCCTATTTCCCTGACAAGAAAAAAACTAACACAGCAAAGTTCTCACCAGTGCTAACAATTTCAATCTGGTCCAAAAACCAAACCAGTTTATTTGTAAGTTAACCAGCAATGACTGAACAATCTGACAAACATTACGCAGGTCATCTGTTAATTTTGCTGACATGATGTAAAGCTAGTAAATAATCCAGACATACATGTTATGTGTGAATCATTAAGTTTAATACTTAATGCTTGTAGCTGTAAGAGAACACAGAGAAAAGCCTGTGAAAAATAGATTCGATGACATCACACTCATTAACATATGACACCCACATTTACATATCAACACCTATTCAGTATTCAGCGACCTGACACGCCCATGAACAGCATTGAGCTAATCACAGGAGCAGACATTTGCATGAAGTCAGAGAAAGTGTGAAGAATTTGCTGGTGCATCTTATTCTTGACTCACATTTTAAGTGGGAAGAAAACACAACATGTCCCATTTAAATAGACACAATGCTGACTCGTGTTGAATTCAGCTCACCTCTACGCCTGCATATGTTGTGTTTTACACATAGCAACACAGCTTTGCAGGGTTTTAGGATTATATTGGCAGGAGCAAGCACAAAGCCATCACAGAGGAAACCTTCTTAATCTCCTTTAAGAAGCATGATGGAAACCCTTGAAAAAGCTCAATAGTACAGCCCAGCCCTTGTGAAAGGCTGTAAGAACAGGCCATGAAACCGAATGACACAAACTACTACAGGAGTACTAGATGAATACAAATCAGCTTATGTAAGATCGAATATATAAACTAAACAGGCAAGAAAAAGATGATGTTACATGGTATTTGATGAGCGATTTCAATTCGGTTGTCAATGCTTTGTTCTGAGATGTTTACATATATAAGGATGAAACCTTGAGAGGAAATAATACTGTATTTGATGCATACATACATAAATGCCCAAGGAGAAGTGATTAAATTACACTGCCGATCAAAAGTTTGGGTTCAGTACTGAAGTCTTGTTTCTTCATTTTTAACAGAACAGAAGTCTCTTCTGCTCACCAAGGCTGCATTTATTTGATCAAAAAACGGTAACATTTGAAACTATTGCAAATTTTAAAAACACATTTATGATGTGAAAATATTGTAAAAATGTCATTTATTCCTGTGATAATATTAATTCTAATATTGATTAAATTGTTAATAAACATGATGCTGATTATAATTTCATAGTATAAATCTATTGCTTACGCAGATATAATTAATTTATTATGCATGATATTTGATGTGATGAGCACATACGATGAATTGTAAATCTGTACCATGTTCCCTGTTTTCAACAAAAATTGCATGTTTTAATCAAGCATTAAAACATAATGAACTGTAGCTGTATAAGCAATTAAGATTTTTGAAACCTAGTGTTTAAACTTAAATTAAGCCATGATTTAAAATTTTAGCTTAATCAGAATATATTTATTCATTTTATATTAAATTATATTGATGGTAGAATATGTTGAAGATTGCCTATATGTGCATCAAAGACTCAAGAGTGAAGTGAGCGCAGCAAAACAAATGTCTAATTCAAAGAACTGCAAGAAAGAAATGGGTCAAAATTGCTAAAGCGATGTCTTTCAAAAGAAAATCATATATTCCAAAGCCACGACGCCGACATCAGGCCGTGCTCATTGTTTTGGCTGTGAGCTGGATTCCTCGGGGAGACACACACCAGTGGCTCCTGCTGACTTCAGAGAATGCAGGAAATTTATGACTAGCCACCTAAGAGCTTCACATCTGGAGAATTCCCAAGAGCGACAGGGAAAAACAGGGAGGGGATGGAGAAAGAGAGAGAGAGAGAGTGAGAGAGAGAGAAAGTTAAACGGCAGGCGAAGAAAGCCACTCCAGCCTGTAATCTCACACACAGGCCACACCCCTCTTCCCTTCTGTAGGAATTCTGGGATAGCACAGCGGGATAATTACTTCCAGAGAGGCCAAAAGGAAGAGCTGGAGCGCTCGAGCGACAGCATGAGAGAAGGAGAGAAGAGAAAACGGGCAGGAAGAAACAGCGCATCAGTTGAAGGGAAACCAAGTGCAAAAAGAAGCACAGAAATGTGAGAGAAGCTGAATTTTGAAATGGTTTACAACATCAAGACACAAAACCTCTGAACAACAGAGAGAATAGTGTATTTAGCTCTTCTGAGAGACTAAAGGAAGAAAAGAGAAGTTCACGAAACCTGATGATTTAAAGGCATCATTTAGACACCTTATGTAAGAAGCAGCTAACACATTATGTCTCCTACTAAAATAGGCCAATTTAGCCAAAATCTAAGGCAGTAATCTGTGCTACCCACACATTTTCAATCCCAGAATGCACTGCAACAAGCTCTATGAATCCAAAATGCAAACAGTGTTGATGATTACAAATATATTTCTTACAGCAGCACTGGAAAGTAATGATAAAATACTCAATAGTCAACCCAGTATTGTGTTAGCTTAGCTACACATTAATGACAAATCTGAATCAATTGTGAGTCCAGTGCTTTTTGTGAAGAACTCAATTTGTGCGGCACATATTAGGAAGTGACTGGACTTTTAATATTAATATTAAATATTTTTCACTCAGAAATTGCTGGTAAATGCCAATTACAAGAAAAAACGGCAGTATTATCATGTAAAACACACCCCAATAATGTTTATTTCCAACAGTGTAAAATAGATAAAAAATGACCTTACCATAAAACCTAAACATCACCAGAAATTGTAAAAAAAGAAAAAAGAAAAAAAGAAATAATAAAAAAGAAAAAGAAAAAAAGAAAGAATGAAAAATTGTCAAATACTTTAAACATGTTTTTTCTACTTTACATTTTAATATTATTATGTCAGTACTATATATTAATATTTGTAATATTTTTGTATCATTATAAGTTATTTTTACTATTGTTTTACTTTATAAATTTTTTATATTCATAGTTTGGATTGTTGTTTTGGGGTGGGAATTAAAATTAAAAAAAAAAGAAATGGCTTTGGGAGTGCTTTCATCACACAAAATAAATTAAATTAAATTATATCAGAAAATGTAAAAAAAATAATTAAATCAATGAATACATAAATATATAAATAAATAATGTATATATATATATACTCTGTGTCTTTATAATGTTTTCATGATTTTATTGTGTTTTATTGAGTTAGTTTTTTTTTTACCTAGTCAACATAACCAACTGCAGTTCATCTATTATTTCCAAAACATACGTCACATTTTATAATTCAATTAATGTCAACCACAGAAAACATACACAC
Source organism: Carassius carassius (assembly GCF_963082965.1). Classification (NCBI taxonomy): domain Eukaryota; kingdom Metazoa; phylum Chordata; class Actinopteri; order Cypriniformes; family Cyprinidae; genus Carassius; species Carassius carassius. The sequence goes on from NC_081799.1 coordinate 24,068,551, forward strand.
ATTCATATTTATATAGTTCAATAGTCTTTTTCATGTCACACATCTAATTGGGATTAAATAATAATTTCTCCATGGGATGGCTAATGAGTCACAGGTTAATGAGCCAAACTCTCAATTAAAAACTCAAAGTCAAAAAGTATGAAAAGTTAATGCTTCAGTTAATGCTTCTTTTAGCTCTCTGGTTGTCATTTTGCACATTCAGTTCTGTGGTGTGGTTGATCGTGTCCTGTTGTTCTGAAGCTTCAGAAAGTCTGGCGAGGTCTCCATGCACCCCGTCCAGGGCCAGACACAGATAACAGCGTTAGCCCTATTTATGTTGGCCACTGTATCCATGGGCAGATAATGAGAGGCTTGGTGGAGGTGCTTCTGAACAATGCAGAGATGGAGCTGGTGGTCATCTTCAGCTTCAGCTGAGACAACAGAGCGAAGACCTCACAATGTAGATCTGCACGAGCACACCTAACATATGGAGCACATGTACAACTCCAGTCCAAAAATAACAGCCGTAAACTGACCACACACGTGTTAATCCACATGCTGAATGTAGTCACGAACGTCTCACTGATCCCTGTGCATGGACTAATTCCATTAGTGATTTGATTGATTATCATTGAGACAAGAGAACGTCATGACGGCACCAAATCTGAGCTCATGGTGGTCACCATCCAAACCAGCTCTGTCTAATAAAGATCTTAGAAAAAAATTACTTTTGAATGCACTTTCAATGTTTCATGAAAATATCACATTTTCATTTTGAAATTAAAGTGTTGAGAAAAATAAGCTGCATAATTGTCACAAAAACAAATATGAATGTAAATTTAGATTTTTTTAAATTCCATGATAATTTTACACTAAAGTTTGTAAGAATTAAAATATTATTTATTTGTTTATTTATTTACATTTTATATTTAATGTATAATTGTTTTTTTTGAATTTACATTTTTAATATTTCTTTTTTTATGCATTTATATTTTTTAGTTGTGTTTAGATTTTTGAAAGCTGTATCTAATTATCACCAAGGTTGCATTCATTTGCTTAAAAATGCAGTAAAAAAATTCTAATGAAATGTGAGATATTATAACAATTTCAAATTTATTCTTGTGATCAAAGCTGTATTTTCAGCATCATTCCTCCAGTCTTCAGTGTCACATGATCCTTCAGAAATTATTCTAATATACTGATTTGCTGCTCAAGAAACATTTATTATTTTTATCAATGTTGAAAACAGTTGTGCTGTTTCATATTTTTGTGGAAAATACGATAAATTCTTTTTTTTTCAGGATTTTTTGTTGTTGATGAACCTTAAGTCAGCATTTATTTGACATAGAAAGTTTTTTACATCATAAATGTCTTTGCTGTCACATCTAATTAATCATTTCTGAATATATCTATTAATTTCTTTTTAAAAATACTTATATAACATAATCTTTACACATACTAGCTATATGCAAATATGAAAAAGCACTATCCAGGTATTATAGACTCATTAAAATAATCTATATCAAAAGAGAACAATAATGCAATAATTAACAATGATGGTCTGGCCCTAATAATAAATAAACTAAATCTGACCTCTGTTTATTCACATCATAAACACAAGCACAATAGACACTGAGCACGATGCTTTAAAGGCACAAACAGTGTGTGTTTGTTATTAGTAACAGCACAGGGTCGGCCAGAGGACACCGGATTATCAAAGCGTGGTGTGAAAATTGATTTGGGTAAAATATATAAAGGTTGTTTTCCTCTCTTGCTGGATTCTTCTTGTCTGATCACCACTCACTTCAAACAGCTGAGCCGATGCTTAACTCAAACTAACAACAGCAGATGCTAACATCAGCATGCAAACAAGACCTTTTAACCGGTCTAGAGCCGACACGCGTCGTGACAATACACAGACACGCTCCCACAAACACAACAGAAATATTCCTCTGACCCTCAAAACTAACAGGGTGACTCTCAATAAACCGGTCAAGATCCAGCGCTGTCGAAGTTAACTAAAACAAAAACGAGTGAAAATTGTTTACGTTAAATTTAAAAAATCTGAAATAAAATGATGATAATAATAATAATAGATGAAAATGTTAAACCTAAAAAGAAATGTTGCCTTGAAATAAATTAATGTAAACACTAAATTTACTAAAACTAAAAAAAAAAAAACTAATAATACTTATATATATATATATATATTATTATTATACACATACAGTACAGACCAAAAGTTTGGACACACCTTCTCATTCAAAGAGTTTTCTTTATTTTCATGACTATGAAAATTGTAGATTCACACTGAAGGCATCAAAACTATGAATTAACACATGTGGAATTATATACATAACAAAAAAGTGTGAAACAACTGAAAATATGTCATATTGTAGGTTCTTCAAAGTAGCCACCTTTTGCTTTGATTACTGCTTTGCACACTCTTGGCATTCTCTTGATGAGCTTCAAGAGGTAGTCACCTGAAATGGTCTTCCAACAGTCTTGAAGGAGTTCCCCGAGAGATGCTTAGCACTTGTTGGCCCTTTTGCCTTCTGTCTGCGGTCCAGCTCACCCCTAAACCATCTCGATTGGGTTCAGGTCCGGTGACTGTGGAGGCCAGGTCATCTGACGCAGCACCCCATCACTCTCCTTCTTGGTCAAATAGCCCTTGATGCCTTCAGTGTGACTCTACAATTTTCATAGTCATGAAAATAAAGGAAACTCTTTAAATGAGAAGGTGTGTCCAAACTTTTGGTCTGTACTGTATATAGTATTATTAGTTAACTAAAACTATATATATATATATATATATATATATATATATATATAAACTTATACAAGCTTAATTTTTTTAATGCAAATTAAAAATACGAATTCACTTAAAAGTTCGAAATAAAATGTAAACATTACGTGAGTAACAAACATGAAATACTTAAATGAACATTAAAAAATGTTTGCATTGGCAAATAACTTAAATACAAACATTTAAGATAAAACTAAACCTAAATAGAAAGATTTAAAAACTACAGAAATGCAAACAAAAAATAAAAAAGCTAATTCAAAATGTTAATAAATACTACACCAATAATGCAAAAACAATGCTATAAAAACACGTTTGAGTCCTATTATAAAACCATAATCAATTGAAAGAGGTGGTGGAGGGGGGTGGAGGATGGGCATTGTTTACGTTCTGTAGAAAGCGTGTGCATGCTGAATGTAAACAACGCTGATTTACATTGATTATGTTCTGGGGTACTCTCCAAAAATAAATTCTGTTATTATTTATTTCTTTATGCACCAAAAGTATTCCAGTATCTTCGTAAAATTACGGGTTGTACCACAGATGGACTGTTTTACCGACGTCTATGTTTCTTGACCCGGGGAACATCACAGCTGTGTTGTTGTCTATGGAAGGGTCAGAGAGTTCTCAGATGTTATCAAAAATATCTTAATTTGTGTTCCAAAGGTCTTACGGGTTTGGAACGACATGAGGGTGAGTAATTAATGACAGAATTTTCATTTTTGGGTGAACTACCCCTTTAAGCAAAATTTGGTCGTTTTATATGTTGTTCAAAGGTTAGCATCATCTGAGGTCTTCTGGGGGCTTGACATCATCTCTTCTCAGGTCTTCGGTCATCTCAGATCTTCTTAAGCATTGAATTTAATATACAAAAACCAATAGTAACATTGTGATGAGTGGTGATATATATTTTGATCTTGGGGTCAAATGTGACCTGGACATGATTTTGTGAGACTAAACCAATAGTTTGGCATTGCAGACGAAGCTGATCCCTGTGTCTCACTGCTTCCATGTCTGTCTGGCCGTTCGTGATCCCACCCCTCGGTCTCGAGTAGGTCAGGGGGCGGAGTCACATTCCTGGGAAAATGAAAACAAGCCTCTCCTCTGGCAGGCATCAGGCGGCCGATGGAGAAGTTGATGCCCGCTCAGAAGAGCCCGCGGGGCGTCAGCTCGACTTTACACTATCTGTCTGTCCAACAGCTGTCTACAGCCTTCTCCTCTGCCCAAAACATTTCCAAACATCTCACGAACATAATACTGCTGAGAAAGTACAACTGCTCACTAGCGTATGCTGCATTTTGTACATTAGCTTAATAGAACAGCTCCCTCCAAAAATGAATATTTGCTGAAAATTTACTTATCCTCAGGCCATACAAGATTAGGATGAGTTTGTTTCTTCATCAGATTTGGAGAAATGTAGCATTGAATCACTTTCTCAGGAACAGATGCTGTGTAGTGAATGGGTGCCGTCAGAATGAGAGTTCAAACAGCTGATAAAAATATCAAAATAATTCAAACCACATCAGTACATCAGTTAATGTCTTGAAAAGCCAAATGCTGCACGCTTTTTTAAGAAATAATTCCATTTATTAAGATTTAAACTATTTAAACTAAAATATGAGTCCTCTATCCATAATAACGCTTTTTTCCATTGATATGGTCATCTTGTCTGAATCAGGAAGTAAATCTGCACAGATCAAACACTGTTTACAAGCCAAAACCGTTTTAAACAAATATGTGGGTTGCTTTTGATGTGAGAGACAACAGGGGATGGACCTTTCACTGGAGGAAGCGTTACTATTGATTATGGACTATATTGGCTAGAAGGCATCAATTTAATGTTCATCTCCATTAAAGATGGATTACCAACATTTCGTTTTTTAACTTCACAAGACATTAATTGATGAACTAGACTGAAGTGATGTGGATTTTATTTGTGGATTATTGTGATGTTTTTATCAGCTGTCATTCTGACGGCACCCATTCACTGCAGAGGATCCATTGGTGAGCAAGTGATGTAATGCTTCATATCAACATTTCCATGCTGAAACAAACTCATTTACATCCTTGATCATCTGAGGGTTAGTACACTGACAGAACATTTTCATTTTTGGGCGAACTATTTCTTCAACCAGCAAGATTTCCTTGTTCAACCAACACCAGCTTCCCACAGTGAAAGCAAATGATAGATGGCGACCAACAATATAGTGCATACTTAGGACAGAAAAATAAACAAGCTTTTAAACTTAATGAATCAACTTTAGGTCCAATCAAAGTATTTTTGGCACTATAACACTCGCCACGTTTCATTGGAGAAAAAAAACCTGGTGTAGAAACTATTTTCACTCAGAAATTACTAGTAAATTTCACAAAGACTTACATATAACATTGAATTAAACATTACAATTTGAAGTAGAAAGAGGAAATAATATGATATTTGTTTTGAAAAGAATACATTTCCATGTTTGGTTTTAAGGACATCTTTCTTTATTTTTGTATTAAAAATCATATCGATGTAGCATTTGGGTTACGTAACATCTAAGTCTTGAAGAAAAAACTGTTAAAAGCCATCTTCGGTTGGATCATAGTTCAGCTGGTGCATATCCTTTGCATGATATTTTTTGCAGTCAGGATGCATGGACGCATTCAGCACTTCCTCACATTTATAATGCAAGAATGGATTTGTTTCTGGGAAGAAAATTTATCGAATATGACTAGAGGCATGGGAAAGTTTATCTTTTGAGTTCTGTCGTGTTCTGTGTTGATGGTTTGTGACTGTTGCCATTAAATATTTCACTCAAGATGATTTGTTTTCTCTGCCAAAAACACCAGGCTGCACTGACGAGTCTGCTGTCCCCTCAAACAATCCCCAGACTGCATTCTCTCCGTCTTGGTTCAAAGAAAACACAGGTGCACCCACTAACATCTGGTGAGTCTGAGAACATGTCGTGGTCTGCTGGGAACCACCATGGTGGAGGTCGCCTATGAAGCCTATTTTTTAGGAACATTAATATCTTTTGCATTCTTACATTATTTTTGAAAATTAAGCAATTCTTTTAAACACACACACACACACACACACACACACACATACATATATATATTTCTTTTCTTTTTTAATCAAAGCAATGATGCATCATTTTCTATTTGTTTGTCCACTAAATGCAAAATGTCTTAAGTCAATAAATTCTTAATAATTTGACTATAAATTCTTGACAGTGCCGCTATATGTATATCTAGTTACAAATTAGCAACTGAAGAAGTTAACTAGTGATAAGATAATTCTGCAATGTTTGCTTGTGAAGTACATTTTAAGCAATTTAATGTACACAATACTCAACAATGAACAAACAATTACATGATGAGCTCTCGAAATAACAAATAACCAGTGAAGACAAAATAACAATAGCAGCAGCAGCACAAATCAAGTAAATCAATAATCCTCTAACACTAACTGCATAATTTACACAAACTCCATTTGATTCACAAACCATTAATAAATCAGCAACATAATTCAGTATGAAATTGTTCGCACAACTCTATTTGAGACAACATTCAGCAGAATATTGTTCATCTAGCAGGTGTCTGTATGTAGATTTGCATAAATTCTGGTCTCTGTGATTCTGTGGATAACTTTTTTTTTTTTTACACTAATTTGACATTTATGTGACACTTTTATCCAAAACAACGTACAGGTACCTTTGCATTAACTAAATATAATTTATGGATCAACTCGTGCAGGGCTTGAACCTACAACCTTTGAGTGACCAGCCCAGATATTTCACCTTTCAAGGCTTTCCATAAAGTGCATGAATACTGACCGACTGTAACTCTTCTGAGATTAAATGTCAGCATCAGTATTATTAAAAGTGTTGAATTCAGAAATCCTTGCAGTCTAGCATCAGTTTAGCTCATAAATGCACTTGATAATTACATGCAAACACACACTGTAAGTTTATTAGCAGTATCAATTATGACAGGTTACTCAATATTTATCAAAACTTACAAAACAACCCTCAAGATCTAAAAAGAGTTGTGGAAAGAATCTAAAACATTGACATGATGTCAAATTTGACCAAGTTTTAGTACGTCATATGGCTTTATAACTCGTCAACAGGAAAGCAAGCTTTAATGAAAACACACCGCAATAATAAATCCAGTTTGCATCACACTCTAACTTACACAGCATAATCAAGCCTCACATTTCACACTAGTTGTGTGTTTATCTACCTTTTCGCGTCTTGTTCCTTGTTTCTCCATCCTGTCCTGCTTTAGTAGTATCCAAGTGTTTCAAACTCTCATCCCATGATACTTCACACGCTCCGAATCCATGTGAAAAAGCCTCGTTTTCGGCTTCAGATCGAGTGTGGATGCAGAAGTGAAGTCATGTACGGTGGTGCTTGCAGAAACGCTCGGCAGCTCTTCAGAAAAGAGGAAAGTTCGCCATGTTTTTCTTCTCTCTCTCTCTCTCTCTCTCTCTCTCTCTCTCTCCGGCTAGAGGAGGCGGTTCAGATGCTTTCAGTAGTTCAGGGTTTCAGTTACTGTTTGTGACATCAGACGGGAGTTGAGTTACCTACTGCGACTAGTTACTAGACCTGCAGGCCTGTCGCAATAATTAATATATCGACTTATCGAGCAATATATGTACATGTCATCAATCATTTTTGGTGACGCAATAAATCGCCAATTATATTTACTTAAAAATGAATGTCACCGTGTTTTGTACTTTCCACTTGCGCCTGTCTTTTGCATCATCTTGTACATAACAAGGTAAAGGCATGAGGTGCTATTTCAAATAAAGAATAATAAAATGTTTCTACAAAAAAAAACGTTTCATCTGCAGATATGGATGAGTGTGCAAATGTATTTTTCTTTTTTTCTACTTTGCACTTTTTGTTAGAACATTTTTATTTATTATTTATTCAGTTTTTTAAGGTGTCTAGTATTTTGATACTTCATTTCCATGATCTAAATATTCTTAAAAATTAAACGTTTGTTGTCATTTGGAAGTGAGTAGTGCGTCTTGCATTATTGTTACATTATGATTATATATTTAATGGCATAAAATGTTTTTAAAATGACAATATTGTTGCTTATCGCAATTATTTCTGGAGCAATATATCACACAACAAAAGTTGTTATCGTGACCTGGAAACTGTTTCATAAAACTAGTTTCCCAAATAAGCCAGGCTTACTTCAGTTAGTCTTACATACTGTCCGTTGATTTGGTTCAAAATATGTCAGACTAACTGAAATAAGCCTGGCTTATTTGGGAAACTAGTTTTATGAAAAAGGCCTCTGGATCACTAGGTGTACTGGGGCATCTTTCCTAACTTATTACCCACATGAAAAAATCCTAGTCATTTATAGTAAATACTATAGTGTTATTGAACCATAGCTAATATAGTAAAAGTACTTGAATTCATTTGTCGAGGTAAATCTATAGTTGCTGTGGTAATATATCAACTACAGTAATATAAACAAATTACCTAATTTTCCTACAACTATAGGGTATATCATACTACAATACTGTACCTACACTACTGCAGTAAAGATTAAAGTAGCCTATACAGTATTTATTAATTTATCAGTTCACTATAGTTAATACTACAGTACAGTATGCTGTAGCATTCATTAACAAAGTGTTGTAAATACTATAATATATACAGTATAATAGACTTTACTAGCCTGTATATGGTTCAAAAACACTATAGTATTTACTGTAAATCACTGTAGCATTTTTTCATGTGGGTGTAAGTATGTGAAATTATTGTGCGCCAAAATAATGTCAAACTATGATGATGTAAACATTAACTGACCATTAAATGCAGGTCCATAGCACATAAAATGTTATTGATGTTATTATAAATTGTGATATTTTTTAATCTGACTGATTAACATATGATAATTTACCATATAATTCACCATTTACAAAAAATAAATAAATAAATGAGCTAGTGTATGCTCCTGGACCTGAACATGATCAAAGTCAGATTCATATTAAAATATATTTATTCAAGTTAATTTACATGTTATTTACAATTTTACATACATTAACAAAACTCGCTTGTTTCTTCAATTCAGATACAGTGCAACATTAGGTAATACAGACCAAAATATCCCGGTTTACCAGAGGAGAAAAATTATCCAGAAAACCATTTTGGGGCATGAAAATGATTTTGGGATGTCAAATACTTCTGTATAATGTTTACATGCATTTGAATTTAAACTTACATCTAGTTTATCTCTAGATTGTGGGGTAAAGCTGAACATGATCTGTGAGGGTGGGGGCAATTGTAAAAAATAGCTATGAAAGTAAATGACTTTTGAATGTTTACAAGGCATTATTTAAATTTAGTATGTGACTGAATATATATATTTTTTAAATAGGCTACCTATGCCACTTAGAAGTTGGCTAAAACTATCTGAATGATATTACCCCATAATGAGGTAACTGTAACACTCTGACCTATTATATTAGGCTAAATTTAATCCTTCTCAGTATAAATATGTTCACAATACTATTTCAGCACAGATTTCCTATATCTAAGGCAGATAGATGTGTGTCAGGTTTCACCCATTGACTCTTAAAACTATTTCATAAGAGCATTTGTATTGCTATTGTTGTCCCATTGCAAGTTTTTGGCTGCTTGAACCGGACTTTATGAGCGTTTCCGTTTAGGAAGTCTAGGTTTCTGTAGTTTAGTGTGCATCCTGATGCAAGTCTTATATAGTCTGACTGTAGAGTCTTTCTGGAGTGCTTGGGGTTCATCCTCTTGAGTTTGCGCATGAAGTCCACTAGATGTCCCCCTCCTGTCATGTCTTTCCTCCAGGTTTGGATGAGCTGTGCTTCTGCTGGATGAGTTGAGCAACTAAATAGAAGAGATGCCACAAAGATTGGGTTTGGTTTCATGGTTTACACTTGAGAGGCACTTCGATGAACTGTCCATTCTTTACATTATTATTTGCATTGCATTATTCAGTACATATATTCCCATACACAGATTAAGGGACAGTTAACCAACTTTTGAGTTACAAGCCCAGATATTTAACCATAATGTCTATACCAATCTTTTTCCATTCAGACAGTTGTCAGACTGTGGCAGGGTGAAGCAGGATTGTGATATGAAATCCATCAACAGTGAATCCACAGGGTCAGTTTCATCCAGTTCTTTGGACAAGATCTTTTGGATGAGCCTGAGAAAGCAGCATATATCAGTTGATAGTAGAGAAATTAAACTGAAATTAAGTTAACCCAAAACCATCTTAGATGTGCTAGACTTGCTTAAATGACTAGTTCACCCAAAAATGAAAATTTGCTGAAAATGTGCTCACCCTCAGGCCATCCACGATGGTGTTTCTTCATTAGAACAGATTTGGAGAAATTGTCACACCATTCACTGCAGAGCACAAGGATGCTCTGCAGTGAATGGGTGCCGTCAGAATGAGAGCTGATAAAAACATCACAATAATCCACAAATAATCTTAACAAGTCCAGTTCATCAGTTAATGTCTTGTGAAAAGAAAAGCTGCATGTTTGTAAGAAACAAACATAACTGTTGCTTCTGACCAAAATATGAGTCCATAATAATCCACATCAACGCTTTCTCACAATGTCTCCTCTCACATCAAAATCCACCAACGTATTTGTTTAGACCTGTTTTGGACAGTTTTTGCTTGTAAACAGTCCTTGATCTGTTCATATTTCTCTCCTGATTCAGACCAGATGTCTTTATTTTCCACTGGAGAAAGCAATATTATGGATAAAAGACACATTTGAAGTTAAAAATGTCTTAATGATGGATTTATTTCTGACAAACACGCAGCTTTTCACTTCAGAAGATGTTAACTGATGGACTGGAGTGGTGTGGATTACTTGTGGATTTTTCGGATGTTTTTATCAGCTTTTTGGACTATAATTCTGACGGCACCCATTCACTGCAGAGCATCCGTTGGTGATGCATTGCAACATTCCTTCAAATATGATGTAAATACAAACCCATCTACATATTGGATGAGCAATTTTTTTGTGAATTTTAATTTTTGAGTGAAATGTTTACACATCGCTATTAGGGAGATGGATTTGGTATCACTGGAATCTGGGTGGATATATTGTATTGAATGTGTATTCACCTGGCAGTACAGTTACAGTGGTAAAGGGTTCTCATGCCAGAGTTTTGTAGACCAAATTTCTCCTGTAAAGCAGGAATCTGTGGATGGCATGAATCCAGGTCTCTGTAGAGCTCACACGTCTCAAACTTGCCTATGAAACCAAAAAATAAAAAAAAGATCCCCAATTTGGTCATTTTCCTTCTTGTGGTCTGTCTGTTATCTTTGGTGCGTCTGTTGGAAGTACGGTAGCTTCAGATTTCCGGGACTGCGGTGTTGTAACAGATGGCTCTGGTGATGTAGAAACTGGACTCGGTTCTTCACCGTTGCTCCTGGGATCTTGTATAGTAAGTGATTTGTCTGTGTTTTTGGTGACCTGGTTTTGTCCCAGAGTGATCGCTTGGTGAAAACTGGTTTCCAGTGTCTCTATGTCTTGTTCAGGGAGCGTGTCGGTATAGTTCGCTGCATCTTTCACCACAGCGTATTGAGCATGTTTATAAATTGCACACCTGCCAATGAGAAAAACTAAATTATGTGTACAATTCACACCAAAGTTTTCAGAGAGAACCATTTTCAAAGTTCAAACAGGTTTTTGCACCTTTTGTGTCTGGCATTGAAACATTTTGAAACTTTTGAATTTGAACCTAAAATAAATTGCATAAAATAAAATTAAATATTGTTTTTGGGGGGTGGGGGTGGATGGGGTTACACATCCATCCATTTTTTAAAGAATTTAATACTTTTATTCAGCAAGGATGCATTACAGTGATCAAAAGTGACAGTAAAATCATTTATAATGTTTCAAAATATTACATTTTGAATAAATACTGTTCTTTTGGACTTTCTATTCATTAGTAAATCCTTGAATAAAATACAGTATATCACCTTTTTCACAAAAATATGAAGCAGCACAGCTGTTTTCAACATTTATGATAATAATGTGAAGATCATGTGACACTGAAGACTGGAGTAATGAAGCTGAAAATCCAGCTGTGCATCACAGGAATAGTACATTTTCTATCTATTCAAATAGAAAAGATTTATTTTAAATTGTAATAATATATTTTTTTTTTAATTCTGCATTTTTTATCAAAGAAATGCAGCCTTGGTAAGCAGAACATAATTTTTTCAAGAACATTAAAAAGATTTACCGACGTCAAACTTTTGAACAGTAGTGTAGAAATCATGGAAAATGCCAGGTTTTTGGTTCAAATAATTGTGAGTGTTAAAGGTCTTTTATTTTATGAAAACAGAAAAGTGCTGAGTCAAATGAAAGTGAATACATACATGCCCCACCACGTTCTCTTGGCACATGCATCCGCTGAGAGAACTCAAAGCAGCGCATCTTTAACATGTTAAAGTATCCGTAGCCCACGAGATTGGACATGGTATTATTAACACCCAGGAGACCTCTCTGGTTATGTTGGACATGTCTCATGTTACTCAACTGAACATTATGGAATGAATGTTCAGTAGTCTCAACATTTCCTGCTCTAATGAATAAAGCAGGACATACCTGTTGTCACAGTCACAGTGTGATAAAGTGAAGATGTTGGTGTTGAAGACACTGTGGTTGTATGAAAAAGAGAGGATGGTGTCTTTACAGTGGTCGTGATCTCTGCAGCATTTATCCGTCTCATCAAAGACACCTGCAGAAGACAAGTCAACCGGTCAGGAGTTTTCCTTTTTTTGATTATTGTTTTGCTTTTTTGTTTTTATTTATTTATTTATTTATTTATTTATTTATTTGAGGTGTGTGCACACATCCATCCATTGTTTTAAAGAAATCAATACTTTTATTCAGCAAGGATGCAAGGAAGTGACAGTAAAATCATTTATGGACTTTCTATTCATCAGTAAATACTGAAATAAAATACAGTATTTCATTGTTTACACAAAAACATTAGGCAGCACAACTGTTTACAACATTAATAATAATCAGATATATTTCTTGAGCAGTAATTCAACATATGAGAATGGTTTCTGAAGACAAGTGAACAGATAAGGATTTTTTTAAATTTCCAATTCAATTCAATTAACCAGTTGTAAATATTTTTACCTTAAATTTAATTTTAGTTTACAGTTTTTCTCGATTGGTTTGGCTCATTTCTTGAAACCGAGATGACATTCTCAAAATAACATGGACAAATCTCCAAACCACCTTGCAATTGTTCACAACAGAATGTCATTTTTCATTGGTTTTTATCAAATTGCAAATGCTTTAGTACATGTCTCAAGTGACTCTGTGCTTTTTTTCAAATGATTATGTACAAGTAGCTACAGTTAGCACAATGAGCCCACATTTAGCACATTTTCCAAATAAATAGATCTTGCTGATCTAAACTGATTAGTTGATTTTTCAGTGAAATGGTTACTCTCTCCAAAACATATCAGCATGGTTTCATTGTGTAAGTCATCATATGCACAATTGTCTGTTCAACTGTCATAATTAGTCAAAGATATAATACCATGAAAGAATTTCTTGGAACATTTGATAAATTTATGACAGTACTTGACAATCAATCAGGTGAAATTAGAACTAACGAAGGAGCAGTTTCCCACATCTCAGATGACCAATCAAACAGTTTGTTTAGTTACCTGACAGGTGTTGTCTATGATTATGACTGCTGCCAAAAGTATATAGACAGAGCTTGGCCCGGGGCCAGTTTCATTTGCAGTGTGAACATGGAAGCACCTCGCCAAGTACAACAGCAACTTCCTGCTCGAGGAAGAGGAGGAAGAAGAGGAAGAGGAGGAGTGAGAACGCGTGGAGGAATAGGGGGAAGAGGCCGAGGAGCACGGAGGCACCATGATGTCCCAGATGAAATCCGGGCCACCCTTATTGACCACGTTATAAACCATCGCCTCACAATGGCAGAGGCAGGTCGCCGAGTGCAGCCTAATGTGCCTCGGTCTACAGTCTCCTCCATCATCCAAACCTTTCGCAGGGAAAACAGGTACAGAACTATTCTATTGAACTATTCAGTGTTGGTGTGTGTGTAGGCCTAGAGTACTGTAATATCTTCATGTGATGTTATATGATACTATAAAAATGACAAAGAAAATAAAATGGAGAAAATACTGTGAATAGTATTCCAGTCACTGTGCAGTGCATCACACTTTTAGTACCATAAAACAGCAGTACAATTACATTGGTAACTCATTTTGTAACAAATTTACAGTGTTGACCTTTGACTTGTATGTCTAGGATTGGACGACAGCCTCAAGTGGGTCAACCTCAAACTTCTAAATGAACAACAAGAACAAGAAATATGCAACATGGTCATTGCAAATAATGCCATCACACTGAGACCGATTCGTAATGCAATCCTTCTAGACAATGTAATGTTCCCAAATATAAACTCTATCAGCATCTCCACAATAGACCGGGTATTGAAGAAACATCAGATGACCATGAAACAGATTTACAGATTTACAGTCTTTCACTGACAGAGTGAAAGAGCTGCGGTACCAGTATGTGCATGTAAGTCAACTACTGGTTGTCTATCATTGTAACACTATTACAGTAAGACATGGTTACCACTTTTTTTTTGTTTTGCTTTATCCTTTTTACCTTCAGAATCCAGCTTTGTGTGACTAGAGCATTTTGCCTAGAAATTGTCTTCCGTTTTTCACTCCCTCTTTTTACAGTACTTTAGATCCTCCCTGCAGTATCTGTCTCTACTTGACTGATTAGATTTATTTTTATTCTATTGTAGAGAATAATGGCATTAGAAGGCAACGAAACCTCTCACATCCTAGTGTTCGTTGATGAAGCTGGCTTCAACCTGGCCAAAGGTCGAAGGCGTGGCCGTAACATCATTGGCCACCGAGCCACTGTGGATGTCCCAGGCCAGCGAGGAGCAAATATAACAATGTGTGCCGCTATATCAGAAAGAGGTGTGGCCACACACATTCCCAGTTTAGAGTCCTACAATACACAAAAGCTCCTCAATTTTTTGGACCACCTTTATACTGATCTGATCCCGGAAAATGAGAGAGGTGAAGAAGGACCTCAGCTACCACATTATGTCATTGTGTGGGATAATGTGAACTTCCACCGTGGCCCATGCATCAGAACCTGGTTCACCACCCATCCCCGGATGCTAATGGAGTTTCTTCCACCTTACTCTCCTTTCCTAAATCCAATTGAGGAGTTTTTTTCAGCTTGGAGGTGGAGGGTGTATGAGCATCAGGCTCAAGACCAGAGGGCCCTGCTGCATGCAATGGATGCTGCATGTGAGGACATCACAGGGGATCAATGTAGGGGATGGTTGAGACATTCACGCCGTTTCTTCCCTCGCTGCATCGCAAGAGAAAATATCCGTTGCGATGTGGATGAGAATTTATGGCCTAACCGAGAGCAGCGCGTCGATGGCCAGGAGGATGAGGATGGTGGCCAGGAAAGAGAGGGTGACAATGGCGACCACTGAAAATATTACTGTACTATAGTTCTGAAACTTTATTTACAGTATGGTAGGCTAGAGTTTTTTTGTTTGTGTTTATAACTGTTCACATTTACAGAATCCTGTATATGTTTTCTTTTCACAGTATGTTCTCTAATGTTAACATTTCTTTGTACGAATAAAAATGTTTACAGTTTCCTTGAGTATGAGTGGTTTATTGGAGGCTGATTTTACTGTAAGATCTTTTAGTTTTATTCATAGTGGTATTCTGTTGCTAGACCTGTGCCTCAGTGACAAAACGTCTAAACATTTTGACTTGCAGTGCTTAAACAATGCCAAAGGTATAATGCATTTTGGGGGCATTGACTATTTATATGAGAAGGATATTTAGTTTTGACACATGGATAAACTGTTTTGGGAGAGATATGAGCTTTTGCAGGGGATCCATGGTGTTGTGCTAAACCATCCAGGTTATTTTGACAAAAGCACTAAATGAATGCACATGTGCCAAGGCAATTGAGAAGGATCTGTGCTATTTTGACTGTACTGACCTTTTATATGGGAAAGGAATCTGCTTTTGAAGCATGGAAGAAGAGTTTGGGGAAAGATATTTGATTTTGCTAGTGAGCTATAATGTTGAGCAGAACTGTAAGACTGTTTGGCCAAATGACCTTATGGTTTTGAGAATGTCATCTCGGTTTCAAGAAATGAGCCAAACCAATCGAGAAAAACTGTAATATACACTGGGGTTCCCAAGAATTTGGGGCCACTTGTGAAAATGCCTCTTTATATATTTGATTCTAATTTAAAAGAAACATTACAAATTAAATCATGAGAATTTTAGAAAAAAAAAATCAAATAATATTTTATATTTTAAAATATATTTAATTATTTAAAAATATAATTATTAAATTATTTAAATATAAAAATGTAATTATAAATTAGAATAGAACAAAATTATATATAATATATAGATTATATATTAAATATAACTAATGATAAATTATTAGACTTAACATAGCAATTAAAATTATTAATAAATTGTATAGAGAGAGAGAGAGAGAGACCGCGATAGATAGGACAGACAGACAGACAGATTTACAGATTTACAGATATAATCCCACTTACCCCACTTAATAAGGCCATCGCCTTATTTCCTGAGCCACACCACAGAGTCCCTGGGATCATCCATGCTCACATTGAGCGGTGCAGCATCTGTGTGGAGCTTTCTCCACTGTCCTGGTGCTCAAATCCATCAGGTCCAACACTCCTCAGGTCTCTGGCCCTCCGTACAGATGCTGTAAATTCCTCTGTAAAGCCTGCAGCCTCACAGGGACCGTGAGGATCAATCAGCTCCTTGATGTCTAAGCGTTCATCAAGGGTCTTTGAGAAAGAACCCAGCACCTGGACAAGTAACTCTCCATCACAGATTGCTCATCACTTGTCATGCAGCTAAAAAGGCTGTTGTTTTTGTTCCAAATGCTGTCATACAAGAGAAGAGACGTCTGAGTTCTTCGGAGAAATGCATATTGTGTTTAACCACCTGAAGCGGATCTAGTCCAAATACAGAACGTGTCAGAACTGTCAGCACTGAAACAAGCGTGAAACAGCATGAAAAGATACAGAACTGCTTGTAAAAGCTGTTTGCTTTGCATTTGTATGGTAAAATTAATAATTGTACAACAATTATGTGAATGATTGTATGAATAGCCAGAGGTGCTGAAAGGTTTTTAACCCCTCATCTCTAGCAGAGAGTGCACCTCAACCCTGCCTTATTTATACTCAGATCCGTATGTGGGTTCTCCTTGCATCAGAACAGACGGGGTGGGATGACACAAGAGGGTGTGTCTTTGGTAAATACAGACTTGGAAGCACAGATGTCTGTACACACATGTACATAAAAGCTGTAAATCAGATCATAAACCCTCCCTGTTTCCTGGGTTCACATGAGTATAATTATTTCTCTGGCTGATCACTATCATTTTTTATTAGTGTCAACAATGCCCTCCAGCAGTAAACATTTAATATCATTTAATAAAACATTTAATATAATGAGACAAAAAGATTCAAACTCCATGTGGGAGGAGAAAGAAACATGCGATCCAAAACTATTACATTTATGTGTTCAGGTTAATTTAGGTTGGCATTTGTGTGCTGTGCATTAACATATTATTTTATTTTATTACTTTAATAAAAAATGTAAGTGCATATTTATTTAGCATGTTGTCTGCACATAAATTAAAGGGAAAAAATACCAGTCATAAATATTTATTACTAGCCACAAACCATATTTTGCATTTATTTACTTATGCAAAAAAAAATGTTGTTTTTATTTCATATTAATAAGGCTAAACAGGCTATTTCTTTCTCTCTGTAAAATTGCAATTGTCAAAAAAAATTATAAAGAAAAAAAAATATTATTTTGGTTTCACTCTGCTGACAATATTTCACATGCTAGAAGATCAAAAAAAAAACTTTTTAGTAACTTTTTCAGAAACTATCAAACATATGCCATTACAAAAGAAAAAAACACAATGAAAATGAAAAAAAAATTAACAGTTGCACAAATGTAACAGGCTCTTCAAATATGCTTCATTCTTGTTAATGTTTTTCAAAGATTCGTTTTCGCTGATCGTGGATTCTGAATGCATTGCCACAGACTTCGCTTTTGCTTCGCAGTTTTTTGTTTGAAGTTTTGACACAAACTTCTCGTGGGGGCGGGGTTAACAGTGATCTACTCTGATTGGATAGTGAGCTTTTGATGGACAGGTGCTCTCTCTGACCGGGAAGTACAGACGTCACCCAGTGGCGCGCGCCGCGCATATTGAAAGCTCTCATGGTGATTAAATCTACTCTCTACCGCAAAAAAAATTTTTTACAAACAAAGTGAAAGAAATTTATTTTAAGCTCATACACAGGTTCTACCCTGTAAAGAAGTTTATACAAAGATTTAAATCTGACATTGATCTTACACGCTCTTTTTGTTCGAGTTCTGAAGAAACTACACTTATTTTTGTCATGTCACTACACTCAGAAACTTTGGGATGCTATTGGTGTGTTTGTCAAGTGTACGATTTTGCCATACTTCTCAGTACATAGGAAAAACATTATATTTGGGTATTATGACTCCACAAACGAAAATATCAGTTTTGTTATTAATTTAAATTAATAAATTTTCCTAAACAAATTTCACATTCACAAATGCAAATTCTCCAACTGTAAACCTGTGTTCTCTGTTTTTCTAAAAGAAAGAAAAATAAGAATTAATGAGTCAAATGATGTAAAAACTTGATGCTTGACATTTTGTTCTAAGTGCGTTGTCAGCAGTGTTGGGAACGTTACTTTAAAAAAGTAATTAGTTATAGTTACTCACTACTTGTTACAAAAAGTAACTGAGTTAGTAACTGAATTACTCTATAATAAAAGTAACTCGTTACCAGGGAAAGTAACTATTTGCGTTACTGTAAAAAAAAAAAAGGTTGGTATATGTCAAAGAATTTTTTTTTTTTTAGCAGTTTTCATAAGTCAGTTCAAATAAGTAGAACAGACAGGTGTTCGTACATAACTTTCGAGATTTATTGCACGTCAACAGACAGCAAGAGTTTTATCCTGCACTCTTTGTAAGAAAAGTGTTTTTGGCCACTAGCTTTTTTAGATGTGTGTGTCACACATTACATGCACGTTCTTGCCTTTGACTACAATGAATTTGAAGTAGTGCTTATATCTCCACCTTGAAAATGCCAACTTTTCATCGGATTGCTCCTGACTCGCCATTTCTCCTGCTGCTGCGAATCTCTGTGTAGCTGTTGCGTGTGTGTGACTGTGTGTGTTTGGCGCCGCTGGCGCGTGTGTGTAAAAAACACTGGCTCTGATTGGCTACCATGAAACACATGACTCTGCCTTAGCCAATCATAATCGCTTAGCTTGTTATTAACCCACCTGCTCACTCGCTGTGTGAGCCAGGGGTGCGTTCGGATTGCATAATCAATGCATAGTAACGCACCGCATTTAACGTTCAGTAACGTTAACGGCGTTGTAACGACGGGAAAAGTAATTAGTTAGATTACCCCGTTACTGAAAAAATAACGTCATTACCTAACGCCGTCGCCCTCCCCCGTCCAAACAAATCACAGAGTGTGCACATTCTCGAGGTCGGACATCCGGGACTTTTACTCCCATAATGCACTGCGCGCGCATAGCAACCGCGCGAAGGGTAAAACAAACAAGCGCTCGCCATTACGCAACACGAAGCGGAAGACAAACAAGCGCAAACTGCCGAGAATCATGCCTAAAAACTGTTGTGTTGTTAGTTGCACAAACAACAGCGTAAAGAGGAGTGACCTCTCATTTTATATGATACCTAGCAAGGCAACTGAGCCAGAAAGGAGAGAGAAATGGCTCCAGGCGATTGGACGAGGTGTTACACCACACAGCACAAAACTATGGCGGCCTACATCCGATTACCATTACGTTTGCTCCTCCTATTTAAACATGACTGCAAGTGTAGGACACATGGTATGTACACATGGTGTTCACACCAGGGGATTTGATGAGATAATTGTATATGTCTGGATAATCGAGCCTGGGCCATGCCGTTAGGTTGTTCTCCCAGGACTCAGCTGGATGTCGATAGGGACAAGATTGTAACGTTAAACCTACAAGCGACAGCTTTCTGTGGTACCTGGTCAATGCAGGCGCAAGTAGACTTTCTATATATTGATAAGACATTCTGTAACAGAAGAAAGAAGATCTGTATTTGTATAGCTGCTAGCGCCTTTCACATACATCTAACGTTAGTCACAAAGCGCTTTACATGAGTGTTTTATTACATTCACTTCACTTCTCACCACCGACATACATTCGCATACACAGATATCATTCATCATTAATACAAAGTAGTCCGTTAGTATCCATAACTGACATAATCCACAACAAAACTTCTGTGAATAGATACCTTTTTTGTTTTTCCTCGGGCTTTGCCTTGATTGCCTTCGGTTTGTTTTACCCTTCAAACACGGCGGCGGCTTGTTGCTATGCAGGTCACATGATTTGTGACGTAACGCCGACCAAGAGAATACGTCTAGATAGTCTAGACTGGTTCACATACGCATTTGTAGTGCGTTCTTTCACTGGAAATTTAGAATTATCACATTTTTCAAGATATGGGGCAGAAAATTTATAGATCTATATAGTTTATATAATTTCATATAGTTATTATCACACGAAGAGTTACATTTTTCTCTAAAAGTCAGCATAATTACAAGTGTGACATTGCTTTTATACAACAGTTCAAACAAAAATCATTCCAAACACAGCCACTGTTTTGCGTCTCTGAGCAACATGACAGTGATTCGTTCCTGAATAAATCAACCGTTTAAATGATTCGGTTCAATCGCAATGACTCACTTATTAACAGTGACTCACTACCACCTACTGCTGGTTTTAATTTCATATTTACGGTACCTTCTTATTTTTTAAATAATTTCGAACATCAGTTTTCAATGTTTTATTTTTAAAATGTCAGAACATTATTTATTAATTTATAACTGCAGGCTAAAGTTACCATGTCCCACAGAGCTGCATTAAACAGTGTGTAAAAACATCTCAATGGCACTTCAGATGCAGCTTCTGTTTTCTCTGCATTGCAAAGATCATTTTTGTTGATACTGATTGCATTTGCTTGGTAACAGCCCAAATGCAAGTATTTGACCTAAAAGATGGTGCACACTTCTAGACAAAATGGCGTAAAGGTAAAAATAAAAAATTCAGGAGTCATCTGTCAGCACAATTAGAAATAAGATATCAGCACAATTAAAGTGACATTATTGTCTATTTATCGTTATCGATAAAATCCCAGAAATACCAGGGATACCATTTTTTTTTGTCAATATTGGAAACCCTTAATTATTTTCTCTTTATTTTGGTGTGCCACCCCAAGATTTACTGTGGCCTCATCTGATATATATATATATATATGTATGTATGTTTCTCGAAATTGATTCTGAATAATTCAGATTGCTTTCATTTATTTATTTCAAAATGTTTTGTGTTATGTTGTTCATTGTTGATAGTTTTCATACTTAAGCTGTGAAAGGAAAATTTTTAAGGGCTCAACACAACAGCTTTTATGATGCAGAAGCCACTTTAGTTTTTGATTCTGAATATATTATTCAGGTGTTTTGTTATTTATTTCAGAAATCCTTGTGATATACAATATTCAGTTTGTGCTGGCCTGACTTAATCAAAATAGTGTTTAAAAATTACTTTCTGTTTTACTTTGTGTTTGTATAGAACATAACGCATAAAAGCTCATTAATGGAAACATTAAAGAAAGTTCTTTAAAAAAGTAACTAAAAAGTTACTTTTAACAGTAACACCTATTTCTTAGTAACTAGCACAACACTGGTGTTGTCATAACGTTCACCTTTGGAGATTGAAAATGTTTCTTTTTTGAGACCCCAGGAGCCCAAATTCAGACCCAGAACAATAAAACCCACAGAAGAGGTGGGAGTTCAAAGGAGGAATCTTTATATTACCCAACTGCAGAGAGAGGAAGAGTAGATATAAGTCATGATCTGCAAGATTAACCACAATCTGATGTGATCCGACCACCTCAGAGAAAACCAGTGTTGGGCTGCTGCAAGAGCTTTTGAAGCACAGCCGCTGTGGTCAAAGAGTTCTCGTGTGTTCGGAGCGGGATCGCGAATCATTTGAGTCAGTTCGGGATTTCGGAGCGGATTCGCGAATCATTTGAGTCAGTTTGGGGATCGCGAATCATTTGAATAAATTCGGGAGTTCGGACCGGGATCGCGAATCATTTGAGTCAGTTCAGGATTTCGGAGCGGATTCGCGAATCATTTGAGTCAGTTTGGGGATCGCGAATCATTTGAATCAATTCGGGAGTTCGGAGCGGCATCGCGAATCATTTGAGTCAGTTTGGAAGTTCGGAGCGGGTTCGCGAATCATTTGAGTCAGTTTGGGGATCGCGAATCATTTGAATCAGTTCGGGAGTTCGGAGCAGGTTCGCGAATCATTTGAATCAGCTCGGGAGTTCGGAGCGGCATCGCGAATCATTTGAGTCAGTTTGGAAGCTCGGAGCGGGTTCGCGAATCATTTGAGTCAGTTTGGGGATCGCGAATCATTTGAATCAGTTCGGGAGTTCGGAGCAGGTTCGCGAATCATTTGAATCAGCTCGGGAGTTCAGAGCGGGATCGCGAATCATTTGAATCAGTTCGGAAGTTCGGAGCGGGATCGCGAATCATTTGAGTCAGTTCGGGAGTTCGGAGCGGGATCGCGAATCATTTGAGTCAGTTCGGGAGTTCGGAGCGGGTTCGCGAATCATTTGAGTCAGTTTGGGGATCGCGAATCATTTGAGTCAATTTGGGAGTTCGGAGCGGCTTCGCGAATCATTTGAGTCAGTTCGGGAGTTCAAAGCGGGTTCGCAAACCCTATATGGTTCTATATTGAACCCCAATGAACCCTTTTTTCTAAGAGTGTTGTCCAGTGTTGGTCAGTAAGGCGTTATTAGTAACGCATTTACTTTTGACAGTAACTAATACTGTAACGCATTACTTTTTAAATAAATTAACTCTGTTACCGTTGCCATATGGTGCATTGTCCGTAAACATGAAGACGCACTGTGGGCGTGTTTCCGTTTATTCAAGTATGTGCGGCAGTCATGGCGAGTCAATGCGAGAGCAACACGAGTTTCTCAAAGTGGAAATATGCTCATTTTTTCACTTTAGTTGAGCATAAAGACAAAAAACTTTTAGTCAAATGTAAGCTGTGTCTTTCTGGTTCGAATGTCCTATCCTAGCCCACGAATTTCCAGTCCGTGCGCTCAGATTTTGTAAAACGTACCCTCGGTTTTTGAATCTGTACCCGAGAATTTATAATCTGCGCGCACACTTTCGCAATCCGTTCCCATGGATTTGTAAACTGTAGCCTACTCACGGATTCATGCAGCAAGCTCCTACGTGTTAACAGTTTTAATGAATATTATTATGTGGAATGGGTCTACAGCAAAGTGTCTTAAGTGATTCTGTGTATGTTTTTCTCATAAAGGTGAAACATTGTTGAAAACATGAAGCCTGTCTCTACTGTGGAGTCGCCGGCTTTCTGTCAGCTCCTTAGCATGATAACATAGATTTCATTTTTAAACAGCATTTATATATATATATATATATATATATATATATATATATATATATATATATATATATATATTTGATAGTTTCTGAAAAAGTTACGTTCAGTTTTATAAAGTTTCGTTCATTTTTATTGAAGCAAATGTAATTCCATATCTGGTGGCACTTCCACCGCTAAATGCATCCGTCAAATTAGGAAAAACACAAGCTCGAGGAAATGACAAGATTGCTATCAAACGAGAAGTTAAAAATGTTTTTTTCAGAGATTACTCAAAGGTAGAATGT
The DNA here is from genome assembly GCF_963082965.1 of Carassius carassius. NCBI lineage: Eukaryota > Metazoa > Chordata > Actinopteri > Cypriniformes > Cyprinidae > Carassius > Carassius carassius. The sequence continues at coordinate 24,092,280 of NC_081799.1, forward strand.
TCTCAGAGGAATACTTATACTGGCTGTTAGCTCAATTTGGAATAATTGCAATTACACCATTACAGTCAAAACCCCGGTGAGCTGGAATTTCTAATGTGCCTTTTCTATTTTTTTCAGTGCAGGGTAATGGATATTCATTCAAAACAGCCTAAAGAAAGACATGCAAAACAAACTCATTCTGAATATGAGAAATGAGTTAGCATAATAAGTTGAGTGAGGGTCTTTTTATGTTATTGAAAGTGATGTGTGTTATTTCTGCACCGTTTGTGCGCCCAACAAGAATTAAAAAAGAAATAATGTTTTCCACCAGGTTTCCCATTGGTCAGACAAACAGTAGCTCCGCCTCCAAACGCACACTTACTCCACTGGTTGAGTCAATCCTGTTGTATCAAACAACCAAAAGGTTTATACAAACAGAACAATGTTCTGATAGTTTGATAGACTGTCGATATTTACATTTTCGGGGTAAACCAACAGGAAACATAGTTTTCTTCGTCATAGAAATGACCTCATACTGTGCTGCAGTTATGACTTAAGTTACACAGCAATGAAATTAGTAATCTAAGTTTGAAATGTTCATTTTGGTGCCACTATGATTTCAACATACTTTTCTAAATGAAAATACAAACATTTAGGTCTAATCAGAAAAAAAACAAAGTAGTGTCTTGTCAACTTGTAGGGAACATTGGGTTAATCTCTTGCATGATGATGTAAGTACATGATGGGGATGAAAGACCCAGAGGAGTCTAATTCCTCATCACTGCTCGAAGGTCAAAACTTTGGGAGTGGTTTTAAACAACATGACCCTAAAAGATAGTATCCTAACATCAGACACAACAGCACAGGCACCAGAGACGTACAGAGTTCACCTGATGACATTTGTTCCAGTTTCCGGAAGGCTCTAGAAAAACACATAAGCAGTTCTCGTCACTGATTCAGAGGCAATAGCTGAGAACACTTTATTGGGTAATAACAACACTTGTAAACATGTTACAGAAATAAATTCAAACTTGATGATAATAATGTATTATTGGGGAACACGTCCATGAATTCCATGCACATGACAACAGGACATTTCAATGATGCAATATTAAACTTCAACAACCTGTCATTTATTGGATATAACTAATACTTTTCTAAACTTTATATTCACAATTAGTTTTACACATTTCTCTATGTTACATACTGATTGAAACAAACATAACAAATGCAAGGACAGCATATATTTCTAATGCCAAACAATGGTGTGTACAATAGCTTTTAACATGCTATTTTACTTAAAGAACTGGTTTTACATGAGTAAAGTCCATTTTCTCAGTGTCCTTGAGTATACGTGGTTACAGGGTTTAATGACTAATATATTTGCGTCAAATCTGTATTCATGAGGTTTTGTTCTTTAAGGCATTTACTGAGTGAAAAAATATCATACGGTCTTTTTCCCACCAAAAAAAAAAAAAACATAGTAACTGGTTTTTCTTGGTTGGACCTCTTTAGCTCACCACAGGGTTTCAGGAGAGGCAAAGACAAAGGCTTTTTTTCTGAACGAAAAGAAAACATTATCAGCAGCTCGATTACTTTTTTGGAAGATGGAACCATATACTGTCATCTTTGGACATACAACCCCTCAGTCATCCGCTTCAATGTTGTTTTGATTCAACAGAACATGCCAGCGTTCGATCTTCTTGTCCTTGTTCTTCAGACATTCATACCAGTGCTTCAGACATTCGCCTTTAGCTGTGATACCAAGCTGGCAGCCACCTATGTGGAAAAGACACATGGAACGCTTAAATGAACAGTTCACCTAAAAATTACAAATGCTGAAAAAGTATTAACCTTGGTTTCTTCAACTGAACAGGTTTGGAGAAATGTAGCATTGCATCTCTGGATCAACAATGGATGCTCTGTAGTGAATGGGTGCCTTCAGAATGAGAATGAGAGTTATAACAACTGATAAAAACATCACAATAATCCACACCACTCCAGTCTATTAATTATCATCTATCTTGTTAAGTGAAAAGCTGTGTGTTTGTGAGAAACAAATCCATCATAACGATGTTTTAACAAATTGTCACTTCTGGTCAAAATGCACATAATCCTTAATCTTTCACATCAAACTCCACCCACAGATTTGTTTCGAGCGGTTTTGGACTGTGTTGGCTAGTAAATGGTGCTTGATGTGTGCATATTTCTCTCCTGATTCAGATGAGACGACTAAATAGAGGACTCATATTTTGGCTTGAAGCACAAATTTGAAGTTAAAAACGTCTTGATGATGGATTTGTTTCTTACAAACATGCAGCTTTTGTCTTCACAAGACATGAATTGATGGACTTGAGTGGTGTGGATTATTTTTAAATAATTTTGATGTTTTTATCAGCTGTTTGGACTCTCATTCTGACGGCACCCATTCACTGCAGAGGATCCATTGGTGAGCAAGTGATGCAATGCTACATTTCCCCAAATCTGTTCAGATGAAGAAACAGTCTTTTCTACATCTTGAATGGGTGAGTAAATTCTAGCAAATTTTCATTTTTGCGTGTACGTTTAAATTGACACTTTTTTTGTCATGTATATATATATTTCTCACCTATGAAATCATTAGATTTTCCCATGTCATAATCCCAGACAGAGACATCCAAAGTCTTCTTTGCCAGTTCAGCATGCTTGACTTCATAGCTAAACTCCTGAAATCACACACACAAAAAAAACCTTGACAGGTCCATTTCATAAGATATATTCCAAAAAAACGTCCTTTCATTATAGTGTCAGAGCGTATTATAGCACTGTCATGGTGTCACGTCAGTGTCGAGCGTGTCAAGACGCTCACTGCAGGTCATATCGTCAGAGAGAGAAAGAAAGAGTACCTCATTAAACTCGGGGTTAAGAGTCTTTTTCTTGATCTGAGTTTTATTCTTTGCTTTCTTTCCCATGTCGGGCTTCAAGTAACTGTAAAACAGCATGAAAATTCAGAGATAAAAAGCACACAGCATGTTAAATAAGCCTAATGACTGTCACAAAACAGTTTAACCAAGCTAACGGTTCGTCTTCCAGAGAGCATTTTAATTACACTTTGAGAAGTGCTTTTTATTAGATTGCTGTATACTTGCATCTTTACAAAGGGGTCAGAATAGCCATTGGAGTCCATTGCTGCCAGATGAGCACATCGAACTACACCCACAATCAGACGACTCTGCTGGCTGTTGTAGGTGAGAGAAATCAGGATACGTCCCCTCTCCTCTGCCTCTTCATCGTCCTTCAACTGAAAAAAAAAGCCAATCAAAAGTTGAGTAAATCCATATATCTCCCTGTGGACACTACTTAACAGATCAATCATTAGCCGAACCACTTAACCCAAGTGACTTGTAATGAACACAGGTGTACAGATGCAGTTCAACAAGGAGAAACTGAGGTTAAATGCATGACTCGACAGCTACCAGCTACTATGATTTCTTGGGAATACTTCAGTGTTGTAAGTATTTAATTCACAGTTACCTCCTCCTCATAGAGCGCCATGCCTCGAGATGCACCTGCGCCAGCAGTACGTCTCACCTGCGTACCAGGTGTTAAACATAGTCAGTTTACTACACTGCAAAGTCAAATTGGGTCATTCCTACAGTTTGGTGGATTTTACGTCCCCATGAAACAACACTGCATATTTTACATGAAATGGTAACCATCTTTTATGCAAAATGTTTTTTTATGCATACATGTACTACACATATTCTCATGATTTCTCAACTTCATATTAAAATAAAGGTAACATGTATTCCACATGTAGTCCACATAATCCAGTGAAAATGTCCATCCCCCGTTGTCCTCTCAAATTAAAATCCACCAACATATTTGTTTTATAACCGTTTAAGACTAGTAAATGGTGCTTGATCTGTGGCATGAGACAATTTTTTCTTTTAAGAAAGCGATATTATGGATACAGGACTCAGTTTAGCCAGAAGCAATAGTTTAAAGACTGGAGTGGTGTGGATTATTGTGATGTTTTAATCAGCTGTTAAGACTCTCATTCTGACGGCACCCATTCACTACAGAGCATCCATTGCTGAATAAAGCTTTCTGAGCTTAAAACATTGAAGCATTAAAAGGCACAATGCATTGATAAATTGTCAAAAGGACAAATCTCCAATACCAAATGTAAAATATTTGGTTAGGTTTATTAGGTTGTACTAAACTTTTTCACTAGAAGACTAAAAAAGAAATTAAAATTTAAGCTTTTTTTTCAACAAACCTGCTCAGTCAAGAATTTACCCTAAACTGTAGGAATGACCCCATTACAGTAAACTTTCTGCTGTCCCCTTCATCTTACCGGAATCGCTCTCTCAAGACACACATTGAAGGTCTTCTTCTGGTTCAGCTTCAGTTTTTTCAAGACCACCCGCGTCTCGCCGATAAACTCATTATGGCCGAACTTGTCCTCATCACTGACAGAAAGCCTGCCAGGGAACAATGCGGATGCTGACCCTTTCCACTCTGGGAAATGTCACGGCTTTAATTAAGTCCACTGCAAACTGTTCTAACCAAACACATCATTGAGGCTTTCCAAGAATCTTTAAGTTGCAAATGCAATGGACGAAAACGCAACAATCAGCTCATTCCATCATGCAAATGACCGAGGAAGGAGAATTGTTAACAATTAGCATCATGTTGCCCATTCACATTTACCTCTGAAAGCTTCAGTGCATTAAATACAGTAAAGCTTGTTTCACCTGAGAGTCTTTTTCTTCATGTCTTCATTAGTGATGCCATGATAAACAAGGGTCTCGTTCCAAACGGGGTTCAAGGTGGTTCGAATCGTCTTTGTTCTTAGCTTGTTAGACTGAGAGATCGACAAAATATTGAGCGTTCATTACGTTCTGTGACAATTTCTATAACAACTTGTACAGGTGTTGTTACCATTAGCAGGATTTCTTTTAAAGATCACTGGTACCTTACTGGCTCCTGGAAGCAAGTGCAGTTTCACATAAGGATCAGCCAAGCCATTGGAGTCCATGGGCATCAGACCCTTCACCAAAAATGGAATAATTGCATGGTTAGCAGTTCTACATGATCCTTCAGAAATGCTTTTCCAGTGCAGAAATAGATTGAAACTGCCTGTTCTAGGGAAGAAAGACAATACCTTTGCTTTGATTATATTGCAGCGCAGTTCGTTTTTCTCCTCCTCGTAGAGCAGACTGAACTCCAACATGCCCAGAGTGGCTGGAAAGTGGACAACATCGCATTAAAGGCATGAAAAAAGCTGACACCAAAGAATAACAGTCTCACTTCAAGCACACGTCTGCTGATTTTACACAATCTGTGATGCACGGTAAACCATTTTGTTCTGTGGTTCCCATGGGGTACAAACATGTCCATATGTCAGTGCGAATTAGCATCTTACTGGCATCATCAGAGTCATAGCTGTTGGCGTCCTCTTCATCCTCTGCGGTGGGGGGTGGTGGCTGGCGTGAAGCGGGAACGCTGTTGGCAGCTGGCAAACGTGCGTCGGTCTGTATAGCAGGTGGTGCCCTGGCCTCCAGTCGACTCATAGGATCTGCAGACATGCACTTAGCGGTGAAGCAAAATCTGTGCAGTTGCTACATTGTTATAGTCAAAGCAATTAAGAAAGTAAACACAGTAATCACTGGGTTAAACATCCAGATCGATAACTCCAGATGCATCAACCAACTGTAAGTCATTGAGCTGAAGCTTTTAACCAAAGCAATCTGCAGTGTGCTTATTATAAATTCAGTCCCACTGGAGCAATCTGAGGTTAAGCATCTTGATCAAGGGCACAATGGTGACAAATCGAAAGCTTGTGGGATTCAAACCTACAACATTTTGGTAACTAACCCAGGGGCCCCAATTCTAAAGATGTCCACAGAATGATCCTAAATGTGAATGGAAGTCACTTTCTGGAATGTGCACAAAAAAACTGTCCATCGTAAATGTAAACGCAAAGTGAACAAGCACATCACCTCCACCTAATGAATTAATTTCACATCGCAAAGCAGTTGCTCAGTTGCATAATGTGATTGTCCATTTATCTTGACATTTTAAGAACAAAGACAAAGCTGTGTGTGTGTGTGTGTGTTTTATATGTATATTTAATTTGGTATAACTTTATAGAATTTTGCCTTTTTATCTTGTTTTATTATATTTTATAAATACTGCATTAATTGTATTGATTCAGTGCTTTCATAATTTTCTTATATTTTCAGTATAATTTTCAAAATATATTATTTAATATATAGAATGTTGGTAACCATGTATTTTTTCATAATATGATGACAGAATTTTCATGTTCATTTCATTTTGCAAGTAACAATGATACCCCGGATGGGTTGTAACCAAAGTGGTTTTAGTTATTGCCTTTATAAATACAGATTTGCTCCTCAGTTCTGACATAGAATGAAATCCATGGAATTTAGGATCAAATCCGATCATATGTGCCTTTTATTAACAAGGCCCCTGAACCACGGTGCAATTGAAGGACACATACACTTTTATAATATTCCCAATCCTGAATCATTACTGCTTATGCTATGTGAACATTACATGAATTCTCTCACCTTTTTGTATGGGAGTCGTGGAAAGGGTTGACGCTAGAGGTTTGGAGCTCATCACCGGTTCTTCTCTCTTCTGTCCTTCCACAACGGCATTGGACTGAATCGTGCTCCTGCTCATAGACTGTCTATCTCTGGTTTCTTCTAGGGCTCTTTGGGATATGACAGTATGCTCGTCCCGTTTAGGGGGCATCGTTTCTACTGAGCATGGGAGAAAACGAGAAAATTACACTGCAATCGTAAGCCTCATTTCCTTCTAGCGATATTAAGTGTTATTGAGATTCAGGACACTTACCAGATATCTGCTGCTCTCTGCCGGTGACCTGCATGCTCTCTGCATGGAAATATAGCAGTTTCTTTGAACCATGAATTATGAAAACCTTACAATAAATTATCCATGCCTAGTGCGAATACATTAAAAACCTGCACGGTACTGAGAATATGTAATTAGGAATTATTCCAACGCAAAGCAATAGTGGAACTGTAGCGTTTACCTCCAGTTTTTGGCCGTGAAGATACTGAAGACTCTTGATTGGTTGGTGGATTGGTTGGAGCTGGCACGCTGGTGGTTCTGAGCTCTTTATGATTAGAGATCGGTAGAGGAGCGGGTAAAATCTGTTGTGGTAAACCTTTGAAGAACCAGGCACCAGACCGCTTCAGCATCTTTGGGAAAGAATAAATGATCATTTGGCAACTTCGATGTAGTTTTAGTGCACCAATATATTCTAATTCACCAGTAATAACATACATTTGTGCTCAGTTTAGCCAACTCTTGGTTGAGTGAGTGAATTGTAAGAGTCTGCTAAACTAATTTTGGCCTAAAACAGACTACAGCCAAAGGCTGAAATGTAAATTTCATTTTAGAATCAGCCTGTTTGCAGATTTTTTTCTCCTTTTTCGCTGTTCTGCTTTCCAAGCTCCAAGTAATTTGACACACTTTAAAGTTACAAAAAAACCTAAGCAATTTTCTAACCCAGTTGAACCAAGAGATAAAATATATGTAACAACACAAGCTAGAATTCATAGACTAGGAAATATAGGATGGATTGTTTATTGAAAAAACTATTTTGCATTGCATAAGTGTCTATGTTTTCTTTTACAGCACCTGTGAATCTCATCTCAGCCAATTACCATCCACATAAGCATCAGCTGGGAGCTGGAATGGCTGGAATATGAAAATGCAAGAACTCAGTTCTGCCCTGGTGTTATGAAGTAAAATGTCAGCGACTCAATGGATTAAACGCAAATGGGATTCGGCTTCATGATCTTGTTGCATTAAAGAGAGTCACATCTCCTGCTGCTGCTGACCCCGTCTGACAAGGAAACTAACCGTGACTTACATCGTCGAAAGGATGAATCATCTTATCACAGTCAAAGTGTCTTTGAAAGTTAGAGGTGCTGAACTATCCTGTCTATTTATATCTCTGAGTTACACACAGAATAATTATTCTGTGCAGCCAGTGAAATATTATTTACAAAGCTTTTTTTAGGAGTTGATTTAAAATTTTTTTTGAAGAAATGGATTTGTTCAAATCAAACATGCACATCGTTGCATAAGCATTGAAACGACTGCTCAGCCGTCAAAACTAATTATCTTATCAATGCCAGGTAAGTGCAGATTTACAATAACAAGCACTTTTAGAAAAGCACACCATTTTCTGAATATAAACCTGATATGTTTTAACAAATGTTTTAACATGAGGGATTCACAATACAGTTAGTTAGGAATCTTTATTTACTCTTATGTTGTTTCAAATAAACATGGTCATTTTTTATATTTATGCAACTTATTCCCATTAAAAAGACATAAGTAGTACATAAAAATTTGTAGTAAAAAAAGGTTTTTATTAATTGAAGTTAAACATTAAAGAGATAATTCAACCCAAAGTTAAAATTTTGGCATCGTTTACTTGGCTTCAAATTTATTGATATTTTGAAGAAAGTTGGTTACATTTGACAGTACAATGTACATTTGAACATTTGACAGTAGCCATTGACTTCCATATTATGGAAAAATAAATAAATAAATTATATATATATATATATATATATATATATATATATATGGATAGATGGACAGACGGACAGACGGACAGACGGACAGATAGATAGATAGATAGATAGATAGATAGATAGATAGATAGATAGATAGATAGATAGACAGACAGACAGACAGACAGACAGACAGACACTGCTGATGTCAATGGCCACCGTCAACTGTTTGGTTACCCAACATTCATTAAAATATCTTAATATATTATACATATTCTTTTGTTTTCAGAAGAAGAAAAACTAATTTAGGTTTGGGAAAAGTAAATGATGACAAATTATACAGGCGCACACACACACACACACACACACACACACACATATATATATACATATATACATTTTATTTATTAGTTTACATTTCTTCAGTTATTTTAGAACTTCAACTTAAGGAAAATTTGAAACGTTTCCTTGGCAATTTTGTTGAAATAAAATAAGATAAGACAATAAGACATATTAAATCTAATAAGAATGACAACACGCTACAAAATTACTAAAAGTTTAACTTTAAAAGTGGAAACATAAAATAAAAAAAATCTATTTAAAAAATATACAATATACAATATGTTTGATATACAATATGTTTAAAGGCAATTTGAGATTTGAACCAGAGTTGCAGAAATAAATAAATGACTTTGATTTGTCACAAAGCTGTCATTTGACTTCAGAAGACTTGGACTTTAGCACACAGGTTGAATGGACTACTTTAAGGATGCTTTTATGGCTCTTCATGGTCACAGTGACCTCAAAGAGGAGCTCAGAAATCCTCCCTTTGTGTGGAAAGAACAGCAAAATTATGACAATTTTAGGCTGAATTATCATTGCTCTAAAAAACATTCATATGCTTCAATGCATCTCACCTCTTTCTGCTCACTGCAGATTTTGCACAGCCATATTGGACTGGAACGACTGACGCTTTGAACACCACACTTAGTGCACATGTTCTGTGAGGTGAAGCACAGACAGACACACAGATGGCATTCAGTTCCATCACTGCTGAAAAACAGCCCACAGACTAAACATCCCCTCCGGGATCAATAAACAATCTATTGATCAGTGTGTCAGGCGTCACAAAAGACAAGCATATGCATTCGGTGTCATTATTTTGATTGTGCAGACTGATTCTTAAATGCACACGTGGCTCAGTAATGGGCAGGGCATAATAAAGATAAGTGCATATCGCTCATTCATTTCTGCTTGGTTATTTTTGGACAATCGTTATTGGAAGACGTGCTTGGCGTGCATTAGATAATTACATGAGGTCAATGGCTTGGCAAATGCATGGCTACCTTTTTGCACTCTGCGCACAAGACTGCGCTGACGCCCGTCAGGCCAAACTGCTGGCCACAGAGTAAACAACGCAAGTCTCCGTCACCACAGGCCGTCCGCTTCATGCTGTCCAGGCGATTTACCAGACGCCTGCGGGACACAAAACAACAAAGTATAACGTCAGCACACTTCCGGACCTCCTCCAAGTGGTTATTCTAATGTATTGATGTAAAGAACTGTGAGTTAGACGTTTTGCAAGCAAAGTGCTGAGAAAGAGAGAGAGGGAATGAGAAGGAAGGCAGTTCTTGTCTAGTTAGCACTATTAATTTCTCGCAGTACATTCCTCGGCTGACTCTTGGCTTGTAAAAAAGCTTAAGCACACCCGTCTTCTCAATCACTTGGACAGATGTGCTTGGGCCGAATTGCTCTGTGGAATGAGAGGAAACTGTGAACCGATGCTTTTTGGGGTCTCAGGTGTTGGTCAATATTGCCATTGCTACAAAAGCTTGGAGTCCAGTCCTGTGTGTGGTAATGTGAAAGCTTATGTGACCCTGTGGATAATTTGTATAAAACCCTGTTTGGTCACCCAGTGGAGGACTAAAGTAGTTATTTTTGCTTCAAGTTTCAAGTCAGATTTTTTTTACATAATACAGATTTTCAAAAGCAGAGTTTGCATTAATAAACAGGGAACTAACGGTATTAATGTTATAAAATTCAGTAATTATGAAATGAAGTCAATTTTAGCTGTAAAGCAGCTCTACAGAGGTCATTATGCAACTCCATTTAATCAATTTAGTTCAATAACTGCAGACGTTGCAAAGTTAGTGTCGTTATTCAGCTCAATTCAGTTAAAACATTTTGTTCTCATCTGATTGTGTCAGTGTTTTATTACTGAATATGAATTGATTTTAAATTCACTTTTCAATTCAAAACTTTCCAGGTGTTTCTCCTAAGATTCCATACGGGGAACAAGAATGATACAATTGTTGACATACAATAGAATTACGGAGGGAAAAATAAATCATGTGGACAACAAAAGCAAACAAGAAGCTTCAGGCTTCAGACATTCGGTCTCTGTTTGATCGTATTACTCTTTGAAACAGATATTTGGGACTATTTATCTTGAGGTAAGGAATATTTCATTACACAGACATTAACAGACTTAATGGAGTTCTCTCTTATGATTTCCTTTACCAAAAGTATCAACTTCATCTCAGATGTTTCTCTTAAATCGCCTTATAAGGAATAAAAATGGACACAAATGAGACAATTGTTAAGGAGAGGGAGGTTTTAAAAAAAAAAAATCATGGATAGCGTAAAACAAATGCTAAGGAAGAGGAAAGTCAGCAAAGTCTTCATGTGATCTCCATTTGATTTTACTGCTATCTACAAAAGACAACTGAGACATTAAAAGACACCAAATTCCTTTCCTACTGGCATAGAAAAATTTCATTGCATAAACATGGATCTTTTTATCTAAAAAGACCTAATGGAGTTTTACATTATGATTTACTGTATCTATCCAAAAAGTTGAGTCGCAAAAAATTATGATCGCATTGCAGAGCTAATGCTAGCTGAGCATTTGTGGCAAAAAAAGAGTGTATAAACATCTATATTTTTGTTAGAAAATGACAATTCCTTGGCTGGGATTGTGTATGCATTTTTGACCTTGAAATCATTGGCCACCATTGAAGTCCACTATATGGAAAAAAAATCCTGAAATGTTTTCCTTAAGAAAAAAAACGTAACTTCTCTGCGACTGATGAAAGAAATACATGAACATCTTGGATGACCTGGGGGTGAGTAAATTATGAGGAAATGTTTAATTTGGAAGTGGATTTATCCTTTAATCTCTCTGGTGTCTTTGAGTCTAGGTCTAAATTGAGCTGAATAATGACATTGTTGTCTTCTGTAGAGCTGCTACTTAGCTAAATTGAATTAGTTTCATAATGAAAAGATTTTGCAACAGTGATATTGTTATTGAACTGAACTGTATCAACAATGAACTAACTTGAACTAAAAAAAAAAAAATTTAAATAAAAAAAGACACTGTCTATTTAGAGCTACTTTAGCCTAGAGCAGAATTTGAATTTCTCAAGAAGTTTGCATTATTGATTCTGTCAATTTTCCTGTTTATTACTATCTGCATTGAAACAATCTGTATTGTATAAAGCGCAACAGAAAAACAGGTGACTTGACTGAGATTTCCTTCGGGGGCAGAACAAAAACACGACTTCAAGTCAACGTCTCACCCAATCCTCTCTTGCTCCATGGCCTCCATCATCTTGGCTCTCGCTAGCACGCTGTTTATAATTTCCTTCTCCTCGTCTGTCAGCTCCTCGATTCCAGCGGTGGACTCCATCTGCCTGCCGTACATCTCGCAGCCCGTCCTAAAGCACACAAGCACAATAGTCAATTACGCCCAGTGCACAGTCAAACACATCTGCAGTGCCGAATGCTTAAATATACCACCACAAACTCCCAGCGGCCCCATCTGTCTGTGTTATTACCCAACACAATCAACCAACAGAGAGGATTTTAGAGAACACCGTGCTGCGCATACAGACATGCATCGGTCAGGAAATAATTTTCAAAGGTAGAGCAATTACAACAGCTGTTTTGCTCTTTATCTCCAGTGAAAGTGAAATCTGCTCGGTGCCTTTTGACATTACAGCATGTCAGATCATTAATGAGTCAATGCATCGCTCTTTCCGGCGCGTTGGGCAAATTCTATTCCGTCCCCACAGAGACGCTCGAACCGCTGATTGAAAATGTCGAGGTGACGGAGGACATGACTGATTGCCATCTGGGGCTGAAAAGAAGAGGAGGAGGTCATGGAGACTGAATAAAGTGGAAATAGAGAGAGACTGATGATCAGAAATTACATCACACTCTCACCAGCGCTGTCACTATTCATCTCATCAGCCGTTTCCATAGAAAGCGTGTCTATCACATATGAACACGCGTCTCTAAGGGCCTGCCGGATCTTTCAAAGGCTCCACTGAAACGTGCATCAAAAATCAAATATGTTTTCATTTGCTGTTTGAAAACCCGGCTTGGATTTATATTAAAAAATGCTGATGCCAACAAAAACGTCAGCCTTGCACTTAAATGTAAATGCTTGCAACTCTAAACTAAGCTATATAGAAATAATATCCAATGCAGACAGAGATACGCATTTATGGAACGACAAAAGAAGTCATTCTGCTCTAAAGCTTAACCAGTATTTACAGGGTTTCTGCAGGTTTTGAAGATAAAACAAGCCTTTTAAAGACCAAGTAAACACAATTTAAATAATAAAAGAACGGGGACACAAAGGAATTCGTCAAAATGAAGTGAGTTTATGATTAAAACATAAACATCTGCCAGTGGGATCAGAAAAAGTACCTTTTCAAAAGGGATTTTTTTTTTCATACCCCACTGATAGATGTTCATTTTAAGCATAAACATTTAATTTTGTTAGATTTCGAAGAAATCCGTATTCAGTATATCTTGATTTAAGGATGTTTAGATGTTTGTATTGGGAACAAGACAAAAATACTGTGCAAGATATTCATTTTTGGAAAGCATGCATTGTTTAAAAGGCCATTACTTTATGAATTTAAGACCGTCAGCTCTGATTTTAGACCTTTTTATGGCTCTAATTTGGGGAAGGGTACTGTAAATTAAGACCCACACAAACCCTTTGTCAGAGACAACAATAGATCAAGAGCTGGTGCATGTTTTTCTGGTAAGTTCAGTTGTCAGGGGCAGTGCATCAATGTGTCCTAAATGTCCTTTTCTATCCTGGGACATTCAGGACACTGATTGCATTATTGTATTAATGGCTATTGTAAATTCAATATCACTGAGTCTTGAAATCCAAACAGTCTCATAAAAGCAAGCACAGCTGCGGAAATCTTTTGATACAAATACACTAAATCTACTTAAATTAAACTGAACTGTCTTTACAGTGGAAAAAGGTTCTTTAGGAACAAAAATATTTATTCTAAGGCAATTGGAATTTTTTTTGTTCTTCGTGGAACTATCAATGCCTATAAAGAACCTTTATTTTATAAAGTGAAGGGGGTTCATTGAGGAACCTAAGTAACATTTTTCCACTGAATAAATTTTTGTCCAATTGAAAGTTTCCATGGATGTTAAAGATTCTTCATGGAGCCATCAATGCCAATAAATAACCTTTATTTTAATAATTTAAAGAACCTTTTGTCCAATGGAAGGGTTTTAAAGATGTTAAATGCTCTTCATGTAACCATCAATGCCAATAAAAAAACCTTTAAGAGCCTTTCTCTGCTAAAGAACCATTTTATAAATCGGTCACATGGATATTTATGGTTCTTCATGGAACCATCAACGCCAATTGAGAACCTGTGCAGCATAAGAAGATGGTTCATTGAGGAACCTAAGGTGCTGCAAAGAACCACTGAAGAATTACGGTGAACAAATAAAAAAACAAATATTAAAACCTAAATATCACATAATTGCGCTCTGAAACCAGATGAGGCATTGGCACATGATACCGAGTCGGTTTGATCAGCGATGCCAGCACGTCTGGATTTGGCAAACGCCACTACTTTTCCACACCTTTGCCAACATCCCTGCCCACATCCACAATCTATAACCTCAGCTGTTCCATCACGGCTGACATTATTACCTATAATACACTCTAGTGAGCTCTTGTGCTGTGATTTATATATGCCTTGGGGCTTGTAGACCTGCAACTAACGACCGCCTCTAGCAAAACCACCTGCTCTCCTCCACCCCTGCTCCATTTGTTCACAAACCGGGCTACAACCTTCCAGAATACAGTATTTAAATACATCAGGTAGGTAATCTCACTTCAAGCAGAATGCAGGTTAATGAGAAAAGGGATAATGAGATGCTAGGATTAATTGGGGCTGTTATTTGTTGAGTGGGTGGTTGAGTGCTGGTGTAAACTCATTAAAGCACGGTCTTTACACAAACACGTCAGTGTTATCACATCAAAGACGAATTAGTGGCCAAAAGAAGTTTTACACATGGTTTGCGAAGATGCTTAATCATGTAAAGTGCTGTTGTTTGCATCTTTTTGTAATTTGGACACATTGTGTGTATATTTGCCAACTCTGATCCTGTTCAAAATGACTTGCCCACCATCATGTTGCTCATTATTTGCCCACCCTCATGTTGCCCAGAGTTGTTCCTGAACAAATTTATTGCTCCTGTAAAATAGGGTTTCCAATCTTTTTTATCAGCCAAAACCATTAAACATAACATTTTGACACAGAAGTGCACACTGAGATTTAAGTTAATGTTTCAGTAGTTTAACAACACATTTGCATGTTTATTTCTTTGACAGTGAATAATAAAAATCATTATAATGCTATTAATTAGAAGTGTTTTAACTTTTATTTTACTTTTTTTTTAAAGACAGAAATATATTACTGTTATAAATTAGTCACTATTGCAAATGACTAAAAAGTACCAAAAGTTGTAAAAAATTATCGTGCAGTTATCCCATTTGTTAATTTATTTTTATTTTACAATGTTTGCATGCAGTGTCACTTAAGCAGCATTTATTTTCATTTGCTTTAAATTGAAGCACAAAAAAACTGCTTAATTAAATCTCTACATAAAAAAGAAATATATATTGCATATATATATATATATATATATATATATATATATATATATATATATATATATATATATTAGTGCTGTCAACGTTAACACGTTAACGCATGCAATTAATTTTTGTCTGGTTTAATGTGTCAAAATATTTAACGCAATTAACGCAGCATCCGTTGGCTAGCTTTACATTATATGATCACGCTCTTATTCATTTAAATGCTTTTAAACATTTCAAGCGCGGCAAGACAAAAGAGAATGCGCTGTCTGTGAATGCCCTTATGTGACACATACACACGTACACACACACACACACACACACACACACACACACAATGCATAGACAGGGCGCCAGAATCCAGTTCTCTTAAGCGCTTGAACTAACAATAAACATCCCAAAGTGCCAGTTTTGTCGATTATCCTCATAAGAGCAATCTTAAATGATTTATATAAAGTCTAAAATGAACAAAAAGAGTTGTGAGAGATTGAGGCGAGATCCATAGACAGTATATAAACGGTGAGATCCGCGTGTCTGTCTGCTCTTAAAGGGACAGCAGCCAATAAAGCTTCCTGTCAGTAAAGTTAAAGAACAAAGGGAACAGAGAAAATGACTCGCTGCTCTTGACTAAATAACTTTTGTAGCTTTAATAAGGATTAACTATTTAGTTTATAGTTTATGCAGTGCAGACTGCATATAACTTTGATAACTTTATTAAATTTCTGTATATTTCCTAACTGTTAAGACAGGAAGGGCAGGAGTAAACATGACATTTATTATGGGTTTATGTTAGCATTGTTTTAAGTTTACTTAAATTAAAAACTGTTATATTTTTGAAGCCTAATAATAAATGTAAAAAAAAAAAAAAAAAAAAATCAGTAGCTGTATTAATATCAGTAATACTGGCCTTCATTCATAAAAAGATGTCATTTAAACAAGTATTTAAATTTAACTGTGAAATTATTACATTAAAAAATATATTAAAAACGTACAAAAACATTTCTTTTTTTATTGCGATTAATTGCAATAAATCACAGAAAAAATGTGTGATTAATCTAGTTAAAGTTTTTAATCGATTGACAGCACTTATATATATATATATATATATATATATATATATATATATATATATATATATATATATATATATATATAAATATAAAATCTTCAAAATATTAAACTTTAATAGTAAACAAAAAAACTAAATTAACACTGCTGTTTTTAAAACATCACAGGCTGGCATGCTTCATTCTTGTAGTGCATTTGGCATTAAGCTCCAGACACATTAAGCCATGTTACTCATATGGGAGATGAGGATTCATATCCAACTTGAATTTCCTCCCCTTTCTCCAAATCATTTCTCATTTGTCATCTCTTTGCTTTCAATAAAATGGCCAAAAAAAAACTTATTTACAAAATGTATATTGATTCTTCTGCGAACAATAAATCAGGTGTTAGGAAGCTTTCATAACAGGAAAGCAAAGGCGCGCTCAGCAAGCGGCTCCGGAAAACAGCAATGCCAGGTTTGCCTCGCCGCGCTGCCAAGAGAAAAACCCATGTCACTTGGAATTCATCAGCAGCTGCTGAGCACGGGAAGTATCACTAGCCCACGGAAACACTCCACAAATTGACGTGAAGAAAAAGAAACCGAGGCGTTTTAGCTCCACAATGCAATGTGCTCCTCGAATGCATTTTACAGCATGTGCAAGTGTGTGTCTGTTTGCTTGTCCACTGCAAAAGGCCCAACGACCTGGAAAAATGGATTCCAACAAAGCCAAAAAAAACAACAGGAAACAGAGGTGATAAGACTGTTCTAACTTTAGGAGGACAAAGAAGGAAGGCTCTGTCAATTATCTCAATGAATATTGTGCATACACACCACTTAACCTTATAAAGCCTATTGTATCATATTTGATATGCACATTTCTAAGGCCTTTAACGCAAGTAAAACTTTCCTGAACAAAACTTCTGTAGCCTGGTAGATAGTTCATTTCTTTTTAGCTAGTAAAATGTCTTTTAGTATAACAGTAAAAACATTTACCTTCAGCTTACGTCTTTTTGTGGTGAAATCTGATTTTATATAGTAAATGTGAGAATAACTTTGATATTGTTAGTAATATTTCAAGATGAACACTTACTGATTGAAGCAACTTTGGTTACATGATTATTTATAAATCACTGCTTTTTCATGTCCATGTTCAAATAGTCTCAAATATGATTAACGGGCATTTGAGTAAGGTTTATTTGTTCATCTCTCAATAATCATTGCATTACATGTTTTGATCATCAAACTAAGCATTTAAATATAATCTTACTAAGACATTACTGGGAGATATAGAGTGACAACTGATATTTATATTATTTTATGTAAGCTATACTGTAATAAAGATCTCACTGATTACTATTACACGCTATCAGAACTTCATCATTCTTTATGGTCATCTAAATATTAACAACTGCTAAAATTTTTGCTCATTTGGGCCCTTAGAATAAAACCAAGGAGTTTTTCCCTCCTTTAAATACTTTTTTATACACTTAAAGGGTCAATAAACAGTTTCATTTTAAATAATTGGATTCCTCCAACTATTTCATATGTCAGGCTTTACGGGGTTAATGTTTGATTTATAAAAGCATTTAATGCATACTCTGCAGCAAGACAACAAGAATGGTTGTTGCATGGTACATTTCTGATACGTCACTACCGTGATGCTGTCACAGAAAGTGCATGCATAAAATTTTAAAAAGCCTTGATACACTGTATCTGACCTACTTAATGTATTCTTGTAACAAACACTTGGCCATTTCTCTTCTCACAGAATACACACTAACACAACATCAGCACACACAAAATCATCCACCTACTCTAGACGTCAAGAGCTTCACTGGTAAGAAGCGGCTTACCGGCTTACTGAGAACCCCAACAAGTTTATCCCTTTACCACCATTTTGATGAGTCTCCCTTTGAGTTAACGGATGCAGAACAGTGTTAAATCCATGGCCGTGTGACACGAAGGAGATGCAGAGCTGATTGTAGACTGTCAAACAGGGTTACCCTTATTTTTACATCCCTTTAAACACCCAATGAATTATATGGGTGAGATATTTACCATGCAGCCCTCAGAAAAGTGAGCGGTGTACCTCAAGGCTTAGTTTTAGGCCATTTGCTGTTGTGATTAGAGAGGAAGAGGAGAACGTTAATGTCAAAAGAAATCAAAATTGATCCTTTTTACCTTCTAAATACATGTTTCTGGTCTTTTTGTAAATTATTTAGAGATGTTCTAATATATTTAGGCCTGCATTTAAGATTAATGTATTTGAATTGCAAAAATATTATAACATTTCCATCCATTTGGATTACACAGTTTTAACATAAGCTAATGATAAAAACGTCATTTGATGCATATTTGTCAGTCATAGATAGATCAAACGGATCAGATTCTGTAATAGTACTAATAAACAATGTAACTTAAATATGTAATAACCAGGTTCATATATTTAGCATCAATAAATCCAATTAGTTTCAATCTCATACATTTTAACTAATATAACTTGTTTCACAGTTAGCCACATTTAACCATGATTTCATGCCAAAATGTGATGATGCTTACAATCACTGCACAGGAGCTTTATACCCAGGTGTGTGATGTCCTGGCCATCTGTCTGTGGTAGGAAAGCACACAGCTGCTTCTTCAGTATTTCATTAATGCTATAGCCCACCACATCTCTTATATGAAGGCGGCATCCAGAGAGGATTTACCAAAGCCTTCATTTTACCACTGAGAGAAAACAACAGCTGAAAGAAAACAAGAGCTAGATGCCAAAAAGATGCATCACTATTACTGCAAAAAAAAATAATTTCTTTTCCACCAAACATGGGCATTATTAACCCTATAAAGTCTACTGTATCATATATGATGTGCAAATATGTAAAAGGTCTTTTAGTATAATTGTACAAACATCCACCTTCAGCTCATGACTCGTGTCTTTTTGCTGTGAAACCGTTACTGATTTTTATAAAGTAAACATAGGAATAACTTAATATTGTTTGTAATATTTCAAGACGAACACAGCAATTTATGTTTACTTGATTTTTTGAGGAATATCATGTTCAAATGCGAGTCTCAAATATGATCATCAGGCTTTTGGGTAAGGGTTGTTTGTTCATATCTCAATTGTCATTGTTTTGCATTGCATTATATGTTTTGGTCATAAAACTAACAATTACTAAGACATTATTGGAGCTATGGAGTGGTGACTGATATTATTATTATTTTATGTAAGCATCTGCTGTTATAAAGATTTCAATGGTTTACCTTACAAGCATCAGAATGTCATCTCACTTTTTTGTTCATATAATTATCAACATCTGCACCAAATTTCAAACCATATTGTTGCTAAATTTGGGCCTCTGAGATTTTGTTCCTCTATATTTTCTCTATATCACACTATTATGAGCCATTAATGTCTGATGTAACAAATACGATACTCAACAAAAAACACATGCATTTTTTTTTTTTGATTTTATGCTTAAAGGCCAAAATATACTGTTCCATTTAAAATAAAATGATTTTTGGACTATTATTGTAATGTGTCAGGCTCCACAGGGTTAATACTTACTACCAGTGATCAGTTTAACTGTAGAGTACATTTAATTTTCAGCATCCTGTCTTGAGGAAGTAGAAGCTTCCATTAAGTCTTGTAAAGTGTCAACAGCCATGCTCTATAAGCTTTGTATTTTCAGATCCGATAGCTGAGAGCAAAGAAACCCACTAATCGCACACACAGCCAGTCAAGCGTTGAGGAATTAGAGAAAGATCTGAGCTGAAAGAATGCTGGAGTTTAGACTATGACTTCAAGAAACCTGGATGGGATGCAATCGTGACCTATTCTTCATTGGCGCCCCGAGCCATAACAATTTCCTGCGACTGACTTTGCTCTTCTATGATCTGAAATGTTGCAAAGCTTTGAAATGCAAAGGCAAAAGGGTTATTTTTAAGCTCAAAAACTTGTAGATGTGTCTGTCAAGCAACATTTATTGCCTCTGAATGCCGTCAGATCCCCGTCTTGCACACAAAAGCACGGCCCAAAGAGAAAAGACGCAACTTCCCATTACATAACGCACACTCATCAGCAGCCTTTTGAGATGTTGTTCAAAAGCCCCTCAGAGCTGTTCACAACTATTTGATGAGCTGTCTCATTCAAAGCTAAGCAGATTTCAATCTATGCAACTAAAACCCAATGAAATTCATGTGAAACTTAATGCTCATTTAAAGTCATGCCAGCAGACCTAACTCCACCAAAGAAGAGTGGCACAAACTGAAGATCAATTGCAGTCATGCCACATTAATTGCACAACATGCATGAATGTCTCTGCCATCTGTGTTGTTTTCTTTTTGCAATGCCTATGTCTAATAATAGAGCTGCTTCCTTGACCAGTCCAAGATTTTAAAGACATGCACAACAACCATAAAGCGCCTCCTAACCCAATGCATTCCTGCCCTAAATGCTTGAAATGCAAGCACATATAATCATTCAATATCAGCTCTGTTGCATTATGAGAGTTGATGCAAGCTGTCAGTGATGTGAAGTCACTCACCGCTCACCTCCTGCACTCAGCAGCAGCAGCACAGATGAAGATGTGTGTCTCTCTCTTTCTCCTCCACAGTGATGCAGGAATGATGCTTTAATACTGTCTTTAGGGAGAAGAAAAGCCAAACCCCCACCCCCTCCTGTCTGACCAAGCCGTGCCGCCATCCAATGAGAAAGAAACAGCACAATTCATTTACACAACACATACCTGATGAAGATGATGATGATGATTCAATTATTTGTTATATCCACCCCTCTGCCTGCATTTTTTCCTATAGGCCTGTATATCATAACTCATTTTAAATCACTGCTGTTATCTGTACACACACATATAGAAAATCTGTTATATGCATCTTGTTATCCAGTTTGGTTCTCACATGAACTCTCTTCTTTTACCAATCACCATCTTTCACCACGGCTCATTAGTTTTAAAAGGTCACAATCGCCTGTGTGAGTGAAATGACCAATTATGCTGTAATTTGTCCGAATTAGAAATAATACTGAGCAAAATTAGTCGTCAGTGATTGTGTGCCCTCATGTGAATCTACTGCCCCCTTGTGAATGGTTTTGAAGCGAATTACCCTAGAATTAGAGACAAATAATCTAAGAAAGGACACCATAAAATAAATAAAGAATGTGTTTTTGGTAACTACAACTAAAACTAATGCAAACTTTTTTCAATCATTGAAAAAAAGTTTTACTAAAATTAATAGAACTCAAACTGAAATAAAAAATAATCTAAAGAACGTTAAAGAAAAAAAAATGCCTAAAAGGTTAATTTACATACAAAAATAAAATACAAATAATTACTAAAATTAAAATAAGAAAAATATAATAATAACATTATAAATGCTAAGAATGACAAAAGCACATTAAAAATGTACAAAGAAATTGAAAAATATAATATGGAAAATAAAATATGAATACTTAATATAAATATAAATTAAATGATAAAAGCACCTTCAAAAATGACTAAAACTAAAATAATTCTAAACGAACTAATTTTGGTGTTATTTTGTTAGTTTAAATAATTTTCTTTTATATATTTTTTGCACAGACACACACACATACACACACACACACACACACACACATATATATATATATATATATATATATATATATATAGCTTTTGTTTAGTTAATTTTAAAACATCAAGTTAAACTAAATTAAAATAAGAAATGCTGAAAATTAGAAAACTAGCTTAAATTGTATACGTTTATTTTATTTCACATATACTGAAAGTGTGATCATTTGTGACTGTACCTTGCCTGCTGCTGTTTAAAAACATGCCCATCATGGTTCGGGTTCCTCTTGACATGTCATTCAGTCTGTAACTCTTTCATTCAGGCGCTGATCTCAGGTCAGAGATCCTGCTGTTCAGGGGTCAAGTGAAATGAAAGTGGAAGATGAGAGTGAGCAGAATGAGAAAATGCTTCACATGAATCAAAAGCATCTCAAGAGACACATGAGAGAGTTAACAGCCTCACATCGCTGAGCAGGAGAAGAATGAAGACACTGACTGAACAAGAGACAAAAAATGACAGCGACAGAGTGATCTGCCTGCTGTCTGACTCTTCACTAGTGCTGTTCCTAATTCTTAATTTATTTACATGTTTACATTCAACTGAGACTGCCTTGCTCTAAGTTTTTGAAGCCCTAAGACAAATCCAAATCTTCAATATTTATCTTGCTGGATCTGTCCACTGCTTTTGACACGGTTAACCACCAGATCCTTCTGTCAAACCTACAGGCAAAGGGCATCTCAGGACCACACTTCAATGGTTTGAGTCTTACCTATCAGATAGGTCTTTCAAAGTATCTTGGAGAGGTGAGGTCTCCATGTCACAACAACTACTGGGGTGCCTCAGGGCTCAGTTCTTGGACCACTTCTCTTATCTGTCTACATATAGTTTCAATAGGTTCTGTCATTCAGAAATTTGACTTTTCATATCACTGCTTTGCTGATGACACTCTACTCTACCTCTCATTCCATCCTGATGATCCGCAGTAGCTGCTCGCATCTCAGCTTGTCTAACAGACATTTCTTGCTGGATGAATGACCATCACCTTGAACTCAACCTTGCCAAGAACTGCTTGTGGTTCCATTATTTCTTCACAATTTCACCATCCAGTTAGGCACATCAACCATAACTCTTTCAAAAACAGCCAGAAACCTGGAGTTATGATTGATGATCAGATGATTTTCTCAGACCACATTGCTAAAACGGTCCGATCCTGCAGATTTGCTTTATTCAGCATCAAGAAGATCAAGCCCTTTCTTTTGGAACATGCTGCACAACTCCTTGTTCAAGCTCTTGTTCTGTCGAGGCTGGACTATTGCAATGCTCTCAAATAACAAGACAGAATATACATATATATATATATATATTATTTGTACCAGTGACACTCTGTGTCCTTCATCTGGTCCTGAATCTCCACATGCTGTTTTAGTAGAGCCGCTCTTCACTGTCAAACACAGGACTGCATCTCTAGACAGACGGCAGATTAACCTTTTCCTGCTTTATCAAGACGCCAGTCAATAACATCTTGTGGCTCCTCAGGGTCCGTGTCCTCGTCTGCTCTGAATATCTCATGTGTTAGGATCTAAAGGGTTCTGCCATAATTAAACCTCAAAGATAACTAGCAGATGATTATTCTCAAGTACAAAATAATAATAAAATTTTTTTTCCATTTTTTATGTAGTTTAACATGGCTACTACTAACTACTATAACTAAAAATAAAATTAAAAACTAAAACTATATATATATATATATATATATATATATATATATATATATATATATATATATTAAAACTTGAAAACAAAATAAAAATGACAAAAACATGTAACAAAATTACTAAAACTTTATAGAAAAATAAAATCAAAATATTAAACTATAATATAACAATGATACTAAAATTCTGAGATTGCAGAATTTTGTATATTTGCATATCTGAGCAGTTGAATTTAATATCTCTTCTGAAACAGATGATTGATGTCTTTTTCTCAGGAGAAACATCTGAGAAGGTCCAGGCTTCAGCCAAAAATTCTTGCTTGTATATGAAACAATTGAAAACCCTGTGGTTTTTCACATTTAGCTTTTACTTTGCTTATAGCAAGCAGGTTCACCTGGAGTACTTGCAGCTTCCCAGGAAAATCCAGACCTGCAGTTCTGAGAGTTTAATTCACGGGCCTGCAATGAAACAGCTGCACAACATCAAATTAGAGTCCAGTGCATCAAAATCAACTAGCTTTTGGCCCATTGCTTTTTGCCATCTTATTACATTTAATGTGAGAAGTGGCCATGAAACTTCTACATCACAAAAATAATATTGTTTTGCAGAGTATTACCTGTTATATGATAATTCCCAAAACAACAATGTGGATTATTGTGATGTTTTTATCAGCTGTTTGGACTCTCATTCTGACGGCACCCATTCACTGCAGAGAATCCATTGGTGAATGCTACATTTCTCCAAATCTGAGGAAGAAACAAATTCATCTACGTCTTGGGAGACCTACCTGAGGAAGAGAATATTTTTTGCAAATTTTCGTCCCTTTAGATTCATCCATGCAGCAATCAAAATCAATCACAGATTGCAGTAAATAAACAGGACTCGATGAAGAGGTGAGCTTCTTGTTTATTGTTATCAAGGAGTTCATGTTGGTTAATTGCATTGCTAGCTGAACAACACGATCAACCCTATTAGCTTCTGTAAGGCTCACCGTCTGGCACGAGAAGAAATGCTGCTGGGTTAAACATACAGTATATCTTAATGGCAATTACATATGTTTAGTAAGTACATTCTCCTCTACAAGATATTCATGTACAATATACAAGTTTTAAAAATATAGTTTGCATTGAGTTCCACAACCGTTTCGTTCTCTTCACGATGACAAAAATTCACATTAGTTGCTTTGGATCGTAATGCTTTCCATGTAGCAAAGAGGACCGTGACATTTTATGTTGGTTTCAAAAGAAAAGTAAAGGAAGATAATTGGTCACCAACACACAGGAACGTGTGTCATGTTTACAAGAAACAAAAAACATGGCAGAAACAGAAGACCGGACTTGAGAAAGCAAACAAACAGCGGTATTTGCAAGACACAAACACGCTCACACACTTCAGGACGATAAACACATTACAGTACGCCGAATACATGATGGGCTGAGCTCGTCGTCTGCCAGAAAACCAATGTTATAAACATGCAAGGAATCAACTATCAAGATGAAGAAAGTAAGAACGTCAAATCCAGATAATAAGAATGTAACTGGGATCTTAAGACAGATGGTTATGAAGGAAGAAGCACTTGCCAAAACATTAAACAAACCATTAATGAAATACTGCTGATGCTGAACACGAGAAAAGCTTTGTTTAGTGAAGCTTGCAAAATCTAGAAAAGCCAAAAAGTTAGCATTGCAAGAAAACAAAGGCATGTGACCTGGCAAAACAAATCCAAAAGTCAAGTTTGTCCATCATAGAGGGCCTGAATAACACTTTAAAACCCATAAATATATCCACAGCTCTTTACAAGCAGAAATCCCCCAGGGTTATGAATGTGCAGTCATTCTTAAAACAGTGATTTGGAAATTAAGTTCATACGCTGCTTTGACGTATTTTAAAAGACAGCAAAATCATTAAAAAATAATAAGAAACAGATTTTGCAGTCAAGGCAAAGCAGCTGCTGGGTGGCCGGATGCAACAGAACAATAATTCATTAACACAAACAAGCCAGTGACACGGACGTTTTGTCCCATGGAAGAGTCAGGACGTCACTCTTGAGGGGGGTGAAAAAGGCAAACCGAGGGTGTGCTGAAGTTCTCCTGCCGTTTGGAGCAAAGTCTTAAGGACGCTGGGCTTAAACTGAAGGCAGAGGCTGTGAAAGTGGACTAAAATGATTCAGATCCTCTGATCTGAATTTAGCACTAGCACTAGAATGGCACAAACAGGACATTTTTACAGATTATAACACGAATGAACTGTATTGGAAAAATGAGGTGCATCTCTTTCACTTGCCGAGGAAAGGGATGCACCTCATTCTTTTCGCTTCTCTTCTGCTCCCAATTATTTTAGCAAAGGCGTATGTGATGATAGTGTCCATTTTCTGTTTGAATATCACACTCGATTTCAGAAAACTCCACAGCTAAAAAAAAAAAACATGATTTTGCAGGAGCTGTTTTGGGTTTATTCTGTATAAGGCTTCATGATCGTCACAGTGGTTTCTTAGTGTGGGGTTAAAAGGCTACGTAGCTGGAAGGAGAAATGAAATTCACTCCATCCACATGTCTCTGAGCTCGTGTTGACCGGTCTCTGGAATGTTTTTTTTTTTTTTTTTTGTCTTTTTTTGTCATCTCTCTGTTTAGTCGTGATCACTTCTTAGGTGTTCAGGAGCGTTTGGCAACAACAAAAACTGTTTATTCTGTGAATAAAAAAAAGAAAGAAAGATACACGTCATTACTGGACTGAAATGAGCCAAAACAAACACTAAAAGCCTATTCAATGACGGAACATTTTTATTTACAAAGGAGAACGTTTGGAAACCTGCATTGCAGATGGACGTAGAGCTGTTACTATTGTGTCTTCATGTACAAGCAACATCAAATCTATAGTATCCAAGCAGAAATGACTTTTGGGTGAATAACGTCATTTTGACCCTTGTATTGTGCTAAAAAGTCAGCGTTCCTACTCAGAAATGTAAAAAAAGGTTTACAGTTAACTGTGAGGAAACCTCAGTGAGACTCAGTAAAACTAACATTAACTAGGCAATTCGTCTCCGAGTCAAAAAGACACAGTAAGTGTTAATAAGTTATTCTTTTATGTCAATAGGCCTCTAAACTATCTAAAAACAAATGTAAATGTGTCAAAATACTAAAGAAACAGTTGAATCTGGAAGTGAACATACTGTGATGTGTTGTGCCCAAGAGTGAGATGTCGTACCTGTGATTTAGACAGTGCTGGAGTCAAAGTCTCATCTGTGACTCTTCTGCTGTTGCATGAGACCCACATTCTCATAAACTCGAGAGCTGTCATCCCTCATGCTGAAAACACACAGATTTACATCTTAACCAGACAGCATGGGATAAGTTCACAACTTATAGCTGGCATGAAATCACAACTGACCCTATTTTTCTAATGCATGTTGCTGGTCTTACTGTAAACTATTCATCTGTGCATTCATCTGTGCACAAACAAATTATTAAATGTTCATTTTTAATTTACTTTTATCTGTTTGTGTTTATAGATTGTAATTACAATCCACTTACATACACAGTTGTATTACTATCTATATATGTGTCAGTTTTTACAGACGGGATTGTTTATATTACATTCACCTGGTTTATATAACTAAAACCATGGTGAATTTTTTTTTTTCAGCCTGTTGACATTATTTTTTTTATTTATTGAGTAATAAAAAGATAAATCCAAGATCTATAAAAAGATGTAAATAAAGTATTTTGCATCTGGTTTTATCCAGTTTTCAGATTTGTTCTGAAAATGTATGCAAATGAGTGCATATTTAATATGATAATAATACATAATCCTCGTATTTAAATAACATGTCATGTTACCAAATCAAAATTTTGATTTGGAAATATTATTTTATACAATTAAAACAAAACATGGGGAAAAAAAGGTATTTAAATATCTATTGCTTCATTTGCCATTTATTTCTCAGACACTTTTCTATGAAATGAATGAAATTGTGTGTGTGGAGAGCAATGGTCAGGTGTGTTCTCACTCGGCGCAGGTTGGTGTTGGCGTGCACGGTGGCAGAGGGCTCTGATCTCCTCCAGTCAGGTCAGAGAGAGAATATTTGATGTTGGTGTACTCGCGTCCTTTAATTTTACTTTTCTGAAAGTCAAAACAAACAGTCATTTTGGGAACACTGCAAACCTGCACCATTTTGCTCCTCTCTTCATTAATCTGTTGTCAACAAAAGAGAAGCTTTAAAGTCTCCCATAAATTTTCCTACAAAATAAAAGTTATTGTTTGGATATGAATAAATTAAGACACGTTGTTATATAAAATACCATTATTATTAATTTATACTATTATGTAATTTATATTTTACAGTGAAATAGTATTGATACTATACAATAGTAATATTTTTAAAAAAATTATCATATTTTGTAGCTTTCTAATGTATCAGTAGAAATAATATAATAATAATAACAACAATCATAATTACAGTGATATTGCTATAAAATAAAATTTTGCAGCCCTACAAATAACCACAGCAAACATGGAGCAAATCTGAAAAAAAAAAAAAAAAGCTTATTATTATTCAATCAAAACTGTCCATGAGGCTAATTCATGTTGGCAACACTGCATATCTACACTGTTTTGGTCCTCTATTAATAAATCTGTTAAGCTCCATGGTTTAAAGTTTAAAAATGAATAAATTAAGACAGCCTAAATATTATAATATTTTTGCTATTCTGTAAAATAACATTTAAATTATTATTTTATACTGCTGTTTTGTAAAAATAAAAATATTTCATATTTTATGCACATTAGATTTTTTTTACTTTTTTTTTTTACAGTGTAATATTAATGTGTAATAGTAATATTACAATTGTTATATCTCAATTCGTTTTACTTTGTAAAAAAGTTTTGGTAACAGTAATAATCATTATAAAAAGAATAACTATCATCATTTCACAGGCTTGTTAATATAAAATCAAATGAAAAAAGCCCCTTGCAGTTTGTAGCCCCTTGCAGAAGGTCTATAATATCTTCTGTGAATATAAGCGTCGCACACACCTGCTCCTCCTCTATGCGGCGCTGTAGAGTCTCAATATAATGCTGCACAGCCATGTAGATGAAGCGATACTGGGCCTCTGTCTGCACCATTCCTGAACGCTGAGATCGCACCATCTGGATAGTCTTGGGCACGTCGATATCACAGTCCACTCCTGCACAACAGACTGCAGGTCAGATCTAACTATACATAAAGCTGCTACTGTGGCTGAATTTGGGTTTTAAGGCCTAGTAACTAACAAAAAGAGCATCAACATATAAGAAACTTTACCCTTTTCTCTGATGATGTCTATTAAAATATCAATCACGATAAAAGTTCCTGTTCGTCCAATCCCAGCACTGCAGGAGAATCAGAAACACAAGTTTAAAACCAACACACATTCACCTGATGATGAAAGTACTTGTACTAATGTTTCAAACTAAAAGTCGAACTTAATGTCTAACTTAAAGAATTAAAAGCCAAAACTGTTTTGTTTTGTTTTTAAATCTTAAACATCAGCCCATGCAAGTCTTGGTTTCTGCAGAGTTTAAAGTTAAATTTAAGACCTAATGAAAGAAACTGAAGGAATAAATTTAAGGGAATATGTTTTCTAAATGCAAGTGTATAGGAAGCACACAATGAGTTGTATTAGAAACAATTGAAAGTTTGACAATGCAGCATCCAAGTCTTAAAACAAGTGAAACCGATCAAAATGCATTGAGTTTATGGTTAAAACTAGAGCAAATATCCACCAGTGGGCTCAGAAAAATCAACTCGATTCAAAGGGAAAACAAGTATTCATTCTTCATAGACATTTTTTTCTATTTTTAACCATAAACATGCTTCATTTTGTTCAGTTTCTCAGAATACTAGACATCATATCTTAAGCAAATGTAGTTTAATTTAAGGATGTTTAGATATTTTTATTGGAAACAAGACAAAAATACTGTGGAGAGTTTTCATTTTTTGCAGTGCATGCAACATGCAAACATGAATTTAAGACTTTCTGCCTTTTTAAGGCCTTAATTTGTGCAAGAGTGCATTAACCCTTAGTTTTTGATTGTGTTCTCATAACCTGCAGTGCACCACGATGGCTCCAGCCCCAGTTATGCTCTCCTGCTTCATTTTGACCTCTTCCAGGAAGTCCAGCACGCCTCCAGGGTCTCCGGGCACACCGTGGTCAGGCCAGGCACGGAAATGATACTGCCACACTGTACGCTCAGTATTTCCCTAAAAGATCAGACAGAGCCCCGGTGTTAGAGAAAGACTCCTGCACTCTGTGGTGATGTTAACATTTCGGTTGACTTTACCTGTCCAACTTTTGACAGCTTCAGCTCTCGCAGGGTGTAATCGTGCGCCACTGTTTCCTTCACGTTCCGCACACGCATGGCTCCGTACTCCTTCAGCGCAGACACGTCAGGCCAATACTTCACACACTTACTCTGTGAAGAAAAACACTATTCATCTCAGAATATTTCAGCAAACAATGAACTATTAATACAATACTGGTTATGGCTTCGTGCAACTATCAAATCACTATGGCTGTGATTTATTTCAATAAATACATGCGCTAGATATTTCAGAATGAAAAATATGTGCCAACCAGCTCTCTAAATTTCGGTGGAAGATTTGTAGTAAATTTCCAGAATGTTTTGAAACGTTCAGAAAGTTTTAGAAATTGACTGGAAATTTTCCACCCCTCTGAAACCCTAGAACTTAAAAGTCTCTAATAAATAACAAGGTTTGAAAGTTAAGACAGCTATAAATATTAGTATAGTAATGTTAATGTTTTTCTGTAAAATGAGAAGTATTTCTATTACTTGACTTTTTTATTTTACAGTGAAATTTTCTCATTTTGTATTAGATTTTGTATAAACTCTTTAGTTGTTGTTGTTATAGTTATTATTTATTAACATTATTGTATTGATATTTAAATCATACTCAAATATAAGGCAAATTTTGTATTCCTACAAGCAATCACAGATATTATAGCTTTCACTATTATATTCATTTTAGTTATTTGTTGTGCATCTTGTCATTACTATTAATCTTTTTTAATGCCTAGTTTTATGCTTTTTTATTATAGTTTAGGTATTTTAGTTCATTAAGCTACTAAATTAACTAAATAATTAAATTAATAAACTAGCCAAAATAATGTTTTATATAAAATTGTATTTAAGTCATGAACATGTTTTATTGTTTTAGTTAATTTTAAAATCTCAATTTGAATCATAAATAAAAAAACTACTAAATAAATTAGCAATTAGATTTTTTTCCAAATTTTGCAGCTCTACTTTTGTCAACTCATTTTAAGTTCAGAAATAGTCATTTTAGTAGCATTTGAGATGTGTTTAAATTCGGTCGAAGTCTGCATGATTAGATATTTCTTTCATCACCACAAAAATCAGTCCATGAACCAGAATGAAAATGTCTGTAACTGGTCCAGAATTTGGGAAACACCTCACCTTTCCCCGTTCCACTTCTTTCGTGGTCATGACGATGACTCGAGAGTTCTCCTGAAACACCATCCTCCAGAAGTCACTGATTGTGTTTTGCAGGCAGCCCTGCGTGGCGATGTAGCTCCTCTTCAGCTTGGAGTTGTTGCTCTTAGTCTCAATATCAGGCTGGGGAACAAACAGAAAAAAAGTTACTACACAAACTTTCAATCGTTCTGATAGGACTTGAAGGCACCTTTATTACCATGATGATGTTGGCATTGATGTAGTCCAAGCCTGGTTCGTTCGTGTCACCGTCGGTCAGCACGACTCGCGTGTGGTCGACTGAGGACGAGGAGGAGACACAGAGAAAACAGTATTACTGATATTGATGGCTCATGTGGTGCATGTGACTCTGAGAGTCCTGCATGATGATGATGATGGTGTTCACTCACAGGGAAGAATGTTTTTATATCTGTTCTTGTTTTTGTTTTCTGGCCGCTGGCCATCTTTGCGACTGTACAGCAGTTTACACTCCTGCTGCTGAAGCGTCTGTGGACACAGTATTAAAAATTATCGTCAGAACTCAACCCTTTTCTGAATACATTGATTGATCAGTTAATCAGATCACTGCTTAATCTGGCTCTAAACTGGGTGCTGATTGGTTCTCACCTCAAACTCCTCCCAGAATCCCTGCTTGACCTTATCTGTGGTCTCTGCCAGCTTGCTGAGCTCTCGAACCCGTATTTCGATCTCTGCTGCATTGATGCGGGTTGTGTTCAGAGGCTGCAAGAAACATAACACTGCATTTGAAAAACTCATATGTCAGGAAGAATCTTGTTCAATTCATCTCAAGTAAGTGTTCGAAAATGTGTTCAAAAGTTTTTGACAGAAGAGTCTCCTGTTCACCAAGACTGCATTTTTTCGATCAAAAATACAAAAAAAAACAGTAATATTGTGAAATATTATTATCAATTCAAATAACTAATTTCTATTTGAATACATATTAACATTTTATTTATTGCTGTGATGCGAAGCTGAATTTTAAAACATCCTTTCTGAATAAAAAAGTATTCATTTCTTTAAAAAAAAAAAAAAACTGACCCTAATCTATTGAGCGTAAATGTATTCATTTAGCATATAATTTTGTGATCCACAAATTCAATTTCTAAATGCAGGTTTACTTAAATGGTCAATCGCACACCTGTTTGAGCTGCAGGACTGTCCCCAGTGTTTCCACCATTGGGTTTTTCTTGTAATGCTCCACCAGATCTGTGAGCGAGTCGAATTTCTCCCCACCTCCAACATCATACTTCAGATCATGCTGATAAAATAATAATAATTATAGCCCAATTACATAACACAAAACAGGTAAACAACTAAATAAACCAATTCAAACAAGTTTCCAATATAGACCAAGAACAACAATTAAATAACACATAATAAATACAAGAATGCATTTTAGCCTAAATGTCTAAAGCATTGCTGATCAATAAATACATGCATAAATGCATGTATATATTTGTTTATTTAACAGTGATGGTTTAAGAGCAGATGAATGAAGAAACAACTACTATTTGAAATCACAAAGAGTATTTATTAGAGATCGACCGATATGGGTTTTTCTCTAGCCGATGCCGATGCCGATGTTTAGAGGTCAGGGTCAGCCGATGGCCGATATGTGCTGCAGATTTTTGGGGGCCGATATCTTGAAGTTTTCCCCTTCATTTGCATGCTAAAATGAAACACTAATAATAAGTGGATGCACAACATTTCTAAACTTATCATTTATTGAGCACTGACTTGAACAATCTCTCGAATCTTAATTTTGTGCACTGCACGGTATTAAAATAAAAAATTTATCCAAAGTTAACCAAACAAAATCAATAAACTGACCAAGTATTAAATATATAAAACAGGTAATATATATATATATATATATATATATATATATATATATATATATAAAAGTCAATCATTTGCATAAAGGTTTTAGAGCATTTATCAAGTAGAATTTTTCAAGTTTGTTGGAACATAAATGTAAACTTAAATATACATTTAAATAAATAAAATTTTAGAAATAAAAGTCAATTAAACTGAAAAATATAAAAAAATAAATATATAAAAAATAAATAACAGTAGTGCTGCAAACACACTAGCAACCAGCAACATTTGTGTTTGGTATAAATGACACAGAACATCTAAAGTGCATTCTAATTTCAAACTTACATCGCAGTCTGTTCATTATTAAAATAAAGTACAGTCAACCAAACATTTAAAAGGTTACACTGGTCAGTTTAAATAGGCCGTAGTATACCGGTCCACTCTGCTGTTATGCCAAGGAGGTTTTTGCTCATGTTTAGAGAATGATCTTTCCGTCTAGTTTACATTAAATAAATAAAAAATATTATAGTTTAACATTCAGATACATTGCGAATATGGAAACATTTGGATATGTGCAGAACGAGACGTGAGCAATAACCTCCAAATACATCTAGTCAAACCCGCGCTCGCTCGTCCTCGTATGGATCGGATCATTTTTCGGATCAGCAAAAAAAAAAAAAAAAAAGGCCAAGACAAATAAACATACGTTTTGTCTTTTTTTTTATTAACATTAAATTATTAGATTAAAATATATGAAATCAACTTAAAGTGCACATAATATCTTCTTTTTAACATAATAGCCCGACTTCTCATCTCCCAGTCTGCTGTGATGAAGTGAGCAGTTATCATCACAGAGCTCTCCGTCCCCCTGGACGTCCACCCTTCTGTCGTGAGCGCAACAGAGGATGCTCGGGATAGTTCATCCACAACTGTTTTCTTCTCCTGTTCATAAAGATTTGGCACAATCTTTTCACTCTAACCTCTTTCCTTCATCATTATATCTGACAGGAAATCCAAAATGCGCGGGGCGTTCAAGCTCCTCCGTTCCTCCGTTCGCCATTACCACTGAGTGTGGACTGAACATGCGCAACTTTTTTTTTTTTCATAAATCAATCCGGGGGTCACGTGTGTGCCGAACTGAAGATATTGATCAATGATGATCCGTTGCACCACTACTATAGTGTGTCTGTCATTTGAAAACATTGCAGTTGCGTTTTAAAATACAACAACGAGCACCACGAAACCATTTAAAGAGGCGCATTCAGCGGTCTTCCTTGATGGGAAACAGTCAACAAAGTAAAATGATCTCCAACGAATGGCGTGCTCTCTTCATTTTATCAAATGATCATAATCACATCTATTCATTTTATAGTCCTGCTACTAGCATTTTAGTCAGACTAAAACCCCTTTAATTCGGGTGAGAAAGCTTTTTTTTCAAGTGGCTTTTGCACATAATAATAATACCGCTGCAGACGCATTTTGCAGCATTAAGGTAATTAATTGACCATTAATTTAAACGACGATCGATCATGGAAATTATCGAATATTGACATCCCTAAATACAAATGAGTTGGATGGAAAACTGGTTATTGTCTGCATCAAACCATGCTTCCGAACAAATGTGATTCACCGTATTGGGCAGCTCCAGGACAGCTGTCTCTCCGAGCACGCTGCTGTCTGTGAGCGGGCGGAGTAACGTCAGAGACAGTTTACTTTGGTAACGTCACGCTGCAGTGTTTGTTAGAGTGATCAACTTCACCACCCCATTTACAGAGTGAAATTCTCTGACTACCTTTATCTCCCAGGACTGCTGTTGAATCTTCCAAAACTTTTGGCTTGGGGTGCTTCACATGCAGCAGCAGCACTTTCCACCGCACCAATAACACGGGGCTGCCCGCCGACGTGCCTGACTTTAAATCGGCGCTACTAAACACGGATATCGGCCGATGCCGATTATTAAAAAATGACAAATATCGGCCCGATATATCGGTCGACCTCTAGTATTTATATCACATAAGTTGCATCTTTTCATTTAACAAATTTTCCATTAAATGACTAGTTTGTTGTTTAACACTTAGTTAACCATCCTTGCCCCTTTCTCATTTAAAAGAAAACACATTTGACATTCAAGTCAAAAGTATAAGTCAACTTTACCTGGCAGCGTATCATGACATGTGTGACTTTGGGTTTGCCGTCGCTGGTGTCTGTCTTGTCGTCTCCGGTCCGTACGGAAAGCACAAAATCTCCCGGGTGACTTTGACTTTCTCTCACCAGGAAACTTCCATTCTTGCCCTTCTCTGTCAACAGCTTCTCGGCCTCACGACCAGATAGGTGACCATGAAACCACCTTGCAAAAAAATAAAGGACAATGTCTGAGGAGTGTGTTCGGGTTCAGACACCAATAAAAAGGCCTATAAAACCCAACTATCATGAAAGCACAGCCAGATAATGAGCTAGGCTCGTGCTCACCTCTCAGAAGTGGGATCGGCACAGTTGAGCGGGTATTTGAGCTCAATGACGTCTCCGTTTTTTTCTTTCAGCTGTCCGTGATGTTCCATGTAATACTGCACCAGCTCAGCCAGGGTGGCAAACTTCTCTCCACCATACAGGTCATAATAGTCTCCCGTGTTTTGGATCTTAATGTGGGTGACGGCGCCATTTCGCCTAGTGAAGAGAAGAGCTTCACTTCAGTCTGCATAAAACTTAAGATTAGTGTAAAAGTTTTCACTAAACGTTACAGTAGAAATATGTACATGACTAAATAGCCTTGTCATCTACAGTGAAAAATTATTAAATTAGTGTTTGAAAAATTATGGTTTTGTATGTAAACATTATTAATTGCTATATAATTTATAGAAGGGCTGCACAACCAATTTATATTTGTCCACTGGTTATAAATCTTTTAATTTTGCCCTCCTTCCATGACTTTAGTACTGAGTAATCAAGGTTAAAGGGTTTTCATTTAAGGGGTTCAAAACTGAATGAATTCAATGCACAAAAGAGACTCGTGAATATATTAAGCTACTAAGTGTCATAAACACCTAAACACGGACATTAACACACAGTGTACTGTTCCCAGTCATTCCCAGTCTAAATCCTGATTTAACCATCATCTCTTACCTGACAGACAACGTAAAGTCTCCAGGGTTGCTTTTGCTGGGACGGGCCAAGAAACTGCCGTCCACACCACGAGTGAGAAGAAGGTTCTCCGCCTCCACTCCTGTGATGTTGGGGTGAAACCATCTAAAGACAAACACAACACGGTCAACACTTCATCACATCAGATACTGAGTGTGGGCATTAACACTTTAGACAACAAGCAATACCTCTGCAGAAATTTACTCAAATAATAGAATCCATCATATGAAAAAAAAGATCATTCGGAATCAAATGCCAGAGATGCAGCTAAAAAATGTAATCATAATAAGACATTATATGTGGAGAGATCTGTGAAGTAATTTTGTTACTAATTTTGTTTGTTTGTTTTTAATAATATTTTGAACTTATTACATTTTTATATAGTTTATTTTAGTTACAGTTTTAGTAATTCTGATGTGTTTTTGTCTTTTAAGTAGTTTTTAGTTTTTAATAATATTTTGAATTAGATTAATTTTTATATTTTATTGTAATTTTAGTTACAGTTTTAGTCAATTTTGTTTTTATTTTTTATATTGTTTTAGTAATTCGGTTGTGTTTTTGTCATTTAAGTAGTTTTTGGTTTTGAATAATATTTTGAATTAGATCAATTTTTATATTTTCTGTTTTTATTGTAATTTGTAAAAGAGTTTTAGTCATTTTGATGCATTTTTTTTATATTTTATTACTTTTTATTCCCATTTTAGTTTTAGTTATTTTTGTACATCAAGTTAAAATAAACTAAAATAAGAAATTTAGCCTATGCAACCAGCTGAAAAAAAGTATTTTGTTTTATTTTATTTTATTTTATTTATTTTTTATCTATAATAACTATAATAAATTATAGTGCAATACAGTGACACCAAAACGATTGCAAGTCACAAATGCTACACAAATCATATGTTGTCAAATGTTTTGTAAAGTAAAGCTTGCTTCAACAGTTTGTTTCTATTGCCATGACATTAAGCCAGTTTTAAATGTTTCTTTCGTTTTGCTTATATGATGAATTATGCAGACATATATTCCTCTTTTCTTTATCTATAATGTAGATTACATTGCAGATGACCCCAATAACTAACTTACAAAAATAAACATATTCAAACCACACATCTGTCATGTCATACTTCAAAATACAGTGTCATTTTCCTGTTGAACATCCCTATTTGTGGTTAAATCTACAATATGGCCTGTGAATCATTATCAGCAGATATGAAACACGATCATTAAACAGATTTCAATATCCTAAAATCAGTGATTTCAAAGTAACTCGTCTTTCAGACTCAAACATGTTTAGTCTCGCCCTGTTGGGTTTAAATCATTAAAACTTCAATTAAACACGTTCTTTTCGAATTGTACACACTTGAAACACGTAAAAAACAAATATTTGTTTGATTTATCATGAAAATAGGATGCTCGACAGTGATAATACATGTAAAATAAATGAGAAATTGACAGAATATCAGATTTGTTTTGGCTTGTTCCTCACCTTCGGGATGTCATCGCTCCCTCAGTCTGTTTACTGTTATTTCACTCGCTTTCCGGGCAAAAAACACCGTTTAAATCGACAGTCCCGTTGTCAGCGCGTCATAAGGCAGCGGGTTTCGCTCGGTTTGGGTTCGGACAGACGGACATGAGTGAAGAAAATAACGGGAAAAGGGAGCGGGAGCGCTAGGCCGCGGCGGCGGAGAGTTTCTGGAGTCGATTGGAAAAACGTCACCAAAGCTGCGACACACAGCGCGCGACGCCTCACTGACGCGCCCTCTAGAGGCGGAGCTAAGAACAACAGAACAAAAAATGTTTTTATATTTTAATTGTATTTATTTATTTATTGTCATTATCATGATTTTAAGTTAAATAACATTTTATAACAATTAAGTGAATTATAAAATAAAATTATTTTGTAAACATTAAATATAAAGGTCAATATATATACCATATAATGGGCGGTATAGTGAATATAACAGAATAAATATAAGAAGTGTTGTCATTAAAAAAAATAGTTTTAAACATATCAACTAAAAGGATATCACTAAAGCATATCACTGCCCCTTACATTTTTATTATTGCAACATTTTGAACACCTAATCAAATGCAACCATAAAAACAACAATCATTGAAAATCAAATACTAAAATAAACATATTGCAATAATATTAACAGAGAACGAAAAATATACAAATCAATTAAAGGATAGATTTAAGGCTTTGTAATATTTTACAGTGTTTTTGTTTAGCTATTTCTTGTAAAATAATGAAGGTGGTGTCATATTTCTATTTCTATTTTATTTATTCTATTTTTACCTTTGTGGATAAACAATTATCTCTATTGTAGTAATACATAGGCTACATTTGTAATAATATTACATTGATATATTACATTCAATTCAAATTAAAAAAAAACAAAAAATAAACTTTTTGTATTTTGTATTGTGTTTGTTTTCTTTTTAACAAAAATCCAAATCGCCCCGAAATAATTCTGTATAGATATAATAAAATAAATAGTTTCTGTACCTAGTTACTGTACTGACAATTCAAGTCAGTGTATGTATCGTCTGTTTTACAAAAAAAAAATATATATATATATATATTGTATTAAACAATACAAAGATTAAAACATTAATAAAGTATACCTAAAATAATAAAGACAAAAAAAGTTTTACAAGATATATTCTGCGACCGCGCTCTCGTTTTTTGCAAACGCGAACTGCGTCCGGCGTTGTCGCCTTTTTGTCCGTTTGGACGACTCGTCTAAATCTTGACGTGGCATCATCAGCAGCGCAGCTAGCGCTTGTCAGTCTCCGCCTTTATCGGTCCAGCGCGGCGTAAAGTCTCTTTTATGGGTTTTATCCCCCACTAATACAGCGCACCAAACATGTTTACGTTCTCGGAACTCGTCGTGATCCTCTGCGCGCTGTCTTACACGGCGAGCGGCTATTTTGTGAGCATCGACGCTCACGCGGAGGAGTGTTTCTACGAGCGAGTGAACTCGGGCACCAAAATGGGCCTCATGTTTGAGGTCGCCGAGGGAGGATTTCTGGACATCGACGTGGAGGTGAGCATCAAAATGCACTTGTTGTATTGATAAATGCCATTGATGATTAACGATAAGCCATAATGGAGTTTCCAGGCGTCGCTGTCTGCGCGCGCCAGATGGTGGATGAAGCCGGAAGTGAATTAGTGATTATTATTGCTTACAAACTAGATTTTATACAGTCTTTTAGATATTTACCTTAAAATTTTTTAAAACGCCATATATACAGTGATGGCCAAAATGATAAGAACACTAGTATTTCCAGCCGCTAAAATTTATTTTAAGTCAGATATTTCTATCTTTTGCTGTATTGTGTCATTAGGAAATATCAGATTGCATTCCCAAATATACATTTTTGCCATGCATTGTAATAATCTAGTGAGATTTGTGTCTGACAGCAGCCAGTACTCCACACAGAGATCTGATCTGATCATCATCAGTCTGTCTGGAATAACATGAAGAAACGGAACAAACTGAGACAGACTCAATCCAGAAGAACTGTGGCAACGTCTACAAGACTGTTTTTAGCTGTTGGAAATAGTAGTGTTTTATTCATTTTGGCCAGCAGTGTATATGCACACACACATGAATATTGTTAACTGTTAATAGTGTCTATCTGTGGATTTTTGTGAAGTTGTGAGCACCTGTCAATGCCTCATGTATTGTTTGTCCTGAACAGATAACGGGTCCGGATGGGAAGCAGATCTATAAAGGAGACCGCGAGTCCAGCGGGAAGTATTCTGTAGCCGCTCATATGGACGGAACCTACAAGTTCTGCTTCAGCAACAAGATGTCCACCATGACCCCGAAGATTGTGATGTTCACCATCGACATCGGCGAGGCACCCAAAGGACAGGACATGGAGACAGAGGGTGAGCGCATGGACTGATGCAGGGCTTTCTTTCTCTCTTTTGCTCCATATGGCAGAGTTCTCACAGTCACAGAAAACCTGGGAGCTTTCGGGCAATTGGAAAAGTCATGGAAAATAAAATGAATGTTAGGTTTACTGCCCAGTTCTACAATATTTCAGTTGCCTTGAAATTGATTTCTTTAGGCCTATATCAGGATTATTATAGTTGACAAAAAAAAAGAAATGAAATAAAAGTAACTGCATCTCAAATGTAAAAAACTGTTTCATTTTAGCTAGTTATTTTTATTTTAGTGTGATTTGACAAACTAAAATAACTAAAATTTTAAAACGAAAATAAAATAATCAACAAAAATAATACTAAAAGTTTAAAATGAAAATATTTGTTGACGTAATCATTGAGTAAATTATTTCCATGTCATAAGGCATGAATATGAACAAAAACTATATAGACGTATAAAAAAATGACTTTAATGAAAATGAAAAATTCTAAAATAAAATTAAATAAATCAAAATAATTGTAAGCTATAATTGTATCTCCATTCTAAAATTAGTCTGTTTTTTAAATTTTAATTAGTGCTGTCATCAAAAAATTAATCGCATCCAAAATAAGTTTTTGTTTACTTATACACGTGTGTGTATGTGTGTATTTATGTACATTTAAATGCACATATACAGTATATATTTTGAAATAATTACAATATTATAAATGTTTAATATATAAACAACTTATTTTTCTTATGTATAAATTGCATGTTTTTATCTATATATATACATAATGAATATACACATATAATCAAAAACGTTTATTTTGGATGTGATTAATTGGTTGACAGCACTAATTTTAATACATTATTTTGTACTTCTACAGTGCTGAGTTTATGATTTAACATGGGTTTTTTTGGCCTCTAACGTGGCTTTCTTCCCTGTTCAGGAGGTGGTGACAGCTGGGATGGTAGGAATAGACCA
Source organism: Carassius carassius (assembly GCF_963082965.1). Taxonomy (NCBI): domain Eukaryota; kingdom Metazoa; phylum Chordata; class Actinopteri; order Cypriniformes; family Cyprinidae; genus Carassius; species Carassius carassius. Next base: position 24,133,413 of record NC_081799.1, read on the forward strand.
TACAGATCTGTATAGATAACATTTGTTGAGTTTTAAAACTGAAATCTAACAGCATCTGCACTTACATTGGCACCTGTGTGTATAAAGACAGTGTGAGGAATGATCTGAACATTTCACTCACTGATGAGCTCCTAAAACTGCTGTTGAAGCCTAAAGAAAGAACAGTGTGGATTTTGTTTTACAGCTATAACACAAATGGTTGTGTTTTACCATAGTAGAGGTTTATTTGAAGTTCTCATTGCCTGTTTTGAATTTTAACTGTATGTCATTCTGGTGTTTATCTTTTATTCTCTATAAGTAAGTGTTTTTATTAATGTAACCGCTGTAAACTCATGCATGAGGCGTGCACACTTTTATACGGTTTATGAAAATTGGAGGCTTTGTATTTGCATGCTGCGTGCACGTTGATACAGTCATCACGGGTAAATTGCTATTAATTTAATTCCAGCTCATCAGAATAAGCTGGAGGAGATGATCAATGAGCTGGCGGTGGCCATGACCGCAGTCAAACATGAGCAGGAATACATGGAGGTCCGAGAGAGAATACACCGCGCAAGTAAGACATCCGCACAAACCACGTGACCACAGTCACTATCATGATGTTAAGCAATCATTATTTTGCTTAAGTTTAAATGCCCTTTGATTTATTATTATTTTTATTTTAATGCTACATGAACCCAGCTATAACGTTGTACATGTTTAAATGGCTTTCAAAAATAATTATTAGTAGTATTATTTTATTTTGGCAGTACATTAATCCAGCTATAATATGCATGTTTAAATGCCCTTTGAATTATTATTATTATTATTGTTGTCATTTTTACCTGACATGAACCCAGCCATATGTATGTTTATATAGTCTTTGAATTATTATTGTTATTTTAATTTTAATGCTACATTAACCCAGTTATAATGTTTTGCTTATTTTAAATAGCTTTTTAAAAATAATTATTAGTAGTAGTATTATTTTATTATGGCAGTTCATGAATCCATCTATAATATGCATGTTTAAATGGTTTAAATTTATTTCGACAAGACGTGAACCCAGCAAAATTGTTGAAGTGGCCATTTGTTTTATTTATTTATCAGACGCATTTGTGTTTACATGGACATTGGAATTATTTAATAATTTTTATTTTGCATGACGAACAGCTAAAATGCATATTTAAATTGACCTTGAATTATTACTGTTTTATTCATTAATTTATCTATTTTGACCTTGCTGTCTGATTGTGTCTGTGTCCTCTAGTCAATGACAACACGAACAGCAGGGTGGTGCTGTGGTCCTTCTTTGAGGCTCTGGTGCTGGTGGCCATGACCCTCGGACAGATTTACTACCTGAAGAGATTCTTTGAAGTGCGGAGAGTCGTATAAAACCCTGCCTGTGTTCCACAACATAAACGCATCGAATCCAAGATTTGCCAGTTGTATGAACTGGATGTCCAATTCAACAGAGATGGGAAGAACTTGGTCGTCCGCTAGTCCACCAGTTTGTGTTTTAGTTTTTCTTTGCCCCAGTTGTAGTTCTCTTCATTGTTTGTTTTGGTAAAGGGTGCGATTTTGAATAATTGAGTTTATTTTAGCCTGACTTGTTTTGTTTTTTGCTTTCTGTTTCTTCTCCAGTACTGTTACAATTGCACATGACTCTGAGAATGAAGTAAAGGTGATGATGTGGTATTGCCCCAATACAAGAAAATGGAAATAGCATGATGTAATTAAACCATAACATGAACAATGCTGTGAGCGAATGGGACGTCTGCGGTTGCTGATATAAGTGTCATGAAATATCACTGCGAGCACATTTCATGTATTTTCACTGCTCATTATCAGATTTAGTTATGCCTACAACAACCTCCATGGCACATATTTAAACCCGATGCTGGTGAAGTGTTTTTTTTTATGTTTAGGCCCAATTTTTTTCAATCTCTTCACACAGGAAGTACTTTATGTAGTTTTGTACTGTTTTTGTTGTCTAAACCAACTCTTACATTAAAGAAAATGCTAAATAATTTGGCTAAGACTACTGGTGAACTGATGATTAAACTGTAAAGCTCATAAGTTCAACGAATATGTATGTCAAATATGGATTTGATTTAATAAACATGAAACGTTCTTAAAATGTCTCCTTTTTATTTGTTTGTGTAGATTGGGATGAACAACATGGAAACTCGCAGATAAAATGTAAGTCTAACTGCCATGTATTTGATAATTATGTATTTATCTTTTTTCATGTATTGTTAAGGCCGCTGTGTGAATATAATATAGGCTAGATGACGACGTTGTCACGTGGAAGCTGTTTCTTTTCTCAGCGCTGATACCTAGACGCCTCATTGGCCGCTTTGAACCGTTGCCGCGATACGTCATCGCGTCCGCCATGTTAGTGAGGGCAAGACTGCTTAAAACAAATGAAAATAAACGGGGGAGCTGCGGTTTTTACTGAATAAAAACACAATAACGTTCACATTTCTCAACCGATTTCAGAGGTTTGTGATCTACGTGCAGTTAAAAAAAACTTTGCCTCCAGTTATTTAGTTAGGTTTGCCAAAATATTAACTGAAAGCTCACATTTGTCTCACTTGTTGATTTCGTTGATTTTTTCGGTTGACAAACCTGTTAATTTAGTATAACTGAGACATATTCATGTAATGTAATTTGAATGTACATTACATGATATGTGGTTGTTTTATTGCTTTCTCTGTGTTCAATCCCAACATTTTTCCTTTTTTTTTTCTCTCTTTCTTGTGTCTCAGGTCTGAACACAAATCAGTCCCTTTGAAATACTGGGATAAAATCTAAATAATACATCTTAAAACACTAATAATTTACTATCGCTGAGAATTTAATAAAACAAGTAAATACAAATCAAAAAGCACTAGCACTATAGCCTAAAGATGAACTCCACAACAAATAATAACACATGTAACTGATGAGGCTATGGATCCAGTGAAAATGAAAATATGCACTGATACAGTGCACAGTAGAAATATAGTAAAAGTGATATGTTATATTAAAAAGTATATGTAGTACAACTTAAAGTAAAGTGAATTATATGAAAAGCGAGTACAACGGTACAATAACATACCGGTATGTGATATAATAGATTTATAATAGCATAAAATTATATGTATAATATGAATAATACCATAATAAATAACTGAACAACAATAGGTTAATAATAGCAAGAATAATATGTAATATAAAGGGTGGAATAATACAGAATAGACAAAAATGAATAATAAATTAATAGTAAATTAAAGAGTAAAATATTTTTTTTTTAAATAATTATTAATAAAATTAAGACACAACTAATGACACAACACAAAAAAATTGTGGACATGAGTTCCAAATTGTGTTTAATTAATGAGCTACTTAAGTATAATATATACATGTGTACACACACACACACATTTTGAAACAGTGGTTTATTTTCCATGTATGTTAACCAGTGTTGGGCAGTAACGCGTTATTAGTATTAGCATTTGACAGTAACTAATACTGTAACACATTACTTTTTAAATAAATTAATTCCGTTACCGTTACCATATGGTGCATTGCCCGTTACTTTTTTTTTAATGAATTAATTTTGACTGAAGTGCAGCCTAACCTGTTTGCAGCAGCGACGCATTGTAGGATTGGTGGATGCTAACCACTGTAAACACGAAGACGCACAGTGGGCGTGTTTCCGTTATTCAAGTATGTGCGGCAGTCATGGCGAGTGAAGGCGAGAGCAACACGAGTTTCTCAAAGTGGAAATATGTACCCGAGAATTCATAATCTGCGCGTACACTTTCGCAATCCGTTCCCATGGATTTGTAAACTGTAGCCTAATCACGGATTCATGCAGCAAGCTCCTACGTGTTAACTTACAGTTTTAATGAATATTATTATGTGGAATGGGTCTACAGCAAAGTGTCTTAAGTGATTCTCTGTATGTTTTTCTCATACAGGTGAAACATTGTTGAAAACATGAAGCCTGTCTCTACTGTGGAGTCGCCGGCTTTCAGTCAGCTCCTTATCATGAAAACATAGATTCCATTTTTAAACAGCATTTATATATTTATATATATGTGTGTGTGTGTGTGTGTGTGTGTGTGTGTGTGTGTGTGTGTGTGTGTGTGTGTGTGTCTCGAAATTGATTCTGAATAATTCAGATTGCTTTCATTTATTTATTTCAAAATGTTTTGTGTTATATTGTCCATTGTTGATAGTTTTCATACTTAAGCTGTGAAAGGAACATTTTTAAGGGCTCAACACAACAGCTTTTATGATGCAGAAGCCACTTTAGTTTTTGATTCTGAATCTATTATTCAGGTGTTTTGTTATTTATTTCAGAAATCCTTGTGATATACAATATTCAGTTTGTGCTGGCCTGACTTAAATAGTGTTTAAAAATTACTTTCTGTTTTACTTTGTGTTTGTATAGAACATAACGCATAAAAGCTCATTAATGGAAACATTAAAGAAAGTTCTTTAAAAAAGTAACTAAAAAGTTACTTTTAACAGTAATGCATATTTCTAAGTAACTAGCACAACACTGGTGTTGTCATAACGTTCACCTTGGAGATTGAAAATGTTTCTTTTTTGAGACCCCAGGAGCCCAAATTCAGACCCAGAACAATAAAACCCACAGAAGAGGTGGGAGTTCAAAGGAGGAATCTTTATATTACCCAACTGCAGAGAGAGGAAGAGTAGATATAAGTCATGATCTGCAAGATTAACCACAATCTGATGTGATCCGACCACCTCAGAGAAAACCAGTGTTGAGCTGCTGCAAGAGCTTTTGAAGCACAGCAGCTGTGGTCAAAGAGTTCTCGTGTGTTCGGAGCGGGATCGCGAATCATTTGAGTCAGTTCGGGATTTCGGAGCGGATTCGCGAATCATTTGAGTCAGTTTGGAAGTTTGGAGCAGGTTGGCGAATCATTTTAGTCAGTTCGGGAGTTCGGAACGTGAATCATTTTAATCAGTTCGGAAGCTCGGAGCAGGATCCTGAATCATTTGAGTCAGTTTGGGGATCGCGAATCATTTGAGTCAGTTCGGGGATCGCGAATCAATTGAGTCAGTTTGGGACGGAGTATGTGAGCGTAGCTGAGCGGGAAGAATTTGCGCTCCACGCTCAAAGTATTTCATAATTACTCCGCTCAAGCTCTGCTCTGGGTGTACAATTTTCCGCTCCTCGCTCCCTCCCCCACTCCGTCCTTATACGTCTCGCTCCGTTTTCGCGCCAGGGTATTTTTTTTTTTTTTGTAATAACACCAGTCTCTGATCAGAAGATGGATGTAGTGTAAAACGAATACGCAGTGCTAAGAGAAGAACATCCATACTTTATTGGAATTTTGAACACTGAACAGCCCCAAACCAATAGCTCACTTTTAAACAAAGCAAAATGAAAAAATAACTTTTGAATGAGGCTAAATTAAATAAATTATCAATTAAAAAACATTATATAAAATTATCAAACGAAAAACATTACATTAAATAAAATAAATCACAAACTAGAATATGAAGTTAAACAAATTGCCAAACAAAAAAATATAGATCTCTTTTAGCCAACTTTTAGCCTATATTATTATTGAGAAATAGGCCTACTATGAACAGAAAACATGCTGGCTGGTTAAACATAGGCTATTTTTGTTTAAATAAATTACCAAATGAAAAACATTATATTAAATTATCAAACGAAAAACATTACATTAAATAAAATAAATAAATCACAAACTAAAATATGAAGTTAAACAAATTGCCAAACGAAAAAATAAAGATCTCTTTTAGCCAACGTTTAGCCTATATTAATATTGAGAAATAGGCCTACTATGAACAGAAACAATTGCTGGCTGGTTGAACATTAGCGAGCGAAGCTAAATCTCCAGTGCTGCGTTAACTTTTAGAAAAACGAGCTTTTGCAGAGTGGCAGGTGCCAAGCACATGCAATTATTGCTGGACATCAGACCAGCAATAGAAAACACCCTTTCCACGCTGGCCGAGCCGCTGGGAATGCTAAATATGCGTCTTGCAATTTGTGAAAGTTGTGGCAGTACATTAGAATTTTCTTTCCAGAAGCGAAGGACGTCGTCAACTTCGGTGTTCAATCTTGGCATTCCAAGGTATTGCTCGACTTCTCCTCTCACGTCTAGTGTTGTAGAAGACGAACAGGTCACAGTTGCGTATGACTGGAACATTGACTTGACTTTTTTTGCGCTAGATGGCTCAGGGACAGGGTCAGGGACAGTCACAGGGTCAGCGACAAGGGAAAGGGATGTTACTTTTTTATTTACACTGCAGAGAAGTTCTGTTTGATGAACTAACAACTCCCGGATCTCAATCTGTTTGCCTTGAACCTACAAGAACAATACAATTAGCTATGATTATTTAGAATAATAATAATGAGTTTTCATACATGTAGGCCTACTGTATTATTTTTAGCATTATTGTAAGTTAGCATACATTTTATTTTTTATTTTATTTTAACAAACCATGGTTAATTTCTGAATGCTATGCCTTTGTGTAATTAATTACTTGCCTTTTCATCTCTTGCAATCCACTCGTTCTTGAAGCGTGGATCTAATAATGCAGCCAGAATGACATGAGTGTCGTCATAAAATCTTTGATAACAAGTATCAAAGTTCTCAGCTAGAGTTTCTGCGAATGCGGCTATTTCCAGTGGAGTGGCACTGGAAACATCAGACATCAATCTGTGTATTTCTGCAACTGCCGGTAGGATCATCCCCAGGTTTCCCAGCTCCTTTTGTAAACTATCTGTCAGTTCAGCAAATGGTGTGAGTACTCTCACTAAACCTTTAAGAAGGAGGACATCATTGCATGTGATTTTCCCATCATCTGTGATCGACGTCAGCCTGTTTTGCCACAGCGTGTCCTTCTCAAACATTTTCAGCACCGACTCGATCATCCGCAACTGACTGTTCCATCTGGTTGCGCATGCAGTTGTGGGACGAACACCTAATTTGTCGATTTCCTCTGTGTTCAGTGTGCTTTTTCTGACTGTTTTGACTACTTTTCCAACCTTGTTGATTATTGAATTGATTGCACTGTGCTTCGCAATTGCGTCTTTAATTGCAAGTTGGAGTAAGTGGATCGGACATCTTAGGTGAAGATTTGATTTTGTGACGTAGTTCTCTACCATCATGTTCAATTGGATGGCCAGCTGGTCTGCATGGAGCTGCAGGAGTGCAACATCTGGAGCATCACCCTCACCATCTGTCTCCCTGTCCCCGAGATCTTGGTCCAGCTGATCCCCGATTTCGCTAAAACCAGGCAGATTGAAGGCTTTTACCATATTGCTGGCGCTATCAGTTACTACTCTGATCACACCACGCTGAATATTCCAGCGTCTCAGGACCTCCTCATATTTTTCATAAATGTGCTTCGCTGTGTGGTGTCCCTGAATGTGTTCACAACTCCAGCAGAACAGTGTGGCCTTGAAAGTTTTCATCTACAAAACTTCCCACGATACTCAGAAAACTGTGACCTCGTCGGCTCGTCCAAATATCAAGGGCCACTGAGAGTCCATTGCAGTTCTGTAGCAGAACGCACAATTTATTCTCCAACTCTAATAAAGCATGTGGCATGAGTGTGTCACGGACTGTGCTATAGCAAGGTGGGGTGTAGCCAGGCTGTGCAATGTTCGCAAAATAGCACATCTCTTTTCTTTCTCCTTTGGTGAGTGGCTCATAGTCCATGTAAATCATTTTAAAGAAAGCCTGGTCTAGTTCACTCTTCCTCTCCTGTGAAATATTTTATTTTGTCGTTCTTTGTTGAAAGAAGCCTTTAAATGTACTGCTCTGTGTCTCTTTACATGTTTCCTGTGATTTTTTCTCTGCAAAAAATGTAAATTGAACATAAATATGGCGCTAAAATTAAATTTAAATAATAAGTAGCCTAAATGCCAATACAATATTTACAAATGTATTAATTCTGCATTGGTGGTTTAGGTTGTTCAAGCTGAATAATACCGACCTTCAGATTTTTTTTCCACGTGTGAGCGAAAAACTTTATCGTGTTTCCTTGACACATGCCTTTTAAGATTCCATAATGAATCTTTTGACGTTGCAATCACCTCCCCGCACTCGCGTTCTCCTTTGTCATCAATACCTTTTTAATACATTTATATATTTTTTTCCCCTTCTTCACGGTAATATTTCAGAAACTCAATTTTCTGTCTCTCTTTACCTGTGCTTACTAGCCTGGGAAAACCCAGACTACTTCCGGCGAATTTCAATTCTCACTACAGAATAGTCTGGCAAAGAGGACTATCTAGCTTGTTTCTGTGCCGCCGAAATCGCGGCACCAATCCGAAACGTTGAGGCGGGGTTTACACGATGACGACAGCGCAGCGACGGTAAAGCAGATTTTGTACATTACAAAGATGGATGCTGCAGAGGAACATTCGTTCGAAACTGCTATCGCGTCTGTTTTAAGTGATTTAAACTTCAACTTTGCGTTAAAACCCGAGCAAAGAACAACACTTGAAGCCTTCAAGTCTGCATACGTCATCTCCTTCATCGCTCTGATTGGTTTTAGGTCTATCCAATTGCGCCCAGAGGCATTTGAACGAGGTCCGTCGGTGACGCCCCTTTAGAAACGAGACGTCTAATAGGCTTTGCCAGACCCTAACTCAGTTTCAACTGAAAACTCCATCATATAATGGAGATGCACAGGTGGAAATCGTGAGGGGGTCGGTAAAAATATAATTAAAATCATGTGATAAATTAATTACATGACATATCATGGCAGCCATATCACCCTGGAGCCCAAGACCGGTTTCCCACTGAAGCTAAGCAGGGCTGAGCCTGGTCAGTACCTGGATGGGAGACCTCCTGAGAAAACTAGGTTGCTGCTGGAAGAGGTGCTAGTGAGGCCAGCAGGGGGTGCTCACCCTGTGGTCTGTGTGGGTCCTAGTGCCCCAGTGTAGTGATGGGGACACTATACTGTCAACAAGCACAGTCCTTCGGATGAGACGTTAAACCGAGGTCCTGACTCTCTGTGGTCATTAAAAATCCCAGGATGTCTTTCGAAAAGAGTAGAGGTGTGACCTCGGCATCCTGGCTAAATTCGCCCATTGGCCTCTGACCATCATGGCCTCCTAACAATCCCCATATCTGCTGATTGGCTTCATCACTCTGTCTCCTCTCCACCAGTAAGCTGGTGTGTGGTGGGCATTCTGGCGCACTATGGCTGCCGTCGCATCATCCAGGTGGATGCTGCACACTGGTGGTGGATGAGGAGATACCACCAGACTATGTAAAGCGCTTTGAGTGCCTAGAAAAGCGCTATATAAATGTAATTAATTATTATTATTAATTATATACTTTATATAAATGTTTGTGAAAGTACTAATAAAACAATACAAATGCAAACAAATGCAAAATATGATTAGAAACATTTTGAGTCCCCCTCCGTCTCCTGACAGTGGTTTGGTCCTGGGACTCCTGGCTCGTGATTGGTAATTGAGCGATAGTGGAGCGTTTAGGAGCGAGAGAAAATCACAACGCTCCGACATTTAAAAAATCTGCACCTCGCACCTGGCAAAATCACGCAACTCCGCTCCCACTCCGCACCGCGCTCACATACTCTGGTTTGGGAGTTCGGAGCGTGAATCATTTTAATCAGTTCAGGAGCTCGGAGTGGGATCGCGAATCATTTGAGTCAGTTTGGGGATCGTGAATCAATTGAGTCAGTTCGGGAGTTCGGAGCGTGAATCATTTTAATCAGCTCGGAGCAGCAGGGGCGGTTCTACACGGAGGCCTAGATAGGCCCGTGCCTCTGTAGACATGTCCCTGGCCAGCCCTGTGGTCAACCCCGTGCTGAAAAAAAAAAGTAATATGATTTTACACACGAGCGCCAAAAGCGGAACTAATGTGACGTAACGTTCTACACAGGTAAATTAGTGCAGCGCACCGAGAGCCGTTTAACGGCTCTGAGCGCACCCAAACACTTAGGAACTTAAAGTGTAACTAAACCCCTGCTCCGAGCCTGACTCCACCCACTGACAATATTTGAAAAATGCTGAAAAGTGGGCAGATCACAGCGGAGATAGAGGGGACGAGCCTAAGGCGGGGCTGAGCGAGTGCGGTGTGATCCTGAGACCCGCAGTGATGGATTGACTGACAGCTGCTGTCAGAGACGCTAAAATGGAGAGTGACTGTAATGACGCAAGTAGCTTTGCAACAGAGCGATCATTTGAAGTAGAGGACTTTTCTCCCCCACTTTTACCTGAAGTGGAGGGTGTCGAGGTGTCTGTTCATATCAATTCGAGCCGCTGGCTCAAACTGCGGTCTTACCTCCCTCACCGCGTCGCTTTTCAGCGCGAGCTGTGTGGAGAAGCCCATTTCCACCTCCATTGCGTTGGAGAAGCAATCCCGTGTAAAACGCAGTTTGCACACTCGAGCTCTAGGCGGGAACTTGCGGTCTTCCAGGCCAAATGAATGCAACCACTGGCGCTTAATTTTAAAGTCTGCTGGTAAACTATGCAGTCCAGCTGTGCTGTAGCAACCAGCAACACTACACACACCATCCTGACCACTGTACTAAATACAGATAAATCTACGCTAACTTGAAGATCTAAATAACTATATAATTGCTATGCTAAATAGATGCTATATTAGTCTATCCTGGTCGTTACCAATACTCGCAATTCCAGCTCCTGACTCACTACAGTGATTTTGATGGTTTTATACTGCCAAGGGCGTGGTAGCTCGTACCAAGGGGCGTGGTGAGCTAGAAACTGCTGACGTCACCTGCCACCGCTTACGTCACTTGCCACCGCAATATCCAATAGGAAAAATCAACTACAGTAGCCACCGTTCAACCTGAAGAGGGCAGCACTCACACGTTTTTACACCATATATTGTAGAATTAAAACACTTTATACTCAAATGTCAAAAAAGTTACTCGAATCAATGAACAGCACTAATAAAGTCCCATTCTTATAGATCATTAACTAAAAAAAGTTGGTTTAGGGTTTAGTTACTCTTTAATAGATACAGACGGTTGGTCTGGGAACGCCCCGGGGAACGCCCCGTCAAGTGATGTGAATTTAGCCCGTGGGGGAAAACATTGCCTTGGCGCCAATTGAAATACATGGGACAATCACGCCGAAGAGTTGCTGTGTCGTAGTGATGGGAAGTTCGGATCATTTTACCGACTCGGACTTTTGAGTCTCGTTCAGCAAAATGAACGAATCTTTTTTCGAGTCATTTCGTTCATTTACGCAAACGTTGATCACACTAAAAACATACAAAATTAAAATGCTATAAAATACAGAAAAAAAATTCCTTCTTTACCTGGGTCTTCAGTCTGTGATTAGCTCACCTCACCTCTTATCTGACAAGAAGTCCTCGGGTTTAAGTCATTCCTTAATCATGTGACAGCCCCATACGCAAAACTAACGCAGTCTTGAGACGGAAAGAGAATTGATTAGTAAGGCTCCGTAGCTTTAGTATCTCTTAATTTTCTTTTATTTTTATTTAAATGGTTTAAAATTATTTGGGGAATAGTTATCCTTTTTGATATAAAGTTTTTATTTTGGCACAAAAGTGTTCTTTATTTTAAAATGTATTCATTTTAAATTATTATATAAAAAAAGCAAAGCTTGTTGTGCAATATTTAGTTTTTCTTTTTTTTTACTTTTTTTATATTGTACTTTTAAAGTTCATTTGTTAAGGTTATTAGACCCTGTGGCTTTATTATCTTTTAATTTTAATTTTATTTTTAATTATTTACTTTTTTATTATTTTGATTTATTTTGGAATAGTTGTCCTCTTTGTTACAAAGCTTTTCTGGCATAAAAATAAACAATAAACAACAATTCAAAAGTATGTACACGGTGTTTTTTAATGTTTATAAAGTGTCATATGTTACAAAAGTATGGTTTATACAGACAATCTGATTTAATAATTACTCTAGCCAATGTTGTCACATCACGGGACAAAAGAACGAACAACCCGAAGAACCGAAAGATGAACTAATCAATTCTCTCTCCGGCTCAATACTGCATTCTTTTACTGTCTATGGTTTTAGCGTATGGGGCTGTCACGTGATTAAGGAACGAGTCAAAAACCCGATAGACCCGAACTACGAACTAATCAATTCTCTTTCCGGCTCAAGACTGCATTGACTGACAGGTGAATCACTACTACTAGAACAGAACCTATAGAATAATGCGCATGCGCGACTGAACGAATCACTCCCCGAGACGACTCGTTCTTCCCGAGTCACATTAAAGATTCGTTCAAAATGAACGAATCGTTCAAGAACGACACATCACTACTGTGTCGTTTTCTGTACCTCCAATAAACAAATTAAAAATTAAATTAAAATAAAAAAAAAACTAACAAATTATGAATTGAAGTTCTACATCCTTCCTAATAAACATACAGAACCGGAAAGGATGAAAATGGCTACAAGCAATAAGTTGTGAGGATGATCAAGGGAAGTTGTGGAATCCCAAGACTAAGCATGTGTATGTGTGCAGTCGGCATTTCATCACAGGCAGGCTATATTAACATCGTGTTCATTATTAACGTTATCAAAACTGTGTAAGGTTGTTTCAGAAAGTGTAATGTATATATAATTAGCCTTATCGTTCTACCCGAAGCAAAACTATGTAACGTTAGCCTAGTGTCGAACATAAACCCACTTAAAAAAGCGTGTGGACACGTAACAACTTAGTTTTGTGTCAGCATTTTTACACTTTCATTCATAAATTCACCCTGTCTGTGTTTGCGAAACGATTGAATCGCGGAATCCAGTCAAAAATAGAACTTGCTGTATAAAGCAGAACGTCACGGAAATTGGCTATTTTTGAATGAATACATCTACATTAGGGCTGTAAAATATATCAAATATCGTTATGGACTAGTGTATATGAATATTAAAGTTAAAAGAGACTACAATTGTTCTACGTGTCTCTGGGAATGAGTGCTCAATATGTGCATTTTTTGTCGCAGTTTTCCCCCACGCCGACTCCGCCCTCACCACGCCCCCAGCTATGACTAGATCCCGACTGTATCTATCATATTCAGGACTCCTTACCTGTTAGTGGGATTTCTGGGCGTGGTGACACACAGTCTGTCTATTCGTGGTGAAATAGTGACAGCCTCATATCATTCTCTGGTTCCAGCCTTACCCTGTACTTGTTCTTTAGATATGCCAGTGTGGAAAAACCGCTCTCACAGAGGTATGTAGTTGGAAAGGGTAAAGGACACCTCACTGCTTTTACTGTAATCTCTGGAAATTCTGTCTGGCAACTTATCCAGAACTCCACAAGGGGTTGTGTATCATACATATGCCTCCTGACAGAGTCTGTGGACATGTCTATGAGCTGATCCTCTTCTACAGTAGTTAAGCTTGACCCTGCTGCTGCATCATCACTGAATAGGAGCAGGATCCATTTGCTTTCACAGCGCCACTCATCAGAATCATTGAAGTATTTTCGGAATTGAAAGTACGTTTCCCTGTTTCCTCCGAAGTTGTAGCTTTGTCTGAAGAGCATGCAGCAGAAGCCTGTTCATCTGTCGTGACATCTGTCACTTTCCTCACTAAAAAGTGATCTATGCTTGGTGCTGACTAGCAATCTTCGCCTTAGTTAGAGACGTTAGCTAACAGCTCCACTCCAAATTTAAATTCGCCAATATTAAGGGTTTTTAAAATGAAATTCCGAGATGCTGGTCTATTTCGCGCGCAAGATGAATGTGTACGTATATGACGTTGGGGACGCAAAACACACCGTTAGCAAAGCATAGACCTGTCTATGGATAGGTGCAAACTAGCCTATCCTGTGTCAGTTTGAATCTCAACTCCTCTATATTATTTTAGATATTTTCATTAAATTTAGTATTCACACCAATGTGCAAATATTCTGGAAATGTTTGGAAAAATAAATTATTTAATAGTGGAATTACGTAGGCTGGAATGCATGTCACGGACCACATGCAATGCCGCCGCGGACCACCGGTTGAAAACCCCTGGCTTAATGTTATGGACAGAAGACTATTTACATCATTAAATGAAAGTTTACGGAAACCTTGTTTTCCCTCCTCTGCGGCTGTCAATCGTTCTCCATTCAGTATTCAAATAGCGCGCACCTCGTCCATTTACAGCAGGATGCATGGTAAAACTCTCTCCAATATTATATACTCACATTATAATGCTTGATCTGTAGATAAAAAGGCTGTGGATTTGCATAAAATGACTTTATTTTGTGTATTTGTATTTTATGTTTGTTGCTGTTTTTAAAAGACTCGCTTGTGCCTGTTAGATCACACACGTTTTAAAAGCCGTAAACTTTTAAAATCACTTTGTGAGCTCAGTTTTGAAGCGTTTCATATTATCATGGTTTTGCGCACTGAAGGATTATTAAAAGCTTATTATATTTTTAGCCTGCACAATACATTTAAAATAAGCATAATTTAATTCTATATTATTTCTGTGTAGTGTAGTGTAAGCATTATAAATATAAACACTTCTGAATTCTTGAAATTCATATATAAATATTAAATTGTGAAATGTATTGTAACCCTCTTTCTCTCTCTCCACACGCTCACTGGACTCTAGCACCTCTGCTGCTCTGCGTTGCGTTCGTGGGTGGTGGTAGAAAGCGGACTCAGACACAGAGTGGTTCAGGATTGTGGCTTGACCGTTTATTCCACAGCACGGCATCTATAGCGTTGACAACATGAACTCAACTTAAGTTTTAAACCAGCAAAGTATAACATATTTCAATGCATATGCAATTCAACAGTAAGCTTGTGCTGCTTGTTTTATCATACATTATCCACCATGCATTAATCACATTTTAAAGGAAAAAAACAAACCATTTCAACTCTCTATTAATATGCATTTAGGTCTTATACAGTTTAAAATACAAAATATCGTAATTAACTGATCTTTAGTGCGAAAACAACAACTATATTTTACATTGATTTTCCCCACTTCCATTAACATGACTTACCTATAGCGTTGACAACATGAACTGAGGAAAAGATGACGCAATACTCCTATATCGACGCTACGGTACATGACGAGGCCCAAACAACGCTAAAGGCACTTGAATCTGTTTTAATTCAATAGCGTTATGGGGACACCTTGTGGACAACCCAGATATATATACCGCCTTACAGTATGATTGCCTGATTGAATTTTATGAGTACTAATAGTAATTTGTTTTATTAACATGTTTAGATTGTGTAAAATTACTGTGTAGATTTTTTCAAGAATTACTTTTTGTATTTATTTGCATTAGTCTACATTTAAATAAAATATGTTGCCATTTTTAACGTGCCCCTCTGGTTAAACACTGGCCCCTCCTTGGCCCCCCTAGTAAATCGATTCGCGAATCAATTGAGTCAGTTTGGAGATCGCGAATCATTTGAGTCAGTTCGGGATTTCGGAGCGGGTTAGCGAATCATTTGAGTCAGTTTGGGGATCGCCAATCATTTGAGTCAGTTTGGGAGTTCGGAGCGTGAATCATTTTAATCAGTTCAAGAGCTCGGAGCAGGATCGCGAATCATTTGAGTCAGTTTGGGGATCGCGAATCATTTGAGTCAGTTCGGGATTTCGGAGCGGGTTCGCGAATCATTTGAGTCAGTTTGGGGATCGCGAATCATTTGAGTCAGTTTGGGAGTTCGGGTATGGGGTTAGAATTGTTGCATTATTCCAAATAAATAGATTATGATCCACAAATAAATGTAACGAGATTCACAAAAATATATCAAATTCACAAATGAATATAAAGAGTTTCACAAAAAAATTTAAAACTCACAAATAAATAAAATGAGATTTGCAAATAAAAAAAATATATTTACAAATGTGTTTAATGTCACAAACACAACTCTACCTGGTATTTATTTGTGAACCGCTGTCTGTGCATTTGTAAATCACTGCACGCATTTGTGGATCGGTTCCTGTGCATTTGTGGATTTGAAACACTTCTAGCGTCGACGTGCAGATAAATCCACAAATAAGTGGACTCCACCCACCGTTTACTCAAGCCAATCAAATAACGGCCACATTGAGCTGACCAATCGTAGCACGTTATCGCTTCAACCAATCACGTTTTGGCTTACAGCCAGGGGAACTGCGGGAATAGACACCGAACTTGAGACCAACAACAGACAGTCAGGGCATTTCTCAATACCAAGTTCGCAGAGTCTGGACTTCCGTCCTTCCGAGTTTGGACATGCCAAGTTGGACTCAGAAGAACGAACTCTCGAGGACGGGAGGACGGGAGGACGGGAGGACGCGAGTCCAGTCATTCTACAAATGGAACGGCAGCGTACTTGATAGCTTCACTCAGCATGCATGTTTTACTTGAATTAACTTCTTTTTTATTTTCAATATATTAAATATATTAGTATTAAAAAACTAATATTTACCTACTCTGATTATTTTCACTTTATATTTATAATGAAATTGAATATAATATTAAACGACTGTCTCTTTTTTATTTTAAAAACTATTAAACATTAATATGTGGTTCAGGTAACATTAATACTGTGATTATATTTACGTCGTTCAAAATAAATAAAATATGTGGAAACAACTGCCTCTTTTCATTAAGAACAATCTAGCAATAAACCCACTCAGCTACAATTTAAATAATACGGTTGAAAAGTGTAAATCAATTGTAAATAAGTGTAAATCAAAATGGAACAGCTTAGGATTGCCATTGCAATTGCTATTTATCAAGATGCTGAAGAGGAGGCTGCCGAACGGAGGAGACGAATCCTTCAAAGAAAAGCCAGGATGCAGCGGAGGATGGCGAAGAGACGTGCCATATTAGCATGTCTCTCTAGCATTGTACGTTTTTCTAATTATTCTTTCTTCATAAACTGCCCATATACTTATGTGGACTTAGTTAGGTATATCCAAATGAAAAGTCATAATAAAAATTTATTATAATGTATCATATAGGCACCCTATCAACAGACTACAAAGTACTATCTCACAAAAAGTTATGTAAACTATTGCAGGGATGTAATGAGACAACATTAGATTTTTCAGTATACCAAATAAACTGACAAGTACAATAGGTTTGACAGTTGATAACATTTAAATTAACTAGCTTACACTTCACACACCTTTTATTTGTCTTTGTGGTGCTCAAATAAGTTTATAGTTTATCATCTTTATATAGCTAGGTGCACATCATATTACTGCATTAACACAAACAGGACAATTTAATATCTATAATAATCATATAGGCTACAACTTTTAGACTCTGGGATGAATGTTGTGCTAGAGCTTATCAATAAATGAATGAAACCGAAATAGAGTATAAAGAAATACTTCACGAAAAGAGCAAATGTTAGAGGGAGATTTAATTATGGCAGATTTTAGTAAATTTTAGACAAAATCCTTAAAACAACTGAGTATATAGCTTATATTAAATCCAAAAATATAATAAATACAATGCAACGACAGTACATATAGTAACAACTTTTTAAAAGCAATACATATAACAAATACATAATACAACAAAAGTAAAAACATTCTTAATATATTATCTATATATTTTAACAGGAACAAAGTCCCACTCGCAGGTATTCACAGATCAATGACCAGGTACCAATCCTGGTCAAGTTTTTTTCTGGAGAGGATTTAAAGCCAGCTTTCAGGCTCTCCAGGAACAGCATCAACATGCTGGTACAGATGCTGCCCCGTCAAAAAGCCCATGGATGGAGCCGTGAAATTGAAGTACTTGTTACGGTTTATTGGCTTGCCTGTTGAGCATCCTACAGGGTCACATCAGATGACTTCAGCATGCCACTTTCAACAGTTTGTAGGACTGTTCACAATGTTGTGGAGGAGATGATGACCATCCTCCACAAAATTATTCATTTTCCAAAAGCAGAGGAAATGGATGAGGTGGGGGGTGGCTTTGCTCACCTTGCTGGCCATGAGGCATTCCGCTGTGCTGCTGGTGCCACATCAGGATTGTTCCTCCTGCAATGCCACAAAAAAGATGCTACATAAATAGAAAGATCTTCCCTTCCATCATTCTACAGGGCACCTGTGATGCTAAAGGCATATTTATAGATGTGTATATTGGCAATCCAGGCTCTGTACAGGATGCCCTTGTGCTGCGCAGATCACCTATGTACCAGCAGGCTCTGTATTCACCAGCTGGATACTATCTTTTGGGAGATGGGGGATACCCTTGCTTGCAGCATCCTATTGCAATCATGACCCCATACCGCCAGCCTGTCGCAAGTAAGAACACTTTTTTTATGTCAGACAGACAGACACACACACACGATAAACCAAATTTTTACTGTTATGAATTTGCAATACACTACACATTTTCTACACGATTTTTGATTAACAGGCCAAGTTGAAGCCCGATACAACAGGCATTATGCACAAGCACGGAACATCATCGAGCGCACTTTTGGGATGTTAAAAACTCACTGGCGTGCAATTTTCTTGCGGGCCCTAGAGATCAGGCCACTGTTCGCCCCAAAGGTGATTGGTGCCTGTTGTATCCTCCACAACATCTGTGTGATGGGAGGTGATCTCTTGGAGGAGGAGGAGGAAAGCCAAGGACAAGAAGACCGCGAGGATGGTGAGAATGCAGCAGTGGGTGAGAGGGACCTATCAGGGAACCATCTCCGAGGACGTCTGGCTGCTCAGCTTTCTTCTCCCGTGGAACTGCCTGGGTGTCTAACTGAACAGTACTACATCTAGACAGTAAACCTTTCCAGATGTTGTCATGTTCATTAAAAGAGCAACATAAACAGTTGAAATAGCTATGACATTAATTAGAAAGATAGGTATGAATAAATGTGCAAGTAGATGGGTATAGATACATGTATACGCTTTCTTAATGTTGGTATGTTCTTCTTGAGATTTAACTGCATGATTGTAAATAATTGTATACCACTATAGACATTGGATATTACATTATTTTATATTATTTGTGTTTTTGTTGTAAATATAAAGAATACACTGTTGCTATAACAATGATTTGCCAGGGTTGAAATTGAAACATTCATTTTTATTTTTTTTTATTCAAATAATCTATATAAAATCATTTATCATTAAATACAACATTAATTTAGAATTTATTAAGTTTTTCAAAAAGAGACATATGTCTCTGCTCTGGCTGTTGCTGCCCTCTCTCTCTCCTCTTCTCTCGCCAATGCTTCTCTCTCCCTCTCCTCTTCCCTCTCTGCCTGTTCTTTTAGAAACTAAAGAAGAGCCTGGCTGTCCCGTCGCCTCTTTCTTGACTGCTGGCTACTCCTGGCTTCCACAGAAGGGGCTGAACCTGGTGTGCTGACTGAGCCACCTGTAGTGGCAGTGGGTTTGATGCAACAACTACGGGCATAGTAACTGAGTGCTGCCCCTGGAGTGCAGCATCCATTGCAGTGTACCACTGCCAGGTGGCAGCAGTCACACTACCGGCCTCTACCCCTTTTCCTGTGGGTGGGTCCCTAAGCTCCTGAAATAAAGCAAAATGCTGTCATGTTCTCACCTCACGTTGTTCCACACTTTTAGACATTTTTTATTTTTGCTCTACACAGAGGAAGATATTCTTAAGAATTTTTGTAACCTAACAGTTTGAGGCACCAAAAAATTACACATGTCAGTGGTGCCCCAGAACTCTTAGGTTACAAATATTCTTCCTTTGTGTAAAGCAAAAAAAAAAAAAAAGAATAAATAAATAGTGTATACAGGTGTGAAACAACTTAAAATTGTAGGTGAATGGCAGAATGTTCATTTTGGGGTGAACTATTCTTTTTACAGTCTCAGAGTAAACAATGTAAACGGAGTAAACTACATTTTACAAAATAAAATGTAAGGGCCAATGCATCTATGTTAGGTTTCAAATATGACCGGAAAGTCTTTACACACATCTTGGTAAGCCTCTTTCAGTAACAGAAAGTAGAGAAACAGGCAGATTACCTTGTATTTATCTTTTAGGTTATTCAATTTTTTCTTTGCCTGTTTGGCAGTTATGGCCAAACCAGAAGTGGAACAAAATGCCTATAGGCAAAACAAAACCATAAAGATTTACATGATTCCACTTCAATAACGTATTCATTTTTATGGATGAAGACTGTCCAAATCTAGCTCCAAACCTTCAGACATGCAGGGAATTATACAAGCACTCAAAATGAATACTCACTCCCATCAACTTTTGGAGGAATTGCGCCTCCCGGTGAAAAGCCTTTCGTTGGCCGCCCGCCACTCTATCAAGGCCCGAGTTTCCTCAGCAGTCCCTTGATAAAAAATAATGCTTAATTTAAGTTGATGAAAAATAATACAATTATAAAAGAATTTGTAAAAAAAATTTAAATAAAGACAAGCAAACTATTTGGTTAAAATGACAAGAGCACTCTAAAATAAGGTTTGCATTTGATATAAGTATCGTTAGGCAAACGTTAGTTAGGAAACTTTTCCCTCAGGCAAAACAATTGCCCATTAGATATACCCAAAGCAAAATATATCAAATGTTTATCCACTACAGAATCAACACAGGCAGCCCCATATTTTACAAAATGTTACAGGGCCTAGCTACTTTTTAGGAGGACTTGCCGAGGGTTAGGCTACTTTTCAACTCGTAACGAAATAGTCTGAGCAAATTTTCAAAATTCGACGGTAGCTTTGAAGTTTAAACAACATTCTGGCATCAAAACTCTTAGAACTACGTTACATTTTGTGATAAAACAACAATAGTATTTCGAAATGTATAACTTACAGTTGTGAGTTTTCTCCTCCGCCATTGATGCTAACCTGGTTCGAGCTGAATTCTGGGTTATGGCCCGTATCAAGTCCGCACAAGTCACCTCTCCATGCATCCTCGGTAAAAGGAGCGGAGCAAGAACACATCCGGGGATTTGAACTGGACTTGGCTAGATGTGAACTTTGAAAAGGGAAACAGTACTTGGGCAGCGACTGATGACATTTCACAAGTCCACAAGTAACGTTACAGACAAGTACGCACAACATGGCCGATCAGGCAAGACGCCCCCCCCCCCCCTGGATTTAAGCCAAAACGTGATTGGTTGAAGCGATAACGTGCTACGATTGGTCAGCTCAATGTGGCCGTTATTTGATTGGCTTGAGTAAACGGTGGGTGGAGTCCACTTATTTGTGGATTTATCTGCACGTCGACGCTAGAAGTGTTTCAAATCCACAAATGCACAGGAACCGATCCACAAATGCGTGCAGTGATTTACAAATGCACAGACAGCGGTTCACAAATAAATACCAGGTAGAGTTGTGTTTGTGACATTAAACACATTTGTAAATATATATATTTTTATTTGCAAATCTCATTTTATTTATTTGTGAGTTTTATATTTTTTTGTGAAACTCTGTACATTTATTTGTGAATTTGATATATTTTTGTGAATCTTGTTACATTTATTTGTGGATCATAATCTATTTATTTGGAATAAAGCAACAATTCTAACCCCATATTCGGAGGGTTAATCATTTGAGTCAGTTCGGGAGTTCGTAGCTGGTTCGCGAATCATTTGAGTCAGTTTGGGGATTGTGAATCATTTGAATCAGTTCGGGAGTTTAAAGCGGGTTCGCGAATCATTTGAGTCAGTTTGGGAGTTCGGAGCGGGATCGCGAATCATTTGAGTCAGTTCGGGATTTCGGAGCGGGTTCGCGAATCATTTGAGTCAGTTTTTTGAGTTCGGGGCGTGAATCATTTGAGTCAGTTCGGTAGTTCGTAGCTGGTTCGCGAATCATTTGAGTCAGTTTGGAAGTTTGGAGCAGGTTGGCGAATCATTTGAGTCAGTTTGGAAGTTTGGAGCAGGTTGGCGAATCATTTTAGTCAGTTTGTGGTTCAGTTCGGGAGCTCGGAGCGGGATCGCGAATCATTTGAGTCAGTTTGGGGATCGCGAATCATTTGAGTCAGTTCGGGATTTCGGAGCGGGTTCGCGAATCATTTGAGTCAGTTTGGGGATCGTGAATCATTTGAATCAGTTCGGGAGTTTGGAGCGGGTTCGCGAATCATTTGAGTCAGTTTGGGGATCGCGAATCCTTTGAATCATTTCGGGAGTTCGGAGCAGGTTCGCGAATCATTTGAATCAGTTCGGGAGTTCGGAGCGGGTTTGCGAATCATTTGAGTCAGTTTGGGAGTTCTGAGCATGAATCATTTGAGTCAGTTCGGGAGTTCGTAGCCGGTTCGCGAATCATTTGAGTCAGCTTGGGAGTTTGGAGCGTGAATCCTTTGAGTCAGTTCGGGAGTTCGAGGCGGGTTCGCGAATCATTTGAGTCAGTTTGGAGCAGGTTCGCGAATCATTTGAGTCAGTTTGGGGATCGCGAATCATTTGACTCAATTTGGGAGTTCGGAGCGGCTTCTTGGATCATTTGAATCAGTTCGAGAGTTCGGAGCGGGTTCGCGAATCATTTGAGTCATGAAATATATTTCATGACACTTATATCAGCAACCGCAGACTTTGCAAATCCGCATATCTGAATGATTTCTGAAGATCATGTGACACTGAAGACTGCAGTAATGAGCTGAAAATACAGCTGGCCATCACAGAAATAAATTAGAATATTGCTGTATCAGATACTCATAATTATGTATTTACTCAAATACAAGCAGGGACTGATTCACTTATGTACATGCATGCATTTTCAAGAGTGCTTTTTTATACTTTAAAAAAAGCTTAATTGTTCCCATTTTTTGTAATGTAATTAATATTGCTCAGCCATCTAAACATCATCCTATTCTCTGTATCCACAGCACCTGTGCCTGTGTGGAGTACTTTGGTAAAGCTCTGGAAGTCTTGATCAAGAATTTCAGCCTCCACTGCATCCACGGTAAGAGGAAGCATAAACGAAACCTTTGCAGATTTCCGGGCGCTGAAGAGGTAATGCAGTGTGATGCCTTTCTAGCTGTTTACAGAGAGGAAGATATAGACCAAGAATAAATGCATTATGGATGTGTGCAGTGGGATTCTCGTGTGCACAGATGTCATGGCCAGAGGCATCGACATACCAGAAGTGAACTGGGTGCTTCAGTACGACCCACTGAGCAGTGCAAGGTAAACAGGACATTCATCAACATGCTTGAGCTCAGAAGTGTGTACTCTTGAGTCTTTACTACATTCACAAAAGCTTGGAATAGTTTATTACATGATTTGATTAGTGCTTGTAGAGTCAGCTGAAATGCAGTTAGTGGTTTGTCACGCACCTCTATATTTCTCATACCTAATGATTTGAACGAACACCTAACATTAAATATTAAACTTCAGCATATTTATTTATTTATTGGTGTGTTTAGATAAAATATGCATTGTGCATAGAAAGCATATACAGAGTATATTATATATACTAATTCACAGGAACCTAAAAAGGCGTTGCTTAAAAAAAAATTAAAAAAACACTCCACCAGCCCTACATTACTAATATAATATAGATACATAATTACACAGCTATTAAAAATAATGCTCACGAATTTAAATAAAGCTCAAATAAATCAAAATATGAATACTCGTTAAAACATTGACGCTGAAATAAAAAGTTTAAAGTGAAATGACTAAAACTGAAAACAAAATAAATTATAGTAGTATAGAAATACTAAAGAAAAAAAACTAAAATGAAAAGCACGTAACAAAATGACTAAATTACAATGGAAATATAAAAATAAAAGCTAATTAAAATATGAATAAATACTATAATTGTATAAAAAATAACTCGTATATACACATACTATTTGAATGCTTTGTGCCTATATTGCTCATTTTTATCATCAAATACTCCTTCCATTAGTTCCTTTGTGCATTGATTTGGACGAACCGCATGAATTTGAAACCAGGGCAATGCACTCATCTTTCTTCTGCCAATGGAAGAGTCATATGTAAATTTCTTATCCATTAATCAAAAGGCAAGTGAGAGAGAAGCTTCATTTATCAGATTGAGTGTCTAGCTTATAGAAATAGGGTAAAAAATTAAATTAGGCTTTTAACATTTGACATGAATTAATTGCATTCTCAATATTTTTATATAGTATATGTTTAAGGTGGTAAAGTAGTTGTGTTTTCCCACAGTGTCCTCTTCAGACGTATCCTCCAGGGAAAGATGTGGTTGATGTTCTGCCTAAACTGAAGGCGATGGCTTTAGGTGACAGAGCGATGTTGGAGAAGGGCATCAAAGTCTTTGTGTCGTGTGTGCAGGCGTACACCAAACATGAGTGTAGTCTGATATCTCGCATTAAAGGTGAGTGACTTCACTTTGAACCTTTCATAAGATAATTCACCTGATTAAAATGACATATACCTCATCCAGACCTGGATTCTGCTGCTCTGGCCCGTGGCTTTGCTCTCCTCCGTTTGCCCAAAATGCCTGAACTGAGAGGAAAGACCTTCCTGGCCTTCAAACCGGAGGCCATCGACACAGACACCATCCGCTTTAAATATAAAAACAGGGAGAAACAGAGACAAAAATGACTGGCGGAGCTGAAAGAAAAAGAGACGCCTTTAAATAAGAACTTTATTAAGAACAAAGCCTGGTCGAAGCAGAAGAAGAAGGATAGAAAGAAAAAGAAGACTGCCAAAAGAAAACTGGATGAGGTATGTTACTCATTTGTTTGCGTTAAAGAATTAGTTAACCCAAAAATCTACATTTGCTTAAAATGTTCTCACTCTCAAACCTTTCCAAGATGTAGATGAGTTTGTTTCTTCATCATTTAGAGAAATGTAGCATTGCATCAGGTCTCATCAATGGATGCTCTGTAGTGAATGGGTGCCGTCAGAATGAGAGTCCAAAAACTGATAAAAACATCACAAGTAATCTTTGGTACCATTTGTTGATTAATTTTAACAATGTTAAATGTGTAGTGAATGTTTGTTTGTTTGCTTATATTGTGAATGTTGATTGAGTTTATTTTTGTCAGGGTGCGTACTAGACAGAGGACTCAGATGCAGAGTAGAGAAAAGGAGAATCTTTATTCTCGCCACAAAACACAAAATAACATAAACAATAATAAAATGCTCTGGCATACACAGAGATCTCCGAGCTGGCCGGCACACTGCGGACCACTCGCGCTGCCGGATCTCAGAACTACGGATCCTTTGACGGGAAAGCAGAGGGTGAGACTGAGACCTAGAACCATACAAAACATGGACAAAGACAAAACAATCTACTCACGACGACAGACAGAAAAGCAGAGACATATAAGGGAGTGGGGGAACGAGCGACAGGTGGGGAAGAATCAGCTCGTGATCTGCACAACCCCGCCACAATCAGCGCTGATTGCCCAAGACCACGAGCTACCGAACAGACAGGACAACACAGACCGAAGGGGAAGCTGAGACGCACCTTGCACCGTGACAGTACCCCCCACCTCAGGGACGCCTCCTGGCATCCCCGGAGGACTCACCATGACGCTGATGAAATTGATCAATGAGAGTGCGATCCAGAATGTCGCGAGCCGGAATCCAGCATCTCTCCTCCGGACCAGTCTACCAGATATTGATGACCTCTACCCCTACGCCTCACATCAGTGAGCCGCCGGACAGTATAGGCAGGCGACCCCTCGATGAGCCTAGGAGGCGGAGGGGCAGAGGTCAGGGGGTGAAGGGGGGAGCGAAAGGCGGGTTTAATCTTAGAAACGTGGAAAACCGGGTGGATCCTTCTAAACTGAGGGGGCAATTTGAGCCGTACTGACACCGGACTAAGCACCTTGGCGATGGTAAACGGTCCAACAAATTTGGGTCCCAGTTTACGTGAGGGCAGTCTGAAGTTAATGTCCTTAGTAGACAACCAGACTCTCTGACCACACACGTAAAGAGGGGGCTTAGTACGGTGACGGTCCGCTGATGCCTTGTTCCTCTCGCCAGTCCGAGTGAGGGCTTCTCTGGCGATCCTCCAAATACGGAGGCATCTCTGAATAAATGCATGCGCTGAGGGAACAACGGCATCGGATTCTTGAGAGGGGAATAGAGGTGGCTGGTAGCCTAAACAGCACTGGAAGGGAGACAAACCCGTAGATGAGACCGGGAGGGAGTTATGCGCAAACACTACCATGGTCAACCTGGAACTCCAAGATGACAGTTCAGCAGACGCCACACAGCACAGGACTCTCTCCAAATCTTGGTTTGCCCACTCGGCATGACCATTAGTCTGCGGGTGATAACCGGAAGATAGGCTCGCAGTCACCCCCAGCTGTCGACAGAACTGTCCAAAACCTAGACACAAACTGGGGACCTCTGTCAGGAACCACATTCACCGGGAGGCCATGAATATGGAAAACGTGGTCTAAGACCATAGTCGCTGTCTCCCTCACTGACGGCAATTTGGGGAGGGGAATAAAATGGACCGCCTTTGAGAACCTTTGAGAACCTGTCCACCACACGGAGGGCCACCAAAACCGCTGCTTGATTAAACTACAAGTACGAGTCGCTCCAGGGTGGCAAGCTAGACTAGAAGAGTGGCCCCACTGAAGTACGCTAGTTCGGACTGACTCAGGTACCAAGAGCAGACCCTCTGGGCATCCAGTGGGAACAGAAGCATCGCGTAGTGCCGTGCGGACCTTTGACTCCACCCCCCAGGTGACCGCAGCCACAACCCGTTCGGGATGCAAAATGGCCACCGGGAGGGTGGGACTAGCCTCAGCCTCAAAAACCCGCAACAGCGCGTCAGGTTTACCATTCTTAGAGCCCGGGCGATAACGTATGATAACTTATGATTTTTTACAGTGTGCCCGATGGGCTATCTTCAATAGTGATGTAAAATTCTTAACTTGATTCGCGTTGTTCACTGGCTTGTAGGGGTGAAACGGATCGTAGTTGATCGTTTGCACTTGTTTCTAAATCTTGCTGATTCAAGCGTTTTAAACCATTCGCTCACATTCGGAGCTTGCACGCACTCATTCAAAGCACGCGCTGAGAGCAGTTTCAGACTATGCGCTTACACAGAATTAATTCATCTTTCGCGTATTGTAACTTCTGAACAGTGGCGCCCCCAGAAATTTTTAACAGGGATGGACATATGAGGCCACAGTAAATCTTGGAGTGGCACATTAAAATAAAGAAGAAAAATTAAGGGGATTGCAATATTGACAAAGTTATATCTCTGTGATTTCTGGGATTTTATCGATAACGATAATTAGACTATTTAGCTGAGTGTAATTGTGCTGATGTCTTATTTGTAATTGTGCTGCCTGACAGCTGACTTCTGATTTTTTATTTTATTTATTTTTTAACCTTTTTTCTAAAAGTGTGCACCATCTTTTAGGTCAAATACTTGCATTTAGGCTGTCACTAAGCAAATGCAATCAGTATCAACAAAATTTATCTTTGTAATGCAGAGAAAACTGAAGCTGCATCTGAAGTGCCATTTAGATGTTTTTACACACTGTTTAATGCAGCTCTGTACTTTAACCTGCAGTTACAAATGGATAAATAAATGTTTTGATATTTTAAAAATAAAACATTGAAAACTGATATTTGAAATTATTTTTAAAAATGAAAAGGTACCTTAAATGTGAAATTTAAAACTGTCAATAGGTGGCAGCGAGTCACTGTTAATAAGTGAGTCATTGCTGTAAACGGTTGATTCATTAAGGAAATTAAAACTTTCATGTTCCTCAGAGACGCAAAAAAGTGGCTGCAGCGGGTGCTGCACATTTTTTTCACTTCTTAAACTATTGTGAATTTAGATACTGCATTTAAATTAATAATGCCCACTGCAAATCATCCTAGGGGTGGCCACAAGGGTGGCAAGAGTTTATACAGTGGTGGCCGTGGCTCCTGCTTCTGAATGAACACATACACATTACACACAAAATTATCTCAAAATAATTGTCTCTGCAAGTATTCTCGTAAACACAGTCAGTTATGTTTTAAGTGATGGTATACAGTGGCCTGCTGCTCAGAGAAATACCGGATAAATCTGTCTCTCTCTCTCTCTCTCTCTCTCTCTCTCTCTCTGTAAAGTAGACGACGTGAAAGGGAGCGTGTTTCAAGATAAGCAATGGAGTAGACAAAACTAAACCGGGAGGGAGGGCAAAACACTCATATTACACACATATTATGATTTCCGTCATTAAAAAAAAAAAAAAAAAAAAAAAAAAAAAAAAAAAAAAATATATATATATATATATATATATATATATATATATATATATATATATATATATATATATATATATATATATATATATATTGTTAACAGGTTTTGATCTGTTCAGATTTCTCTCCTGATTCAGACAAGATAACTTTTTTTTACTGTTAAGCAATATTATGGATAGAGGTCTTTTGGCCAGAAACAATGGTTTGAAGTAAAAAATGACTTAATGGAGGATTTGTTTGGCTCCACGAGACATTAACTGATGGACTGGAGTGCTGTGGATTACTGTGGTCTTTTTATCAGCTGTTTGGACATTCTGATGGCACCCATTCACTAGAAAGGAAGAAGAAACAAACTCTTGGATGGTTTGAGGGTGAGTAAATTGGGTAAACTATTCCTTTAAAATCCCCAAACTGCCTGTTTTCATTTTTTTACTAAATATATAAAATCTCTATATCTCTTATATATCTC
Source organism: Carassius carassius (assembly GCF_963082965.1). Lineage (NCBI taxonomy): Eukaryota > Metazoa > Chordata > Actinopteri > Cypriniformes > Cyprinidae > Carassius > Carassius carassius. The sequence goes on from NC_081799.1 coordinate 24,161,934, forward strand.
AATATTCTTTGGAAATTGTATTATTATATAATTAATTGTATTGTTACATTTTCTACTCAAATAACTACTTGTAGATGTAATATTTATGAATTTATAACTTTATTATATTTTAGTTGTTTATTATGATTATTATAATCTATTTTTATTTATGTGTTGTTTTACTCAATTTTTATTGAATGTTATTTTAGTCTATTGTTATCTATTTGAATTTATTTTCAAATAAAATATTTTATTTGTCTATTTATTTTTATTTTATTTTTCTATATTTATCGATTTAATTACATTTTCACACTCCCTTTCTGCCCCATTGGTGTCTGACCCCATTTAGAAAACCCTGCTAAACACCATAGTACTTCCTAATTGTTTTTTGCTAGACCCCTCAGAGGACACCAGATTATGCTAACCCTGAATCAACAAACAGAACTAACAAATATTGCTACAAGTGTGACTGCAAGATATAATAATTGCTGTTAATAATGTTCATCGTCTGGCTGACTATGGCTTGTATTATTTTTTCTGAAAAATCCTGTCATATGCGAACAAACTGACAGTCACCACTATTGTAGAAACGTAATTTTCTGTAAAGTTGTTTTGTAATGATTTGTATCGTAAAATTTGTAGCGCAATACAAATAAACTTAAACAAAAAATTACAGATGTGTCTTTTACAGTGACACACATGACTCCAGGCTCCTGTTAAAGTCTTTCCGGAGTGCTCGCTCTGCGCATGCGCACCAATTAATCCTGCTCAGCTCCATCATGGCGGCGAGGGGCCATGTGCAAGACCCCAACGACAGGAGACTGCGACCCATTTACGGTAAGATTCACATCACACTCCTGAGTTTATACAAACCTAGCTGGTCAGACTAGTGCTTTAGGACCGCCCTGTGCGTTTTCGAGAGTAGTAAAGGGCTGCAGGAACTGTGGAGAGCCGGTGAGGCCTGTGCAGCTGAAGCCGCGGTGTCGGTTCGGCTGCGGCGCCGGATGACAGTGCGTCCTCACGCGGTCACACGCTGACGTTTCAATCGGTAAAATAAAGCCTGTTTATAGCCCATCTAAACACTGAAATACTGTTTAAATATCCAGATATCTGTGTTAATGTCATTTGATCAACCAGCCCATTACCTGCTTGAAATGTTAAAGAGATTAACAGACTCAATATGAGCCATTTGTGCTTAATTTTCGTTTTTTCTATGGGTTGTTATTTGTATAGAGTCTCAGACAGATGCTTAACATGCTTAATAATTTATTAATGCTGTAATAACTTGAGTGGTTACATTATATATGCATAAAGCTGAGCTTTGTGGCTAAATGATCTGAAGATAGACCCGCTTATTGTCTTCCAGAGATTAATTGTAAGCCTCTGTGTTAATATTATTTTGAGGTATTGCGTTTTAATTTGGGAAATTTACTCCAAAGCTGTGCAGAAATGCCGTTTAAATGGCTTTAAATGCCTGAACCCTAAAACTTTGTATGTCTTAGTGCATAGCCTTGTGGGACACCACTGACATTTGTGTTTTATCTTCCCACATATGATATCTTACTATATGTCTGACTGTACGTATGTCAGTGCTTGTGCATTTAATAAAATATTAATGCATATTTTATGCTGTTTACTTCACAAACTCATTAAAATATTAATTATTGGTGTACAGAGTCATATACTTGTACATTAGTTTTCCTTAATACACTTTAATGTGGAAAGGTAATGAAACATTTAGCTTTGGGTTAAGTTCATTTAATATTATATTTTGGTTTAAATAGTTTCATTTTTCCATTTATTTTTAATTTTTTTCCATGCAGAAAAAACAACAACAGATTGATGAACTTGGTCAAGACTAAACAATTTGCATGTAGAAATGAAGTCTGTCTAACATTCCCTTACACCTGCTAGGTAAATGATAGAAAGAGAGATTAATTAATTTATATTTTAGTCTATAATTGTTCTAATTTAACACAAAGATAAGCATTTCCAATGCATCTTGTCAGTAAAGATGCATGGTTATTGCATGATCTGATTCTGCCTTATTGTCTTAAAACAGTTAACCCACTGTATAAACATTTAAGACACAAATTTTATAATAAATTCTATTATATCATATTAGATTATTAAATACATTTATGTTTAATTATATTATTCAATTCGTTTTATAATGTTTTAATAGCAACCAGGGACAGAATTAATCATTGCAGTTTTTTAAACATAATTCCAGGTTCTTAAATTCAGACTGTGCAGATATGTGCATCAAATTGCATTGACTTAAACCGCAGATTTTATAATACTACTGTTATTTTTTAATGGAATAAAATCAATGATTCGCTATTGTTCTGCTACACTAGAGATGCCGCTCTGTGCATGTGAGGTTTATCACAATCAATAGATCAATGACCCTTTATTCTGGTGCTTTGTCTTGCCGTCCTGTTGTGTGAAATCAATCTGTATTTGTTTGGGGGATTGATAAGGAATATAAGGGTTATCAGGAAAGATGCATTAACAGCCACACACGTGGAAGTGTTCTCTTGTCGAAAGACTAAAACTACAGTCTGGCCTGGTTAAATTTGGCATCCAGCTGTCGTCAGACATGGCCCTGTGTTCTTTTAGCAGAGACTTATGGGAGGGGAGGGGGCTCATGAACTCCGGATCACATCGAGCAGCTGGTGAGAGCACGTTCTCACAGTCAGGAGTCTGTGTGTTTGATGCAGAGCTGCATTTCTGCAGCCGTTTGGTCCTGGTCACCAATGCTCTTAAACCCTAACTTGTGGTTTAGTATGACTGGATGTACAAGTTCCCCGTAATACCTATTTTTATAGGGTCATATTTCTCATTTTTGTAGCATTTTCTTCACCTATAATGTTACTCAAGCTTTCTTGTGGCATTTAGCTTCTCTTGACCATAAAGAAACTGATTGAAAGTTTAGTGTAGTTCGTTTATGTCATCATTTACATCACCTTCATGAACTCGAAATAGAATCCAAAAATAAAGGTTTGTAACTGCATGCATTAAATTCTAATGAGGTATTGGTCTAGTGATGTTAGACTGGCAGTTTATTGGCATAAGGTTTATCAGTCTTATTTTACACTTTAATGATGGAAACACATGGTTATTGTCTTTGGTAATTGTCAAAGATGTTAGTAACTTCCACACCAGTGCTGTTTTGTTGTATTGAACATGCTTTCGTCTTCTAGATTACCTGGACAATGGCAACAACAAGATGGCAATCCAGCAGGCTGACAAACTGCTCAAGAAGCACAAAGATCTTCACTGCGCAAAGGTGTGTGATTTTTTATTTATTTTTTTTTTTTTACTCCAGAACTCCATGATCAGCTCGTCATATTAATAGGAAACACTAGTGCTCAACTTTGGCGTGGGCAAATGTAATTTAGATTTTGTTAAATTTTTCTGATTTGGTCATTAAAAAATGCTTTATTTTATTTTATGTTTTTAGCCAGTTCCAGGTTTGTTGTGCTGCTTTGTAGAGCTGCACTGTTTGGCCACAATATTTTTAATTAATTGATTATATATATAAATATTAGCGTCTGCTAAATGCATTAAATGTAATATTTATATGGCGATAAAATAATAAAATGCTCACAGAAAATACTATTATTATTATTATTACCAAATCTATTGAATAAAATAAAATATAAAATATACAAACATTACTATAAATTTTTTTTTAGGAAAAATATGATAATTTGACAGTAGAACTGTAAAATTGCAGCTGTAATAATTTCTTCATGTTTACGCATTAAACAATCAAGTTTTACTTTTGCAGAAAAACAAAGCTAAATCTTTTGTTTGAAAAATGCATTTGATAATTGCACTAAGCCATATTGTAATTTAGATTTTATTTGGATTATTCATGCAGTCCCAGCAAACACAGTTTCCAGTTTAATTTTGTTTCGCTCAAGCTGATTGTCGGAAAGACTTTGCAGAACTGATGGATTCAGGTCGTACTTCACATGATGCTGTGGACCGTGGTCAACACAAAAAGGCTGTTTTGTTTAAGAAATCAAAATCTAGATCAATGATTTAGCTCCAGACTCATGCTTTGCTCTTGTTTGGCAGGTCTTGAAGGCGATCGGTCTGCAGCGCACCGGCAGACAGGATGAAGCCTTCACATTGGCGCAGGAAGTGGCCGTTCTCGAACCCACAGATGACAACTCTTTGCAAGCATTGACCATCCTCTACAGAGAAATGCACCGGCGTGAGTGTTGAAAGAACAGACACAGAACCTCATGCTAACAAACTATAAATTACATTTTTCTGTCCTCACTGGAACCGAAATGCCATTCAGAGTATGTTTGCTTTTAATATGAACATGGATTGACATGGAGCACAAACCCAAAAACTCAAATTTTGTGTATTTTTCTCTCTTTCTTCCTACAGCTGAGTTGGTGACCAAGCTTTATGAAGCTGCAGTCCGGAAAGTTCCAGCGAGCGAGGAGTACCACTCTCACCTCTTCATGGCCTACGCCCGGGTCGGGGAGTACAAGAAAATGCAACAGGTTTTGTTTGTGTCCTCTCTGTGATCAGTGTTTGCATCCTGTCAGTGCTGCATGATATGAGGAAAAGAAAAAAGCTCCAGGTTTGCTGTGGTTGTTTGTAGGGCTGCAAAATTCTGCAAAAAAAAAAAGAAGACTATATATCAGTATCACTGTAATAATAATAATAGTAGTAGTAATAATAATAATAATTAGCATTGTTATTATTGTTTATTACTATTAAAAAATCAACAAAATAGGAATAAGATATATTACTACTTATTCTCTTTAAAATATAAAAAATCCAGTATTAAAAAGATTTATTATAATAATATTATTTATCGATGTCTTAAATATTAAACAATTGAACTTAAATTTTGCCGGAAAACCAGAGGGAGCCATTATCATTATTGTTGTTGTTTTTTTATTCATTTATTATTTTTAATTGCAAAATTATTAAAAAATAAGAAATACTATTACTTATACTATAAAACTATTTATTATTCACTGTAAAATAAAAAAGTCTGATATTTAAAATAATGTTATGTAATATTTTATTTCCCTGTACAAATTTTTATGGCTTTATTTATGCATTTTCAAACATCAAACGAAAAAAGTTTTTTAGTGGATTTTAGTGGAAAAGCACAGGGAGCCCTTATTATTATTATTATTATTATTATTATTATTATTATTGCAAAAATATTAAACCAAATGAAGATCAATATCCACTCTAAAGTATAATTATATATCAATTATTTATGGAAAACTATTGTAGTTATTTTAGTTTTAAGTTGAAGTATTTCTTTTGCTTCATGTATGCATTTGCAAATGTTATACCATCTAGCTTCTATTTTGTTGGTAAACCACAGGCCCTTAAAGCTTCTCTTTTTGTTGACAACAGCCATTTCAATTTGCATTTTAATTTTAGGATGTTGGTTGTTCCCAAATGCACATTAGAATCGATTGTAGTTTTAATAGGGCTGCATAGTTAATCATGAATCTGTAAAATATATGTTTGTGTTTAAAGACTGACTTTTGTCTTTCAATTCTTACAGGCTGGAATGGTGTTGTATAAAATTGTCCCCAAAAACCCATATTACTTCTGGTCAGTGATGAGCTTGGTGATGCAGGTACAGTGATGTTACAGTGCATAGCAGAGATGAACTCATGCAGAGCAAAATAAAACAACATCTTCATCATCAATGCAATTTGTGTTTCAGGCCATCTCAGCACAAGACGAGAAGCTCTCTCAGACCATGTTCCTGCCGCTGGCTGAGCGTATGGTGGAAAAAATGGTCAAGGAGGAGAAAATAGAGGCAGAAGCTGAGGTAGGACTTCAGTATCAATAATCTGTTTCAGATTTCAGCCGTATGAAGTTTATGATGTATTTTCCATCTGCTGTTCCAGGTCCAGCTGTACTTCATGATCCTGGAGCGTTTGGGGAAATATGTGGAGGCACTGGATGTGGTTCAGGGGCCACTCGGAGGTGAGGAGAAAACACTGTGTTCTTCAAAAGAATATTCTGGGTTATTTCCAGTTGAATATCTTTGTGTTGCATGTGTGACGTGCTGCCAGTTACCAGAGATGAGAAGCAGGTAAACAAGAACAGCAATTACCAACTCAATGCAAAAATCGATGCATTCTGATTCTGAAATTCTCAGAATGGATTCTGGGCTTAGTTTTTAACCAGATGCGCGATGATGCTGAGTTTGCTTTAGAAACACCTGTACCCTGCTTGCTTCCTGTTCCTCACACACATGCATCACTCAGACCTTGAGTAAAATAATTTTTCATAAAGTTTGGAAAGGTTGAAGTGGACATTCGCGGAATTCATTGCACAGGATGCGCTGAGAGACGAGCGCTTTGTTTGATGTCACACTTAAAGTGTGCTGTATTTCCCTTCAAATGCTCTACGAATTCATAATTTGTGGTTTGATTGCAGTGGACTTAAATATATAAAACATAAACCTCACTAACAGAAGGCTGCTTTCAAGTTTTGTTTGTGAACACTGCTCGAGCATGTGGCTATGCGTGTCTCAGTGGTTTAATGCAGTTGTAAGACGCCTGCCGTTAAAGCCCTTTCACACAAGCGCAGCACCTGTGCAGTTTAAAACATCTAGCTCACATCTGCCCTCTGAACACAAGACTCTCAGATGTAGGGCTGAACGGGAAAGTTACCAATGTGTCTGTCCAGTAACTAATGATGGACGCACCGTTTGCAGAGAGACATTTCAGTTGTTCACGCTGGACTGTCTGACTTAAAGGGAAAGTTCATATAATTATACTAGATATATAATTTCAAATAATGTGCAACCATTTGATTTTTGATTTTTTTTTGTCTATACGTTTAGTCATTTTGCCTCGTCTTTTCTCCCTCAGAGAAGCTGACCAGTGAACTGCAGAGCCGTGAGAACAAATGCATGATGCTGTACCGCCGTCTGGAGCGCTGGGCCGAGTGCAACGCTCTGTCCTGCAAGCTGCTCCTGAAAAAGTGAGTCCACCACTGATACGTTTTCTATCAGTTTCTTGAAGTGATTTAAATTAAATTAAATTTATGCATTTAGCAGATGCTTTTATCCAAAGCGACTTACAGTGCATTCAGGCTATCAATTTTTACCTATCTTGTGTTCTCGGGGAATCGAACCCCCAACCTTGCTTGATAGCGCAATGCTCTACCAATTGAGCTACAGGAACACTATTAACATAAAGAGCAATTTTGGAGAGAAATCATTCCATTTGAGCAATGGATTTTCAGTATGTAAGATGTTTTTTGTGTCTCTCCGCAGCCCTGACGACTGGCAGTTCTACATATTGTACTTTGACTCTTTGTTCCACCTTATTGATCAGAGCTGGGCACCTCCACAAGAAGGAGCTCAGTAAGTAGAAACTTCACAATATTTAACTGGGAAAGAGTTTTTCCACACATGATTGCTGGATATTATTGGAAATTCCATGCATATTAAGCACAGTTTGCATACTAAAAAGAATAGCAAATCTATTCCGAAAACATTTCGGTCTCTCAGTTTCATACATGCTGTGTTGTTTCTCTCACTTCTTCAGTTCTGCAGAAGGGGAGGTGCATGCCTCCACAGCCCAGGCCATCAGCTTCATGAAGGACCGAATAGCCACAGAAGAAGCGAAGGAGTCCAAGCATCTGAGAGGGCCGTACCTGGCCTGTCTGGAGCTCATCAGACGGCTCCGAGAGCGCAGCTGTCCTGAAGCACAGCAGCTAGGTACACAACGGGTTAGGACTCTTTAAACACAACACAGGCTGCGTGTTTGTTGTATGTTTCTGACGTGTTTTCCTGCCATGATGCAGGTGAACCTCTTGAGCTCATGTTCCAGTTCTTTGTGAAGTTTGGAGACAAGCCATGTTGCATCACCGACCTGAAGATCTTTCTGGATCTTCTCTCACCTGACCAACATGTGCAGGTAATCTCGATGAGAATCGTTCCTGTGGCTCAGTGGTAGAATGCACTGTAAGCCTGAGTGCACTGTAAGTCACTTTTACATTTAAGTTCAGTGCATCACTTGCACCAAATAGGAAAAATCTATTTTATACATGTGCGTAAACGGTTGCCAGAAAAACAAGTGAACCATTGTCAGTTTTCTGATTTTTCTGGTCATGAAATTTGATTCGATCTTCATTTAGTTTATGGAGACAGTCCACAAATTGTCAATAAATGGACAAGATATAGTACTCTCCATAAGAGTGGGCGCCCATCCAAGATCTCTCCTAAAGCACAATGTAGAATGCTTGATGAGGTCAAAAACAACACTAGAGCAACAGCTAAAGACTTGAAGCAATTTAATGAATTATATTTGGTTTAGAAACATTATTTTAAATAGTATGCACTTTTTTCAAAGATAGTTGAATAAACATGCATTAGTAATATTTTGCCCGATGCGCCCTCTTGTGGTCTCAGGAGAGAAGCCAAAAGCTTTTTTTCCCTCTTTGACTGAAATGAAGCCTGTTGAATTTGAATATAGTTTGCATATTGATAATACAAAATTTGAATTTAGTTTTTCAGCCATTTTGACAACCCCAGTGTGAATGCTTCAACATATTAAAAATACCCACGGCAAATGAAGTGTGTGAAGCAGGTCTGGAGTGGGGTGGGATGGGTGTATAATGTTTTTATATATAGATATATATAGATAGATATATATATAGATATATATATAGATATAGATAAATAAATAAATGAATGTGTTCAATATATACTAAGTTTCTTGTGACTGTCTCAGTTCATCAACAGGCTAATGGAGGCCGTGCCTCTGTGCGCTGCAGGAGAGGATGGTGTTGCTCTTCCAGGAGACACTCGAGCTCTTCAGAGACATCTGTGTGTGACCCAGCTGAGCCGCAGTCTGGGTCAGCAGCACGCGCTCAACACCGAGGGCAAACTGAGCCTCATCAAACAACTGAAGGCACATTACCAGCACGGCTTACAGTTCGGTAAGCAGATGACTAGGCAGGTTGAACACTTAAGATTTCTTCCTCTTTTTTTTTTTTTTTTAATGATAATACCAGTGCTGTCAAACGATTAGATTTAATCTAAACTAAAAGCTTTTGTTTACATAAAATGTGTGTGTACATGTAAATGTATTCATATTTATATAAATACACAAACATGCATGTATATACTTAAGATTTTTTTTCTATATTACATATTTATATATAATGTAAGTTATATATGCATGTAACTGTTTTCTGAATTTATTCTTTGTGTGTTTACGTATAAATAATAAATACACACAGTACACACACACACACACACATATTATGTAATCAAAAACATTTATTTTGGATGCAATTAGTCACTTGACAGCACTCAATGATACCAGTGTCTAATATTTGTCACTTTCTATCATACTTTGTACATTTATTTCTATTTGATATGTTTTATTTGACTTCTAATGTTCAGTAGCAGCAGTCTTACCAGTTCTGGTTTTCTTTCTGTCCTAGGGAAGTCCTGTTTAAAAACAGAGCTGCAGTTCTCTGATATGTACTGTCTCATGGCGGCTCATGTGTTTATAGACCTGTGGCTGGAGACGGGTGAGTCTGCTGCTCATTCTTACAGTCAGCTTGATTGAAAGCGTTCATGTTTTCATGTTAATGTGCTGTGTCTGTGCTGCAGGTGATCAGAACATGTTGTGGCAGTGTCTGGGGCTGTTAGAGGAAGGTCTCTCCCACAGTTCCTCTAATGCTCAGTTCAAACTGCTGCTTTTGCTTCTGTACTGCCGTCTGGGGGCTTTTGAGCCGGTGGTAGATCTTTACTCCAGTCTGGACGCCAAACACGTCCAGCACGACACCATAGGGTACGAACGTGTCTTTTATTAATATATTAAAGGTAACATTGAATTATTTGTGGATGAATGTATGTGACCCTGGAGCACAAAACCAGTCTTAAGTATACATTTTTCGAAATTTAGATTTATAAATCATCTTGAAAGCTGAATAAATAATCTTTCCATTATAAGGATCTGACAGTATTTTGGCTGAGATGCAACTATTTGAAAATCTGGAATCTGAGGGTGCAAAAAAATCTGAATATTGAGAAAATCCTCTTTAAAGTCCAAATAAAGTTCTTAGCAATGCACATTACTAATCAAAAATTAAGTTTGGTATATTTATGGTAGGACATTTACAAAATATCTTCATGGAACATGATCTTTAATTAATGTCCTAATGTTTTTGGCATAAAAGAAAAATCTATAGTTTTGACCCATACAATGTTTTTTTTGGCTGTTGTTACAGTATTGACTGAGTATTGATTAAGTCTGCTTTTGTGCTCCAGGGTCACAAATGTTCCCGGTCAGTTCATGGAGACACCTTTTATTAAAATTTTTAAAGAGCTTTTTTAATTATGCAAGTTGTAAAGATGCAAGTTTTATGACATCACATTACTTGCATACATTAAATATTTAACTACTTGTAAAAATAAATAACCAATAACTTCACCTTTCTGCTGTAACCATGTTGTAAGTGAAGAACAGTGTTATTTTAGTACTATTTTTAATTTTTTAAATGTTAAATATATTTTGTACTATTATATTCATATATTTTAGTTTAAGTTGTAGTGTGATGTGCTTTTTTTATTTACATTTTTATAACCTTTAATATTTCTGTTTAACTTTAATTCTGTTCGGTTTTAGTCATTTTAGTATGAAAATCTATTTAATTTCAGTTAGTTGCCGAGGCAACATTTCTAATTTTCATTTAAATGTATTTATTTTGTTAAATCTTACAATATTTATATTTTAAAATATTAATATTTATTAGTATTTTAATGTAAATATTTATATTTAACAAAATCTATTTTTAATGGAAACTTTTCACAGACTGTCATGGTGCATTTCCACATTTATTAAAATATACATTTTATATGTGCATATTTTTTATGTATAATATTTTGAAATATTATTATTTATTTTTTTTTAGCTATTTTAATATTTTCAGCTCAGTTTCAAAATATCACTTTTTGTTTAAATGCACCATAAATAAATAAAAGTTGATTGCCTTGTGTTCCAATTCAAAGTACCAAACAGTAATAAAAGTAATACACTTTTCATTGATTGAAGGTCATTATGATTGAAGGTAAAGTAGATTAAAAAAAGAAAGTTTAGGGATTAAATCACATTAATGCATCACAGTGTGTCAGGTTAAATGTACTGAGCATGTCTCATATTAACACCGATCTCTTGGTTTTGTCTTCATCCAGGTATTTATTGACCCGCTATGCAGAGTCTTTAGGCCAGTTTGCTGCTGCTTCCCAATCTTGTAACTTCTCCCTCAGGTTTTTCCACTCGAACCAGAAAGATGTACGTTATCATTCTGATTAACGAATCTCCCAAAGACGACCACTCTGTCATCTACTCATGCTTAAGTTGCTTGTTCCCACAGACCTCAGAATACATTATTCAAGCATATAAGTACGGGGCTTTTGAGAAAATCCCTGAGTTCATCGCCTTCAGGAACAGACTCAATCACTCGCTGCACTTTGCCCAGGTGCGCACGGAGAGGATGCTGCTGGACCTCTTCCTGGAAGCCGACATGTTAGTCGCTTTACCTGTTGTATTTTCTGCATTTTACTGCAAGTCAAAAATTTATTTTATTGATCGTTGTCTTTTCATCGCACAGATCGTCGTCTCTAGAGGAGAGCGTAAAATCAATGTCTCTATGTCCAGAAGAGGATGACATCCCGTGGGACAGCTTAAGAGACAACCGTGACCTGACTGTCCTCGTCAGCTGGGACCCTAAGGACCGGTACGATGAGTCTATCCTCCTGAACGATCACATGTTTTAAGCATACGTTTGTTTTAATGGTGATCACACACTGCAGGCACCTGAACGAGGAGCACAAGCAGCGCTCTCTAGAGGAAGACACCCTGTGGCTGAGGTTGAGGTCGCTCACGCTGCGTCTGATTGGCTGCGTCTCTGCGCTCGCTCATCCACCGGCATCACGCAACTCTGAGAAGACGACTGAAAACGGAGTGACAGCCAAACCGTCTTCTCTACAGTCGCTGCTCTCACAGCTAGAAAACACACTAAACCAGGCCACGCAGCTCACGGAAAAACAACCGCAGGTCAGAACCCTTACAGACCCATGGTTTTATCAATTCCCCTTTTATCTAATATCTGTCTCCACATAACTGTATATGCATCATGTAAGTTTTATGACGACATTACTTGCATATAACGTGCAATTTAATTTTTTTTATGGAAATAAACTCTATTCCATACAAATTTGTGTGCATTTAAAAATAATAGCCATTACCTTCACCTGTTTTTTTTTCTGTTGTAACCAGGATGTGGGTGAAGAACATTATTATAGTATTATATATACTACTATAGTATTAATTAATATTTTGAATTAGCTTTGTTTACACACATTTTGAATTTTAGTTTAACTTGTCATGTACGGAAGTTCTAAGCGGCCATGCATCATTATTTTTTTCCTTCATGTTTTCTCGTTATAACGATTTAATTTTCTCGTTATCCCGACATAACAAAAGTTGTTTCCTCGTTATAACGACTTAATTTTCTCTGGGGTGCTGTACATTATCCACTAAGTTATTAAGTATTAAGTCGTTATAAGGAGAAAACAACTTTTGATATTTCGAGATAACGAGAACATTTAATCGTTATAACGAGAAAACAAGAAGGAAAAAAAGAATGCATGGCTGCTTAAACTTCCGTAAGGTTGTGATGTTTTTAGTATTTTTTTTTCTTTTGTGTAATAATATATTTTATATTTCTATTTATTTTTATTTCAGTTTTAGTCATTTGTACTTTATTTGTTTAGGTTAACATTTGTTTTTTAGTTTTTCCATCTAATCTAATTGTTTTAGTAATATTGTGATATGATTTTGTTGATTTTTATTAGATGTTTTACTTTTCTATTGCGCTTTATTCAATTTTAGTTTTAATGTAAGTAATTGTAATACTTTGGTTTTATTTAAACAAAAGTGCTTCTTAATAGTTTTAGAAAAAATCTTTTTTTATTTTGATTTTTCATTTACAATGCTAAACACTCACAAAATAAATAACCTCAATAAAAAAAATTTGATTACCTTGTGTAGTTGGACACCATTTTCAGAACATATATTGGATTTAAATTCATGAGTTGAGTCAGCTGATTGTGTGTGTGTGTGTGTGTGTGTGTGTGTGTGTGTTGTGGTTCTCAGCATCAGTACCCGTTTGTGGGTCCCGTGGCGTCTCGTCTGGCTCCGGCTCTGTCCAGCGGCTGCTGTCAGTGTCAGCTCTCCTCTCTACAGATCCCTCTGCACCTCCAGGAGCTCCAGACCACCGGCCTGGGTTCGTTACTTCGTACAATGTCCATTACCCAATCCTGTTTGATTTTGACAAATATTTAAAAAAAAATTATTTTTTTACAATTGTAAGTCTATTTTTCTGGCCTGAAAAAGATATATACATCATCTGAAAACTGAATAAAGAATCTTTCCATTGCTGTATGGTTTGTTAGGGGGACAATATTTGAAAATCTGTAATCAGAGGGTGCAAAAAAAATGAGGAAATCATCTTTTAAAGTTGTTCAAATAAAGTTCTTAGCAATGCATATTACTAATCAAAAATTATGTTTTTATATATTTACAGTAGGACATTTGCAAAATATCTTCATGGAACATGATCTTTACTTAATATCCTAATGATTTTTGGCATAAAAGAAAAATCTATAGTTTTGACCCATACAATGTATTTTTGGCTATTACTACAAATATACCCCAGAGACTTCACACTGCTTTTGTGCTCCAGGGTCACACACACACACACAAACACATACACACATATATATAAATTCAGTTATACAGTTTATTACATAGTATATTACATTATGTATTTTTAATTAGCTTATGATTGTATTACATTAATTGTATCTCTTGTATTTTCAGATGACTCAGCAGAGCTCCAAACACAAATATCTAATCTTTTCAAGTCTTTAGCGGTACAACTTCAAGGTATGTTTAACATTTTTGTACATATTTGTGTAAATAAGTCTATGTGAGCACAAAAATAAAAAAATTAGTAATAATAATAATGCAACCCACTTTCACTATCCAATCAAATCCTGATGAAAATAATTCCAAACTCTCTGTCTTGCTGAAATTATGTTTTCTGCTGGTGTAACCAAGTCCACATGAGCATGGAACATAATTATTATTATTAATATTATTATTATTATTATTCAGCCCACTTTCATTATCCAGTCAAAACCTGATGAAAATAATTCACATTACAAAAGTTAAATGTTGCAGATGGGTTAAATTGTTTTTTTTTTCTGCATGCTTTTCCAGATATGTTGGAAAAATGTAAAGGTGACCTATTAGAAGTTAAAGACGGTCAAAGCAAGCCGCAACCATTTTTACTGGAGAATCTAGTCTACTTTGTTGAAGTGAGTTTCTCTCCATCACTGATACACAATACATGACTCTGTTGAGAAAATAAAAATAATTTTTGGTTCCATTGATGGTTCCAGTCCATTTGTATCGTCCTATGGGTGTCTAATTACTGTGGAAGTGTCCTCCGGCCCTTAAAGTCCAGTTTACAGAAGAAGAAGAAAAAGAAAAAAGAAGCCAGCACTGAAACGGTAGTAACAGCTCTTATTTTGTTGAACCTCTCTCGAGTCAATATTCATGCAGTGTAGGGTTGCAGGGAATGTGGGTCAGTTTTGTTTATGAACTGATTTGTCTCGCACACAGCCGCCGGTGCTCTCTGCCTATCAGGAGTTCAGCAGCAGCTTGCAGAGTCTCCTCAATCAGGCGCTGGAGCACATCAAGAGCCAAGAGATCAGCCTGACAGCACTGAAGCTGGAAGCCCTCTGTCTGGAGGGACAAACCCTATCTGAGGTGCGTCTCCAAAAGATTATCGGCATCCAATCTGGTCCAGTGTATTCACTTATATTTTGAATTAGTGTTTATTTTTATATTTCTCATTTTAATTTTTTGTTATTTTTATTATGTGCTTTTGTCAGTTTTGTATGTATATATGTGACCCTGGAGCACAAGAGCAGTCTTAAGTCTCTGGGGAATATTTGTATCAATACCCAGAAAAACATGGTATGGGTTAAAATTGATTTTTCTTTTATGCCAAAAATCATTAGTATATTAATTAAAGATCATGTTCCATGAAGATATTTTGTAAATATCCTGCCGTAAATATATCAAAACTTAATTTTTGATTAGTAATATGCATTGCTAAGAACTTCATTTGGACAACTTTAAATGTTATTTTCTCTATTTAGATTTGTTTTGTACCCTCAGATTCCAGATTTTCAAATAGTTGTCTGAAATATTGTCTGATCCTAATAAACCATACATCAATGGAAAGATTATTTATTCAGCATTTTTCAAAAAAAAAAATTTAACATTTTTTTGGTTATTCTATTTTTAAAAACAGTATTATAATGTCATTAATTATAGATTTTTTATTTTTTAATCATATCATTGAGTTTTGTTTAATTATAATTTAAGGAAAGAGGTTCCAAAAATACCTTTTAAGTAACAAAACTTTAAAATCTTTAGAAGAATAATCTTGATTTTATATTGATACATCTTGATAATCTACTCACACTTGATATTTATAGATTTAATCATCATTTAATTCATTCATTGGGTTCTTTCAAATTAACTGTTTTAATTAGAAAAAATATATTAAAAATATTTAATTAAAATTACTTGGGAATTTTTTCAGGCTTAT
Organism: Carassius carassius; assembly: GCF_963082965.1. Taxonomy (NCBI): domain Eukaryota; kingdom Metazoa; phylum Chordata; class Actinopteri; order Cypriniformes; family Cyprinidae; genus Carassius; species Carassius carassius. Next base: position 24,177,636 of record NC_081799.1, read on the forward strand.
GAAATGTCTTAACTTTTTTTGTTCTCTGGTCTCATAAATTGTGTAAAGCTAGCTAAATGTGTATGTATGCAATCTGAGGTTGAAACTAGGTCATGATGCTTCAGAGAAAGCGTTTCTCAATTTTTGACCACTGTTTTCTCACTTCATTCAGGCAGAAGAGACCTTCACGAAGACGGCCATGGATAAGGTGCACAGCAGCTACCTGCGTTCGCTGCAGGAGATCGGGGAACTGTTAAAGAAGAGAGCGGACACGTTAAAATCCTTCAAAATCTGAGCGCTCCATCGATCCGGTCCCTGACCCGCAATGCTCCACGCGACAGAGTCCTCAGCCCCTAACGCAATCCTCCCATCTCAGTCTGTGAACTCAGCTGGTCTCGTCTCCTTTCCCTATTTATCCGTCTCATTACTCACGTACAGACACAGGCACACTGTAAAGTTCAACAACGGCTTCAGCACAAACATCAACGGTGCTCAACGCAGCACTTTTAAGTGGAAATGTAAAATTCATATCCCTAGCAAAACTACATAGGCAAATGAAAATAAGCAATTTTAGAAGTACTGCTATAAATTATTGTACATAGTTTGAAGATAAAGAATATCAACGAGAACTCCTTGGCGAATTAAAGTGAACTGCTTTGTCCTTTTGTCGATGTCTTGCGTTATCGTCTCTCTCACTTCCCAGCCGTAAACCTTACGATTGACGGTTCGTTTTCAGACGACACTCCAAAGCAAAATAGTGCCGCTCCGTATCGCAAGTAGCCAACTTCCAGACTAATGCAATCTGCGACGTGTTTACGTAGCCGTTCGCGATGCACAACCAGCCAAGAGCTACGCTTCGTCCCGAGGAGATTTCACGCAAACTTTTCGTCAGGGTGGCACGAGTATCCAGATGCTTTGGGTGCTTCTATTGCGATATTTGTTTGTATGTTACAAATGACTTTACTTGAGCCGCAAGCGTACAAAATGTAGCTTTCCCGATTCTTTGTTTGGAATTGCCACATGTGAAAACAAATAGAATTTAGTGCTACTCGAGGTTTGGGTAAGTGTGTGTTTGTTTGTTATCTTTTGATTGATGGTAAGACGTTTATTCAGTCATGTTCAGAATTAATTTTATGATTAACTGAATCAATTGGTTGGGGGCGCGTTGTTTACTTTTTGAAAAATTGTCGATTGCACTGATGATGTCCCTTAAATGATGAGGTTTTATTGTTGTTGCATACCAAAAAATGTCTAAATTAGCCTTTGTGTTAAAGGGTTGGTTTACCCCAAAATGAAAAATCTGACACTTATTCAGATTCACCCTCCATGTAATTCCAAAACCACTGGAAATTCGTTCATCTTCGGAACACAAATAATATTATTAATCGACTGTGAGAGACTTCGGTCCCTCCATTTAAAAAGTCTTTTGCCCAAAAACACTGATAATTTAAAACATTCGTAAAGAGATTTAGCAGTGTAATCCAAGTTTCTGAATAAACACAATCATTTTATGTGCTGAACTGATTTAATTGATGCTTTTATTCACTTAAAACATAAACAGACGCTCAAGCGTACTTGCTTGATATATGCATACTTGTGAATTTTCATTGGTTTAAGCAAGCATGCTTGGGTCGTCGTTACCAAAAATAAACATTGTTTGCAGCTGAATGTGAATAAAAGCCTAAAATAAATGTTAATCTTCAAAAGACTTGGAATAAAGTCGATCAAATTGTATGAATTTATTTCACGAACGTTTTGGGTGAACAGATTTTCAAGGATGGAGGGAAACATCTCAGACTTGATTTAAAATATCTTAATTTGTGTTATAAATCAATTTCTTACGGGTTTAGCCTGAAATGGTGAGTAAATTGACTGAATTTTCATTTTAGGGTGAAATAATCCCTTAACGTCGCAGTTGAGTTGAAGGTAGGTTTTTAATATGACTGATTTGTTGATGTCTACCGGGAAGTGCAACTTGTTTACAATGTTTTCAAGCACCGTTTGAATCATGTTTCTAGCATGTGTAGTCCGGTGTGCTACAATCTACTACAGGCTTTCACCGCTTTATATCTGCTCGGGGAGGATGGAAAGACGCTTTTCTCTTTTTTTTTTATTTTGATGTTCTTGTGTCGCTCCGGGACTGAAGGGCTCATTTGGTGTTCTCACCCTCAAAAAAACTGAGGAGGTCAAGAGCTGGTTGGAAGTGTGTTGGCTTATCAACTCTTTTGTTAGGGAAATGGAGAAAATACAAACAAAAACACTGGAATGTGAAAATGAGTTTTTTTTTTTAAATAAAAAATAATTGTTCCATATGCTGTGCTTTTGAATTTCATTTATTTTGCATTCGCACATCTTGCTTTATCTGTAAAGTCAACATGAAATCTAAAGATTTTTGGTTACTTTAAAAATTTTTGTGGTTTCATTGTGAATGATTTAACATTGCATTATTTAAGGTTGACCTAATTAATTATCTTAAAATATTGCTTTTGTATTTTGTTTAATAGGCTACAGGATGTTGACATCAATTTCTTCAATGATTAAAATTGTATATTTTATACAAATGTACATAATTTAAATATTATAATCACGTAATTGAAATGCTTTGATTGTAATTTATTTTTTAAATAATTTATTTTATATTAAATGTATAATATTTAAGAAAATACATTTGAAAATACATACAAGTGTATAGTTGTATTCTATATTAATATATAACATTATTAGTATTATATAATTTATTCTTACCTGAATCAGTCGCTTTCTGAGTTTTACGAATTCTCAGTTATGGGTTTTTTTTTCGCGGTAAATTCCAAATATAGCTCACTCCCATTAACGGACAGTTGGTCAGTTTATTAACCAACGAGCCGGGGTTTTTTTTTTCATAAAAGTAATTTATTCGGCGAAACGAAGACACGGTAACTTTCTGCTGTTTTAAACGAACCTGATAAAAGTGATTAACGTTAAAAATGCCTGTATGTTTTTAAACCTTAGCTCCTTTCTTGCTTAGTTGCTTTCCATAGTAAGTTAGCTCTTTGCCAGTTAAAGTGCCTCAGAATAACGTTAATTGAAACTTTACAGTTTGACAATCACACATAAGGGTGTAACATGTAGTGATTGCGGTTTACTACTTGCATTTTCTTGTCAACAGTTAGCAATAATGGCCTCCAGCAATCTGTAACCGATGAGAAGGGAGTGGAAACCAGAGAAATGTCTCAATACAAAGAGTGACTGTGTATAACTTACTAAAAATAATTGGGTGGAGAGAAACAAGAGCCACACGATTCTGTGCAGTGTGCGTCTATTAACCAAATGACATCAATAAGTCGAGCCCTTTCACCATCAAAGCGTCTTTGTGATCATAATACTGCTAACAATGAGGTCAAGCTCATCAAAAATGTCTAATTTTAGCCTGATCCAAAAAAATAAAAATATGCAGCCTATTATATTCATGATAGTTACATACATCACTCCAAATCTAAGTGTTTTTTTTTTCAAATACTATAATGAATAAAAAATATGGTTTAATATTTCAGTAGTTTAAATGTATTTAGTAGTATTTATTGTACTTATTAGTATGGAAGCCCAATTCAATCATTTATATAGATATATTGAAAAAATTGCAAGAGGTAAACCCTGAATGTAAAGAAAAATGTGTTCATATCTTGCAATTCTGACTTTTTCCTGAGAACTGCAAGTGTATATCTTGCAATTTTGACCTTTTCTTATATAACTTAATTTTTTTTAATCCATGGTGGGGTAAAAAAAAAAGATTTATGAGAGAGAAAAAAGTTTAAAAAAAAAATATTTTTTCCATGCCAGAAATTGGCTTAAATAAATTAGTTTTTTAATATATATAAAATAAAATTAAAAAAAGATCGCTAACAGAAATGTTTACCAAAAAAAAAAAAAAAAAAACACACCCAGATGCATTACAGCAAATATATAATTTGTCTTTTTTTACATGAAACAAACATGTTTTTTTGTGGGATTCTTCTTTTAGAGTTGCAGAAAGCAATATCCAGTCATTTCCACAAACAAAATAATTCAAAAACTGACATCTTCCAGCTATGAAGACTCTAAAAATATACGAAAATAAAATTGTGCAACAAGAACAGCACTTTGTTTCCATATAAAACAGGTTGAGCTACATTTCTAAGCAGAACTGGTGTCCTCGTGCGAGACATTAGTGAACAAATTCGGGATATATTTGAGCTTCTAACATGAGGAAGCGTGATTATTCAAACTTCCTCATTTCCTGTGCAACACTTCTGCCATCCGTTAAGCATTGAATATACTAAACACGGCTTTCGCTACTTTCCCCTCTTGGATCGTCCCTTGCGGCCGCTCAGTCTGCCGGGGCCGTGGGCCGAGGGCCCGGGCTGTGGGGCGGCGGGGGCCGAAGCAATGTTGATCTGACCCTCTTGGATTTCTTGTCGGGCATCTGCCGGCATGCGGTCGATCTGCTGCTGTGTCTCCAGGTAGAACATGACGTCTCGCAGCTGCTCCTGCAGATCGGCGATCTGGACGTCTTTATTGGCTGCCGTCTCGAGAGCCCGCCTCTCCTCCTCCTGCAGCTGCGCCTGGAGCTGAATCTGATTGGCTCGCAGAGAGCGGTTCATCTCCTGCTCCTCCCGCAGCTCTTGACCGAGCTTCAGCACTTTGTTGTTCAGCTGTGAACATCTGCAGAAAAGAACAGCACAAAAGACTGAATGTTGACATTTTAATAAACATCAACACCTTTCAAAAAAGGAATTTCTAAAATTGGTATTACCAATTACTCTAAAATTGGTATAAAATTAAAGCCTTGTGTTTAAATAAGTTATGTTCCAAATTTGAAGTTGATATGAAAAAAATTTAGGTTCCTGTGAGATTTTATTTAGGGCGTCATACCACGAACAGCCACTGGGAGCCATCAAAACTACTTTGAATTTTTCTTAATGATTTTTTTCTCTAGATTTCTCTGTGAATTTGACTTCTATCTCAAAATAACCACCAAATATGAAATCCTGAGACTCAGACCTTTCCAATGATATGTTTGTTGCCAAGATTATAAAAAGTTTTGATTCTAAAATACATAATAGCCAGTACAAAAAAAAAAATATTTAATTTATTATTTAATATTATTCATATTAAATTGCATTTAAATGTACAAACATTAACTAAGGAAATTATATTTTATTTTACCATGCAGTTTTATGTTATTATCATTCATATATGATTATAGTAAAAAAAAAAAATAATAATTTTCTCTTTTCATTCGAATTTAATTCATTTAGTTTTGCTTTTTTTTGTATTTTTTAATGTCTGTATAATTTGCATTCATTTTAATTCAGGTTATTTTAGCACATCATTTTTTAATGTCTGTATAATTTCTATTAATTTTAATATCTTGGTACATTATTTTAATAAACTAAATAATGAAAATGAGAAATGTTGCCTCGTATACTAGCTGAAATAACTCTCTAACACATCCACCCATTTATTTTTAGTAAGTTATACACAGTCTGTAATGAGTTTGTACTGAGATATTTCTCTGGTTTCCACACCCTTCTCATTTATTACAGATGAGTGGGATTGCTGGAGGATATTAATAATTGTATAATTTTAGTTGGCCTATAGTGAACAGCTAATGCTAAGAGGGTCTCCCAAATGTTTCATTTGATGATGATGAAAAATTCATTTGAAAGATAATGTCTTTTTTACTTCTTTTCAATGGATTGTTTTTCTTTGGTGAGTTCGTTGAGTTTCCGCTCCAAACTGTCACACTTGTCAATCGTCTCCTTGAATTTGGCCTTCATGTTGTTGATCTGAAACCCACACGAACATAAAGAAGCTGGATCACTGATGTTTATATAAGACATAGTGGATTATTATGATCTTAAACGTAATGCTGTTATGGATTTGTTCAAGTAAACTGTGCGGTTCTCACTTCCTCTGCTGTGTCTTTCTCCAGATGAGCTATTTTATTCTCCCAGTAAATGCGCTGAGAATCCAGCTGGCTGGTTAATAAATATGAATACTGTAGAAGATAGATTTGTTAAAGCAGAGATGGCAGAGTATCTAACACAGAGCAAATTTACAAACACACACACACACACACACACACACACACCTCGAGCTGCAGCGCATCGATCTTCTCATCCTGACACGTGTCACCCTCACACTCGTACTGCACCATCTTCCCGTCGTTTTTACTGGCAACAAGTCGATGAACGTAGTTATCTGATCAATATAAAGTCAAAGAGTCAAATTGTTACAAACTATTTTCAATATAAACAAAAAAAATTTTTTTTTTAAAAATTAAAACATTCAATGAGACGTAATGTAAAATTTATGTAAAATTGAATGAAGGTTGGAATGAAGGAGAATGTAAAATTTTAAGAAGGTTGTAATTTAAAAGGTTGCGCATTGCTCTGGCTAATGTTTGCTATATGAAAAGCATTGTTTTCATTTTAGTTTTACTAAACTTAATATAACAAACTAAAATGGAAATAAAACTGAAAAAAGGATATAGTCTAATAAAAAAAAAAAAAAAATACAATAAAAAAAATGCCAAAAGCACACAAGAAATTACTCTTAACTAAAATTTTAATGAAAACCGAAAATCAAAAAATTAAAACTAATTTAAAAACATTAATAAAAACCATATTAATAATACTTAAATAACACTGAATCGGACAAGTGTTTTTTGAAAAGTGTTAAAACATGATTGTGATTCATATATAATAGTGAAATGTTAATATGAATAATCAGCAATAAACACATTTTTTAAATTAAATATCAATAATTATTTTAAAGGACCTATAACACTAGCTTTCTCTATTCTATCAGTTTAATTTTTATCTATTATATAATTTTATTTTATTTTTTTTAACTTGCTTTGTGTGCTGTGTTAATGCTGGGTACACACCAAAAGATTTTTTACATCTTATGAGATTTTCAAAATGTGAAAAAGACACACCACACATGAACAGATTTTCAACCAGAGTCTAGACTGTGAGCACAGAAAATCTTGCAAGACTTCAGAATAAGCATGGCGGACGATATGCAGAAAGAAATTGCAGTGATAGAGTTTGGAATGATTTTATACATGACACGTTGTATAAACATACATGCTTTTGCCACAAATCAACAAGCTAATCCTCCATCTCTGCTGTCCACATCAGTTTCACTTTGTGCTGCACCATGACTGCTTCTGTCTTCCATCATCTCGCTTTATGATTGGATATCAGACATCGTTTCACGTGATAATCTCCAGAGTGTGCGCGTGTTTGTCCTCGGGGTTCCCCCCAAACATCAGGATTTCTGATCGTAAATATTAAACATGGTGAATATTTACGATTCGCGATCGGGGCGGCTCCGACGTTCTTCTGATCAGGTTCGGTCACTCTTAACACACCTCACATCAAGGGAAAATCTGATAAAATAATCTGTAGAACCATCAAGATAACTGGGACATAGCTAGGATTGTCGGAAGGGGGGAAATCAGCCTGATTATCTTTTGGTGTGTACCCAGCATAAGCTAACTGCCAGTTGTTAAATCACTTGCGTATCATTGCTCTTCTGTTGATTCTGATTGCTTCCATTGTCCTCATTTGTAAGTCACTTTGAATAAAAGCATCTGCTAAATCACTAAATGAAAATAATGCAGGGCAGGATTTTATAGTAATATTTTAAATTATTTATCAGAGAAGTAAATATTAAACCGTTATTTTCAAGCACGTGACTGAAAATCACATCAACTGTATTCTACATTATTATTTTCCCAGTCATTATTTTGTTTTTTTTTAGCATCTCTGCATTTCTATGACGTCACTCACCTCCAGCGTAGTCCCAGACCCTGTGATTGGTCAGCTGCATGGCGTACGTGTGCTGCGTTTCCTCAAAGTGCTTGTAGGCATGACGGCTAACATAGCGTCCGCAGCCGATGTGACCGCAGATGAGACAGATCCACAGATTCTGTGACACATAACACACGTCTCAAATATAATGTCATGCAAGTTACTGAATCCATGAAGTGTACAAACTGAAAAATACATCTATGTAGGATATATGTTATACATGATGTGCAAAAACTAATTAATTATATTATAAATAATTATATTGCATATATACACACACTCACCTAAAGGATTATTAGGAACACAATACTGTGTTTGACCCCCTTTCGCCTTCAGAACTGCCTTAATTAAATTACATTTATTCATTTAGCTGATGCTTTTATCCAAAGTGACTTACAATTGCTATATATGTCAGAGGTCGCACGCCTCTGGAGCAACTAGGGGTTAAGTGTCTTGCTCACGGACACATTGGTGTCTCACAGTGGATTCGAACCTGGGTCTCTCACACCAAAGGCATGTGTCTTATCCACTGCGCCAACACCATCTTGCAGTTGATGGAGATTTGTGGGATGCACATCCAGGGAACGAAGCTCCCGTTCCACCACATCCCAAAAATGCTCTATTGGGTTGAGATCTAGTGACTGTGGGGGCCATTTTAGTACAGTGAACTCATTGTCATGTTCAAGAAACCAATTTGAAATGATTCGAGCTTTGTGACATGGTGCATTATCCTGCTGAAAGTAGCCATCAGAGGATGGGTACATGGTGGTCATAAAGGGATGGACATGGTCAGAAACAATGCTCAGGTAGCCTGTGGCATTTAAACGATGCCCAATTGGCACTAAGGGACCTAAAGTGTGCCAAGAAAACATCCCCCACACCATTAGAAGTGAAGTGACATACGGCCAAGTATGGTGACCCATACTCAGAATTTGTGCTCTGCTTTTAACCCATCCAAGGTGCACACACACAGCAGTGAACACACACACACTGTGAACACACACCCGGAGCAGTGGGCAGCCATTTATGCTGCGGCGCCCGGGGAGCAGTTGGGGGTTCAGTGCCTTGCTCAAGGGCACCTAAGTCGTAGTATTTAGGGATGGCCCGATACCGATACTGGCATCGGGTCGATACTGTCCTCATATACTGGTACTCATAAAAATGAGCCGATACCATGCACCGATACCACGTACGTTTTGTGAAACGAAACTGGCCGCCTCTTTGTCTAGGTGAACGCCATAGGAACGTCAAATGTCGGCGGTTTGGACTCATTTCAAGATAAGGGATGATGACAGCAGCAAGGCAGACTGTAAGTTATGTTCAGCTAAGGTGTCGAGAGGAGGAAAAGAAAGTACATCGTTTAATACCAGCAATCTAATTAAACATCTGAAGACGCATCATAGCGCTGAATACACACAGTTTAGTCAAGGTAAACAAGCAACTCAGCAGCCAACATTAACACAGGTTTTACAGAAGCGCGAGAAGATGTCCAGAGATAATCCACGGGCACTAAAAATAACAGAGGGAATTGCATACTTTATTGCACTTGATGACCAGCCATTGTCGGCTGTTGAAAATATAGGATTTCGACATCTTCTTGGCATACTGGAGCCACGATACGAAATTCCGAGACGCCATCACATTACAACTGCTATGCTTCCAAAAGTGTTTCATGACGTGAAAAAGCACGTTAGTGGCCTGTTGCGTGACGTTTCGTCCATCAGTTTTACAACAGATATTTGGTCAAGCAGTGTCTGCCCAATGTCTCTGCTCAGTTTTACTGTACAGTGGATTGATGACAACTTTACCCTTCGCCAAGCCACCTTACAAGCAAAGCCGTATCGGGGTTCGCACACCAGCAAAGCCATAGCAGACGCGTTCGATGGGATGCTTCAGACCTGGTGCATTCCGAAAACCTCTGTCCACGTTGTGCTACGAGACAACGCTAAAAATAAGATTAAGAGCATGAATGATGCTGGACTCCCCAGCCTACCTTGTGCCGCTCACACTCTCCAGCTGGTGGTCCACGAAGGACTTTTGTCACAGAGAAGTTTTGCTGATGCATTGGCTATCGGACGCAAAATCGTTGGCCATTTTAAACATTCTCCTCTAGCCTACTCCTGCCTCGAAGACATTCAGTTAGAGATCGGTCAGCCTGCAAAACGACTACAGCAGGACGTACAGACCCGCTGGAACAGTACATTTTACATGATCCAGTCCCTGATTGAGCAGAAACGGGCTTTAGGAGTTTTTGTGTCCGAACATGAACTCCCTGATAATCTCATGGCTCACCAGTGGGCACTGCTGGAGAAGGTTGTAACTGTTCTGGGTCCGTTTGAGGAGTTAACTCTTCTGAAGCTATGGCAGCAGATGTGATTCCTTCTGTCACTGTATTGCAGCGATTTCTGTCTAGAGAGACCGGTGATGACCATGGCATCAAAACTATGAAAGGGACTTTAGCTGCAGCTGTCAAGAGGCGATTTTCTGATGTTGAAGAACAACCCCTCAACAGCATCGCTACTCAGGGGCGTAGCACCAAAATCTGGGACCTTTATACTCTCAATGTCAGTGGGCCCCCTACACATGCCATTGTACGATGCGGGTTAGCAAAATGAAAATTCAATTTTGAATGAAATTTTCTTTTTTTATTATTTGAATATAAACAAGTATAAATAGTGTTTAAATCTATAATCAAATCAGATTATAGTAATGACTGGTTCTTTCATTCACCACCTGAATTGATGCATTTGGCCTACTTGTGCTCAAATACCTTTAAACCTTAGGCTACATCGGGTTCGTTTGTGTACTAACATTTTGATCCATGATGCAAGTTTTAAATTAAAAACATTTCTTTTTGAAAAGGAGAACACGAGACAACGATACCCTCAGAAACCAATCAAATAAGCTAAGCCTGCCATAATGAAAAAAAAAAGTCAACTATAAAAGGAATAACCTTTCAGTTTTGTAAATTCCCATTAATTCCCTTATATTCCTGTTAACTCCCATGGAACTTTGAAAATTCCCAGAATTTTGCAACCCTATTCATTGGCTTTGATAACATCATGAATTTATTGAGCATTGACTATAGCTTTTAAGCACAGCACTGTTTGTTTCTGAAACTGGTTAATGTTGGCAACCTGAAGTGAGGCCTGGCCCATAATTAACTTACAGCAACAAGCAGCCTGGTTGACAAACTAAGCTAAAGATTTAACATTAGCATACATACATTAGCAGCAGCTGTCTGGAGTTGACTACGTTAACTTTAATTGGATGTAGGTGCATAACAAGCAAACTCAGTTCACCTTTTGGAAAGAAAGCATTCATCAGCTGCTTCCCCTCATTCTGCCTCCTTTTTTTTCCTTCCTGTCTTTCTTTTTTTCGACAGCCCGATTTGGGCTTTTTTTTGCGCAGCATGATCAGACTCCGAGGCTCTAGACCGCTCAAGACTCACTGCGTTACTTGTTTGCCGCCGGCTGCCGTCTGTGGGCGGACTAAACCATTTTTGGGGGGTGGGGGGGGGGGGGGGTGTCTGGCACTGAGTTCATTCTCTCAGTTGGTGTTATCAATATATTTTGAAATGAATAGTGACATCAATTGGAGGGCCCAATTAATTCGAATTAGGCTACAAAAAAATGTACAAAAAAATTAAATAAAAAAATTGATGGGATTTCAAAGGGCCCTCTCCCTAGACGGGGCCCTGGGTAGTCAGGTCCACTTTTCCCCCCACTACCACGCCCATGTCGCTACTCTACTCGACCCCAGGTAGGTGTGTGTGTGTGTGTGTGTGCGTGTTTGTTTCTGTGTCTGTGTGTCTGTGTGTGTGTCTGTCTGTATCTATGTGCGTGTGTGTGTATGTGTGTCTGTCTGTCGTTGTGCGTGTGTGTCTGTATCTGTGTGTGTGTCTGTGTCTGTGTGTGTGTGTCTGTCTGTCGTTGTGCGTGTGTGTCTGTATCTGTGTGTGTGTCTGTGTCTGTGTGCGGGTGTGTGCTAGATAGCGAGTTAAAAGTTGCCAATGTCTTGCTGAAAAGTACATTTTAGTATTTCATTTACATTTAATAAATTATTTGATTAGGCTATGTTATTTTAATAAACACCTATTGTCAGATGCCTCATTTTTTTCTCCCTCTGTTATAGGTATAAAAATCTTTTTTTCTCTAACACCAACACTCCTGCAAATGCCATGGAGATGCTGATGCGTGAGCTGTTGAGGTCGTCTAGAGAAGAGGAGAATCATGACCTGCACGAACCTCCTGCCAGAAAACCACGCAGGGACCAGGCAAGCAGCAGCCTGGACAGTATATTTGATGAAATAGCAGATGAGCAAGCACCAGTCTCTAAACAGAGCAGAGATCAAGTAGGTTCTACTGCACAATTAGAGACATACCTAGGGGAGACCACAATTTCTCGAGAAGACAAACCACTACAATACTGGGCAGTTAACAAAGTGCGGTTCCCTACTCTGGCCAAAATGGCATCCAGATACCTCTCAGCACCATGCAGTAGTGTTGACAGTGAAAGGCTGTTCAGCTCAGTGTCACATATTGTGAATGACAACAGAAACAGAATCACAGCTGATCATGCAGAGATGATTTTGTTCATCAAAAAGAACCTGCCTCTCATTCTCCCAAAAAGTACCTAAGCTAGTTCAGATCACATTGCTGACTGAAATGTTCGTTTAATTGAAACAAGGGAGCTGTCACTGTGCCACATAGTTTAATTGTTGTTTAATTGAAATATGCAGTAGTTTAATTGAGACTTGCAATAGTTACATTGGTTTTGTTTAATTGAAATATGTAAGTGTTTAATTTAGACTACACAACAGTAACATTGAAATTGAGTTAAATTGAAAGCTGGAGACGGTGTCAAATATTTCATTGATATATTGTTGAGTTGACGGTGTTAACTGTACAATACATTTTATTTATATTTTGTCAGTTGTGAAGACAGTGCCAGTATTGAGACTTTTTGTTTACACAGAAATATATATAATTTATTTTTTATTTGAAATTGCCTACATTTATTATTTACTCATTATTTATTTTAGACTTGTTAAAACAAGCGGAGAAAATAAAACCAGTCTTCTAACCTGTGTTCTAAAATAGTCTTCTGTCTTCTTTTCTGGGAGCCTGTAATTACTTTCGCGGTAGAAATATCGGTATCGGTACTCGGTTTTGGCAAGTACACAAATGTAAATACTCGTACTCATATCGGTTTGGAAAAAAATGGTATCGGGCCATCCCTAGTAGTATTGAAGGTGGAGAGAAAACTGTACATGCACTCCCCCCACCTACAATTCCTGCCGGCCCGAGACTCGAACTCACAACCCTTCGATTGCAGTCCCGACTCTCTAACCATTAGGCCACGACTTCCACCACCACCACCAGCCTGCACAGGGGTAACAAGGCATGACGGATCCATGTTCTCATTCTGTTTAAGCCAAATTCTGACTCTACCATCTGAATATCTCAACAGAAATCCAGATTCATCAGACCAGGCAACATTTTTCCAGTCTTCAACTGTCCAATTTTGGTGAGCTCGTGCAAATTGTAGCCTCTTTTTCCCATTTGTAGTGGAGATGAGTGGTACCCGGTGGGGTCTTCTGCTGTTGTAGCCCATCCGCCTCAAGGTTGTGCGTGTTGTGGCTTCAAAAAATGCTTTGCTGCATACCTCGGTTGTAACAAGTGGTTATTTCAGTCGAAGTTGCTCTTCTATCATCTTGAATCAGTCGGCCCATTCTCCTCTGACCTCTAGCATCAACAAGGCATTTTCGCCCACAGGACTGCCGCATACTGGATGTTTTTCCCTTTTCACACCATCCTTTGTAAACCCTAGAAATGGTTGTGCGTGAAAATCCCAGTAACTGAGCAGATTGTGAAATACTCAGACCAGCCGTCTGGCACCAAAAATCATGCCACACTCAAAATTGCTTAAATCACCTTTCTTTCCCATTCTGACATTCAGTTTGGAGTTCAGGAGATTGTCTTGACCAGGACAACACCCCTAAATGCATTGAAGCAACTGCCATGTGATTGGTTGATTAGATAATTGCATTAATGACAAATTGAACAGGTGATCCTTATAATCCTTTAGGTGAGTGTATAACCTGGTTCATGTGCCTGTCTGGCAGCAGATCACTGTGTCCTGTTCTATTTTTCAGATGTGTTTTCTCCAAAGCTTCTTTTTCATTGATTTAATGGATTAGTTGTTTACCTCTTGGACTCCACACTCAAAACACTTGTTCTCCTCCACTGGTTCAGGAGTCTGACAGTATCTGCACACGGGACACCTGTGGAAAAAAAGTGCACGCTGTTAGTGCTCTTAAAGGAATAGTGAACATTTGTTGAATATGTAACTCATCCTCAGGCTATCCAAGATGTAAATGAGTTGGTTTCCTCATCAGATTTGGAGAAATGTAGCATTGCATCACTTGCTCACGAGTGGATGCTCTGTAGTGAATGGGTGCTGTAAGAATTAGAGTCAAAACAGCTGATAAAAAAAATAAATAATGTAATCCACACCACTCCAGAGAAGACAAAAACGTGCGTGTTTGTAGGAAACAAATCCATCATTAAACCATTTTTTATTTAAGTCCTAGTCCACAATCCATAACACTTCCTCTGGTGTAAAAGTCCATCTACTGTTGTCTCTCACATCAAAATCCAGCCACATATTTGTTTAGAGCTATTTTGGACTAAACGGTGCTTGATCTGTGCAGATTTATTTCCTGATTCAGATAAGATGCACTTGAGGAAGTATTATGGATAGAGGACTTATATTTTAGCCTGAAACCATGTTTAAAGTTAAAAACATTTTAATGATGGAGTTGTTTTCTTACAAAGATGCAGTTTTTGTCTTCACAAGACATTAACAGATGGACTGGAGTGGTGTGGATTATTGTGATGTTTTTAAATTCTGGACTCTCATTCTGACGGCACCCATTCACTGCAGAGCACCCATTGCTGAGCAAGTGATGCAATGCTACATTTCTCCAAATATGATACAATTTTTTTTTTTTATTCATCTACATCTTGAATGGCCCTAGGGTTGGGTACATTTTCAGCAACTGTCCATTTTGGAGGAAACTATTCCTTTAAAGACAATGTGATTGTGATGTCAAAAATACAATTTACTTTCTTTATAAATGTCCCATCTTCAGTCTAAAGTTAATATTTATGAGTCACAGTTTCAGTTTGTAGTCTGTTAAAATCACTAGCTCATAGTATTAGCGTTAGTAATAGTGATGCATGCATTAGCAAACTTCACTAATTATATCATTACCTATTTTTCATGCCCGATCAAATCCTGATAAATAAAATAAAGTCCCACCCTACATTAATTTCCCACTGAATATCTGTTTACTCAGAAATATGTCACCAAAAAGCATCACACGTTCCAACAAATAATGTGTGCACTTAAACCTGAAACCTTCTGCACTCCTATTGTGCGCATGAAACATGACACTGTGACATTCATCTCACAGGTCGGGTCAAATATGACAATTAAACAAACACAACAGCAAGAATAGAGAACGATGAAACCTGTATCACGTCAATGAAGAATCAGGACAAAAAGGTTAAAAGTGACGCACGTAAATAACATATGAGAGCAAAATATGAGCACAAACACAGTGTCAAGCTCTGATGCGTCATGAGAGAAGAATGTGACATGAGGGTGTGGATGAAATTTGCCAAGCATGAGCTAAAAAATTAACTAATATAATACACACACATATATACACAGTGTTGGGGGTAACGCATTACACATTACAAGTAATGCGAGTAATATAATCAGATTACTTTTTTCAAGTAACTAGTGAAAGTGAACACACACACACTGTGAACACACACCCGGAGCAGTGGGCAGCCATTTATGCTGCGGCGCCCGGGGAGCAGTTGGGGGTTCGATGTCTTGCTCAAGGGCACCTAAGTCGTGGTATTGAGGGTGTAGAGAGCACTGTACATGCACTCCCCCCACCCACAATTCCTGTCGGCCCGAGACTCGAACTTACAACCTTTCGATTGCGAGTCCGACTCTCTAACCATTAGGCCACGACTTCCCTTAAAGTAACGCATTATTTTAACGCATAACAGTAAAGTGAAGTAACAGTAAAGTAACACATTACTTTTTAATTTACAAGAAAATATCTGTTACTTTTACAAAAAAGTAATACCAGTTACTTTGCTTTCCTATTTATTGACTGAAAAGTTGGAAGTACAGAGGCTGTGTGTGCTGTGTGAACATGATGTAGTTCTAGACTAAATGTGAATGTGTATTTAAGGGCAGTAATGCAATATTGTAATGCATTACTTTTAAAAGTAACTTTCCCCAACACTATCTACATATATATATATATATATATATATATATATATATATATGGAGCAATAGCCAAAATATCAAATAAAAAAACTTTATTTTTGATTAGTAATATGCATTGCTAAGAATTAATTTGGACAACTTTAAAGATGATTTTCCTAATTATTTAGATTTTTTGTTGGGGGTAACGCATTACACATTACAAGTAATGCGAGTAATATAATCAGATTACTTTTTTCAAGTAACTAGTGAAAGTGAACACACACACACACTGTGAACACACACCCGGAGCAGTGGGCAGCCATTTATGCTGCGGCGCCCGGGGAGCAGTTGGGGGTTCCGTGCCTTGCTCGAGGGCACCTAAGTCGTGGTATTGAGGGTGGAGAGAGAACTGTACATGCACTCCCCCCACCCACAATTCCTGCCGGCCCAGGACTAGAACTCACAACCTTTCGATTGCGAGTCCGACTCTCTAACCATTAGGCCACGACTTCCCTTAAAGTAACGCATTATTTTAACGCATAACAGTAAAGTGAAGTAACAGTAAAGTAACACATTACTTTTTAATTTACAAGAAAATATCTGTTACTTTTACAAAAAAGTAATACCAGTTACTTTGCTTTCCTATTTATTGACTGAAAAGTTGGAAGTACAGAGGCTGTGTGTGCTGTGTGAACATGATGTAGTTCTAGACTAAATGTGAATGTGTATTTAAGGGCAGTAATGCAATATTGTAATGCATTACTTTTAAAAGTAACTTTCCCCAACACTATCTACATATATATATATATATATATATATATATATATATATATATGGAGCAATAGCCAAAATATCAAATAAAAAAACTTTATTTTTGATTAGTAATATGCATTGCTAAGAATTAATTTGGACAACTTTAAAGATGATTTTCCTAATTATTTAGATTTTTTGCTCCCTCAGATTCCAGATTTTCAAATAGTTGTATCTCAGCCAAATATTGTGAGATCCTAATAATAAACCATACGTCAATGGAAGGCTTATTTATTTTGTTAAGATGTATTGGGGAAGTCGTGGCCTGGTGGTTAGAGAATCGGACTCCCAATCGAAGGGTTGTGGGTTCGAGTCCCGGGCCGGCAGGTATTGTGGGTGGGGGGAGTGCATGTACAGTTCTCTCTCCACCCTCAATACCACGACTGAGGTGCCCTTGAGCAAGGCACCGAACCCCCAACTGCTCCCCGGGCGCCGCAGCATAAATGGCTGCCCACTGCTCCGGGTGTGTGTTCACAGTGTGTGTGTGTTCACTGCTCTGTGTGTGTGCACTTCGGATGGGTTAAATGCAGAGCACAAATTCTGAGTATGGGTTACCATACTTGGCCGAATGTCACTTCACTTATACATTTAGACCGGTTTTGTGGTCCAGGGTCTCTCACACACACACACACACACACATATATATATATATATATGCAGACACACACCTATAACTTATTGTTTATAATTACATTTAGAACAAATTCTTTAAATATCAAATTATAATATAAGAGTCAATAATAACTATATTACAATCAGGGTAGAGTCAGACTTTCCAGCAGGATTCAAAGTACTATTACTATTTAATATATATTTTCCTAGCCCACACAGCCTTGGATATATCACCACCAAAGTAACATGTATATATATATACTTAATAATCATTTTGAATCTTCAGGCTTTGGTTGTGAACGACAGCACTCACGTTGCATCCTCCCATCTCTGCAGACACTGGCTGTGAAAGCTGTGGTTGCACAGGGTGGTCAGCACGCCGTTGACCGACTCGTCCATGCGCTCCAAACACACGGTGCACTTGGGCAGCTCAGTCAGATCCATCACAGGTAAACTGGCCCCCTGTTTATAATGAAGAGTTTGAGATCACTCACACATTCCAGAACACTGCAGCTATTGTTATGCATGTAAATCAGTGCTGTGTTTAAACAAAAACAGCTAGTCAGCAACAAAACAGGTTAATCCTGGTCACTCAAGCATGCATCGGTCTAAAATAGTGTTACGTAGCCAAGAATTGTATAACTTTGTGTCATTTGTTCAAATCGTAGTAGCTGCTTGCTTCAGTAATGATGATAATATGCTTCATTATTAATTTTAGAACTTATAGTTAATAATTCAATCTAGAGCCGCTAGATTTGCTTTAGTAAACACTACTAACTAATGCTCCAGAGCCTTACCTCTTCAGATTTGATGACTTCTGCTCTCTCCACATACACTAACTGGCAGACAGCATCCTCAATGGAGTTGAACTGACGGCCGTTACATGCGGTGTAGAAGCTGTCAGCATCGGCCTAAAGAAAAGAAAAAAACACAATGACCGTCCATTCATAAAATACTGAACATAAAAAAAACTTTGCTAATTTGCAGGAGTTTATTTTGCAAATCACATGGCAAAATGTGTCTACGGTCAGAATCAGAGGCAAATCAACTTCTTGTGAAGTTTATATGCAGGCAGCACCAGAAAATGCATGAAGGTTTTTTTTCTGGAGAACTGTGTTATAAACCAAATTAGTGTGGATTAGATAGACTGGGGACGTTTTAGATCCTGCCCAATCAGATTTCACTTCATTCATTGTTATTGTTCTTGTTTCTGTACAAATAACTAACCTGACGCCTGAACTTGACCAGCACCATGTACTGGTTGGGCATGGAGTCCCGGATGACCTTCATGTGCTCCATGACGTCATTGAAGGGAGCCACAAACTTCATGAGGTCGTGGCTGGTCATGGTGGTGGGAACGGTGAGGATGCATAGCATCGCGCTGCGCCGCACGTCCTCTGTGAGCGACGTCATCTTACTGTCAACACACAAAACAAGACCAACGGCTCCAATCAACCATGCAACAAAGTGTCTGTTGTTCTAATTCCACAAATTCCATGTTTTTTTGACATAATACACAATAACATTTTGAAAATTCATATAAATAAATCCCAGCAAACCAACTCAGTGACAAATATGATTTGATTATACAAGGTCTATAAGCTTACAAAAACACCCTTACAAATAATCAAAGCCAACTTCATTTCCCAATTACGTAGGAAAATTGACAAAAGAAAACAACAACAAAAGTTAAAAGCCAAGAATGTAACAAATCTAGCAGCTCTGACAGCATTCTAGGGGTTTCAGCAGCTATGCTCTAATGATTCAACCTTGTACCAAGTTCAGGCTGTTTTCATTGAGTCACGGTTCACAAGAGTGGAGATGAATTTGACCCCAATAATTTCAAAGGCTTTTTTGTGAACAAAAAGTGTTTTAGCAATATTTTAAGCAATAGAATTGTAAACTTCCTTAATAATGGACACAATGTCCTGAGCAGAGTGTGTGAGTAGTAACAACTTCCCCAAGTATTTCAGTATGTTTTGAAATATCACAAAAGTTCTGTTCGTAAATTAAATGAAAAGAATAAAATAGTAGCAGAGTAGTAATCTATTGGAACACTAGTGTGCTTTTTTTCAACCACATGCCAAGCTTATTGTATGGCTGTCTGCATTTGAAGGTATCATTGCTGCTTATTGCAGAGCAAATTTTGTTTGTGAAGGATGAAAATAACTGTTTTCGTCAGTTAGCCTATTTTATTAACGGATCACTGCATTTCTTACAGATTTCTACTCATTTGAAATCGGATACAGATGCAAGAGTACTGTATTACATTTGCTTGATTGCATTATTGAGCGAGCGATTGCATGCGAATAGGTGATGTCCCTGTTTAAATCATGCATTATCCAAAAATATTCCGTATATAGAAGGAACAAACAAATTCCTTGAGGAAAACAAGCTAGCTAAATATGTTTAACGTGAATTCTTGATAAATGTGCAGTTTATATGCAGTTTTAAATATTATGGGCTGTAGGTTATGAGTTGCTCTTTGAGTGAGTGAAAACCACAATGCTCTGACTATAAAAAAAATAAATTCTGCTCCTCGCTGCCAAAATCACAGTGCTCTGCTCACACACTCTGGTCCTTCCAAATCACAGACATGCTGACCACATTCCCACTCTACACAGGCTAATCAATAAACAACGTCAAAGAGAACAACAAATGGAAAAATATTTGCATGCTGTGTCAATAAAAAAAAACCATTTGATTCTATTTGGCACAATGGAATATGTTATAAATCAGAATTCTGCAAACTCATTCTAAAAGGAGAACACACAATAACGCGTAAAGAGCATAATCATGCCAATCCTACTGATTATTAAAATGCAAAAAAAGATCACTCTAATTAAATTGGAGAGACCGACAGATGGACGGATAGCTAGACAGGTATAGATAGACAGACAGACAGACAGATAGATAGATATAGACAGACAGATAGATAGATAGATAGATAGATAGATAGATAGATAGATAGATAGATAGATAGCACTGACTTAGTTTTGTAGAGGTGCATGATGCCGTGGACGATCTCCACTGAGGAGTTTCCGCTGAAGAAGGAGATCTGATCTGGCAGCTGTTTTGAGGGAGAGTCTGGAGTCACACTCTCGTCCGTTTGATCGTTAGCTTCTCCGTTTACATCAGCTGTGGACTTCAGATCTTCTTTATTGTCCTCGGCTCCTGATGGAAAAACACAGTCTGTTTACTCATCAGGTGTTAAACGTATGTCAGATGAAAGAGAGTAACAGCAGACCTGCACTGGGCTGGAAGGTCTCGATCACCATGTCGCTCATGACGCGGCTGCCCAGGTGCTGGTGGAGGACGGCCGCTCGCTCCAGCTCTGTTTTACCGGCCAGCGTCGCTCTAGCAGAGACCAGCGCTGTCTCTCTCATCTCGTCCTCTGACATCTCTGAAACTATGGGACACAGGAGACGTGAGCTGTCTTAACATAAAGGCCTCAAAGAGATTCTAGAAGCAAGCTCAGAGCTCAAACACTGTGAATGAAAGAATGCTCGCTGTTAACACCAAACCAGATGCTCACGATATTTAGCATAATCACGTTTCTGTGCTATTCTCTCAGCTCAGGTACGTGATTCAACTGCTACTAATAGAATGAATTATTCCGAAAAATAATAAAATAAGTATATTACTATTTATTGTTTAAAATGTTTTGCTATTTAGTTTATGATTACTATTTCACTGTATTTTTTTTTCGTTATACTATGTTCTAAATACCAGAAAATATTTAATAACATTAGAAATAATATTAATAATAATAATTACTACTACTACTACTACTACCATTTAACTGAATTACTGAATTTTACTTCTAATGAATTGTCTCTATGTTGCGTTTTACTTTTATCAAACTCAGTAAGAAAATAATAATAATAAATAATTATATAATTATATTGTGTATTATTATTATTTATTTTATAGTAAAATCAAGTAATGGATATGCAGGTATGATTACCCTTAATAATACTATGGTATTTTCATATAAACCATGTCACTGTATGTCACTTTAGGAAACATAACATTTGCATCGTAGTTTAGAATACCATTGTACCTTATGGCTTGTCCAAAAATGTATGATGTTTTTGGACATGCCACAAGGAACCATAGTATGGTAATGATGATAATAACAAGGTATATGATTCTGTCCATCATCATGTACCGTGGTAAACAAAGTCAATGTCAGTTATGTAACAGTAAACGAGTGAAACTCACCGGCGCAGTAGTGAAAGCCGCGCGGGGAATCAGACTGATCAGCGAGCTCGAGTCTGATCACAACCAGAGACACACTCATGTGTTCAGAGGATCGAGCCCTGACAAACTCCTGCAGACACAACACCTGCTCACGGGCTCTCATCAGAGATATATGCCATATACGCTGAACAGAATCACGCTAACCATGAGAGAAAACCCGTGAAAACAACAAGGACGCTTGAGAACGAAAAACAAATGACTGCGCTACTTCCGGGAACGAGGATAATTTCAAAATAAAAGCCCTAATTCACACTTTATAATAAGAGCCTTTCATGGCCACTGTTTGTGAATAATATAATGGTAGTATTGTTTAATATGCGTCATATACACCATGGTATTTTTATTATTCTAATTAATATAGTTGTGATATTAATTATATTTTCAGAATGATATATTTATTGCCAAGTACATTATTACACACTCAAATAATTAGTCTTGAAGTGATAGATAGATAGATAGATAGATAGATAGATAGATAGATAGATAGATAGATAGATAGATAGATAGATAGATAGATAGATAAACAGACACAGTACACAGTAGTACATGCAAATATTGAAAATAAATATTTTACTCAAGTTAAGTATTATTCAAATAAACAAATAATTCTTCATTATATAAAAGCAACATATGTTCCAAGCGTTGTAAATATGTTTTGTTTTACTTGCAGTGGAAAAACCACAACATGCTCACTGATGAGTGTGAATGTAAATTCTCATCAAATCATCGCTCCATCTAGTCTATGATGGTGCGAGCTGTAAAAGTGTTGCTATGTTTGCACATGAGCCACTGTCAGACCACTGAACTTTTTCTCTGTAACACAGACTCCACCCTGTGAACTCCCAACAGTGACAGCAGCTCACATTATCCTCCAACGTGAGCTAGTCACCTGGGCTGGTTTATGCATTACAAATCCTCATCAAAAGAGTGATTCAGATAGATTCTAAATAAACATTCTACTGCTTGCGTCAGCAAACCAAGATTAAATATTCGACTAGTTCTGCTTGTTTAATGGGTTTTCTTTATAGAATAAAACAAAAGCTGTGTATGATGACCATTTTCCATAATACTTCAGTCATTCAAATAAATTTCCCAGTTTGTCGTCTGAATCAAATGACGTACAACAAAGTGCAAACAGCCTATTTTTATGCACAAAGGTGCATCACGTCTGTTTTTTGCATTGTACATGATGGGGGAGGTGTGGCTTGGACAGATAGGAGGAGGAGCTGCAAACGTCTGGCTGTTAATGTTCATCTGGCCGAAGAAGTCACCTCCTCTTGCTCCTCATCAGCCAAGCTTCTAGAGTAATCGGATGTTTCCAAACCACACACCAGAGTGTTTTCCAAAGGTAAGCCAGCTCTGCTTTTAGAATACATGTTTTTGTATTTGTCTTCCTGTATGTTTTTTTCTGTTGCATCTGATAAAGCTTAACCACTTCAGCTGAGTCTAACTGTCTAGTCTTACTTAACTTCCCTCATTTGAGCAAAACCACTCTAGTGATTAAACTGCTGGGAAACTTTAGACTTGCAGTCTGGTCACACATGCTCATGATTTAACAGGCCATTTTTATTGCTCTTGTTCTCCAAAAAGGGGTGTGTAAAAAAGGGATTTCCAGGAAGGAAACCATATCTGCTTTGGCAGAGGGGCTCGTGAAGGAAAGACAGAATGTGTGGAATGTTGAACGTAGCGTTTGCAAAGAAACGTTGTTTAAACGCACCTAAGACCTTTTGAGAAGCTTTCACAAGAGTTCCAAGGTCAGTTCTTTTTGTTTGAAGCAAATAGGCTTCATGTTTCTGATACAATTTCATTTTCGGGGAAAATGGAGAGGCTTCTTAGGGGCAAGAATTGTTGTTTTTGTCATTTGATACTTGATAATCATAAAATACGAGCTTGGCTTTTGTTGGAACTGAGCTCTTTTGTTTTCTGTTGAAGTGAAACTTGTTTAAATGGAGTATAATTTGCATGTGTATAGTTTTTGATGCCAGTCTTTCAGCCTGCAGGCAAGGTGAATCCGGCTTGAAAATATTGAATGACGTTGCCGCAACATGCTTCTATTTTTGCTGTTTTGTGGCAATTGCAAACGTTTACTTGCATCACAAAGCAGAGATTGAGTGTATAATGCATGTTGTTTACAGCATGAGCCATGATGCACTGAAGAGATAGTCAGGGACAGAAAGCACACTTAATTTGAGGAGAGCATGCTAAATTAATCCTGCAAGAAGCAGAAATGTACAATGGTCACTTAATTTGTGCCCCAATGTCCTGCCCCAATGCAATTGGCTGAAAAAAAAGATTGCATTTGGAACAGAAATAGTGGGACAGAAACAGAAGTGTTTATCAAATCATGCATGTTTATAATATCTTCTCATTGATTAAATGCACATGCCTTCATTCATGTTTTCAGCATTAGCTGTTTTGTACGGGGGCAAATGCACCAAAATACAGGTGCAATATGTATCACAAAGCAGAGGTTGTGTTTATGAAGCATGCCGTTTACAACACGAGTCATCATGTACCAAAGGCTTTTTTGGGATCATTCAAGACCGAAAATGTGCTTACTTTGAGGTGCGTATGCTGAACAAAAACAAAACAAAAATCAAAAAGGTCCCATATTCATTTATTTTGTGCCACGTTTGGTCCTGCCCTAATGCAACTGTTCAGGCAGCTGAAAAACAAGATTGCATTTGCACTTTGGTGCTGCTAATTATGTCTATAATGACCTCTCCCTGATCATTATCTGAATGCATATACCTCTTGCTTTCAGAATTAGATGTTGTATGGAAAATGCAAATTGTTAAATGCACCAAAATCAAGGTGCAACATGCATCACAAAGGAGAAGTTGAGTTTATGATGCAAGCAGTTTACAACATAAGCCATCTTGTACCAAGGGCTTTTCAGGATCATTCAGGATAGAAAATATGCTCACTTTGAGGTGGACACGCTAAACAAAACATGCAAGAAGCAGAAAATCCAATTCTAACCAGATTGCATTTGCACTTTGGAGCTGCTACTATGCATGTATATATCGACCTCATGCTCTCTGTTCTCTATCTAAATGGAAATGCCTCCATTCTTGCTTTCAGCATTTATCCTCATGCTCTCTGTTCTCTATCTAAATGGAAATGCCTCCATTCTTGCTTTCAGCATTTATCCTCATGCTCTCTGTTCTCTATCTAAATGGAAATGCCTCCATTCTTGCTTTCAGCATTTACTATTTCGTGGAAAATGATAATTTACAAATCTAAAGGTGCAACATGCATCACAAAGGAGAAGTTGAGTTTATGATGCATTCTGTTTACAACCTGTTCTTGAAGAGTCACTGTTCTATCCCGAATAACCTGAACCAGCAAATCAAGGTCTTCAGACTCCATAGAAACGTCCAGGCAAGTGTGCTGGAGCTAAACCATGCAGGACTGTGCCTTCTAGAAGCAGGATTGGACACCCCTGCCATTGAAGAACAATTTTTGGGTATCCCAAAGATAAAGAAAAACAACTCCATTTATTTCTTAGTTTAAAGAACATTTCTATCATCTAAAGAACCCTTTTCAACTAAAAAGTACTTTTTGTCCACTGGAAAGGTTCAATGGCAGTAAAAGGTTATTCTTGGAACCAGTAATGCCAATAAAGAAGCTTTATTTTTAAGAGTTTAAATAATTTTTTAAAACATCTTTCTACTATAAGAACCCTTTTGCCCAAAGGAAAGATTCCATGGAATTTTAAAGGTTCTTCATGGAACCATTGATTCAAATAAAGAACCTTTATTTTTACTAATTTTTTTGTACTATTTTTTTGAGCATAAATATCAAACCAAAAGTTGTCAAAATAATTTTTGAGCACTTTTCCAGTTTCCCCTGCTGGGAAATCCTGCAAAAACTTCTCAGCAGGATTTTGAAATGCAATCTTTAATTCTTAGTATGGTAATTACTCAAATTTATTCATATTTCTTATAATGTTTGGTTTTTATACATTTCTTCATTGCTTTCCACAGATGGGAGAACAAGACCCCAGTGACAGGCTAGGAGGAGACCCTCTGAAAGATACAAAGGAAAATGGCACCGGAAGCTTCTCCCAGTTTTCCTCAAGCGTACGCACCATGGTGCGCATTCGCCAAAAGTACCAGGCCATGAAAAAACGGCGTCTTGAGATAGCTTCAGTGTCATCCCAGAGCTTAATGTCTCCACGGTCCACCAGCCCAAAGGTTTTCACTTTTGAAAATATCCAAGACCCCATAAGCTCTAACCCCTCTTCCCCACGCAAGCGGAAGAAAAAGAGGAGGACACGGGTTTTGTATCCGAGCAACAGTTTGAGAGCCGTACCTACAAAAGAGAGAAGCCGTGCAAAGAACTGCCTCTACTTGTTGTGCATCATTGTATTTCTACAAGTTTACAATGCCATTGAGAACTTGGATGACCATGTACTCAAATATGATCTGGACGGACTGGAGAAAACACTTAAGAGGGAAGTGTTTGGCCAACAGGAAGTTGCAGACAGTCTTCTGGGTCATTTGCATGATTATTTGTCAACTTATGTACACAATAAACCTTTAGTGTTGTCGCTTCACGGACCTACTGGAGTTGGGAAGAGCCACGTTGGCCGATTACTGGCTCAGCATTTCCGCTCAGTTGTTGGCGACGACTTGGTGATGCAGTACTTCGTTCTGCACCATTGCCCAACAGACGACGATATCCCACAATGCACCAAATCTCTGGACTCTCACGTCTCGGAAATGGTCACTCAGGCCGAGGAAAAGGAGAAGATACCGGTCTTTATCTTCGATGAAGTGGAACACATGCACAGGGAGTTGCTGGACACATTGCAAGACCTGATTCATCCCAAAAACAACAACGAATACTTAAACGCCATCTACATTCTCATCAGCAACCTGGGACATGAAGACATCACCAAATTCGTTCTGCACAACTCCAGCGTCGCCGTTTCAGGCCATCTGAGCTTGATTCAGGAACTGAACCCTTGGTTGCGAGGCTACCTTGAAAGATACCACATGCTATTTTTGGAGGCAGAGCTCCTGCCCTTTATGCTTCTGGAGAAGAGCACCATAATGGATTGTTTTATTGACGAGATGTCCAGGGAAGGATTCTATCCAGATCGATCCCATGTAGAAAGACTTGCAGAAGAACTATCATACTATATAGTTGGCGAACGGGAATTTTCTCACACCGGATGCAGACAGGTTGTGGCAAAAGTGAACCTTCTCTGAAACCAAATCTGCCGTGCAGATGGTCAACGTGAGGAAATTGTTATTGGTGCCATGAGAATGAAAATTCTTTTCACATTTCATTGTGCATTCTATGTAAAAAAAAAATTTGTTGTACAGTTATACATTATATTTGTAAAGAAAATTGCATACTGCACTGTTTCAAAGTTTGGGGTGCGTACATTTATTTTTATGTTGATTGAAGTCTCTTCTGCTCACCAAGATTGCATTTATTTAAGAAATACAGTAAAAACACTAAAATTGTGAAATATTATTACAATTTAAAGTAACTGCTTTCTACTTGAATATAGTTTAAAATGTAATTTATTCCTTTGAACAAAGCTGAACTTTTAGCATCATTACTCCAGTCTTCAGTGTCACACGATCCTTAAAAACTGCAGTATTTGTATTTGAATAATACATTTTTTTAACATATTTACTGTCCCTTTTGATTGATTTAATGCATCCTTGCTGAATAAAAGTATGAATTTATTTAATAAATAATTTTCTAACCCCAGACTTTTGAACAGTACCGTATTTTTCCTCATACTTGTACTGTGAAGCAGGTCCATGAAACATGCACAACTCTAAATAACACAAAACAGCATTCAGTTTTTCTTTATTAAAATTTCTCCAACTTCAAGATTGTAAAATTTCTTATATATAATAACAATATAAATAATAGTAATATGGAAAAAAACAGTTTGTATGTACAACGCAATGCACAAAAAGCTAATTTGTACACCGAAACACTTTTGAAATGGTTTGCTAGCGGTATTATTTCCCACAATACAGAGTTGCACTCTAACCATCAATGAGTGTGAAAAAAGATAGTGTTGCTAGCTCTAAAAATACGCGTGCTGTCTGTTCAGTTTCCTTTGAGGCCTAAAGCCCTAGAAGTGCAACATCACTCTACTACAGCATACTGAGAAATAACCTCAACTACAACCATCCAAGTTTATGACCTTTGCTCACCAACGCAATAAACCAAGTCCTTAACATGCACTGACATCACCAGAGAAACACGCAAAGCTTGCAAATCTACCACTACTTGTGTAATTTGGTTTGCTCTAGGTGCTCTAGGTAAATATACGGCTGTCGTTAAATAAATAAGGTGATCAGCTAATTTTTCCCTTAGAAGGCCAGATCTTACGGCCGGTTGAGATTAAATCACTCCGCTCCCACAGACTTGGAAAAACCATCAACATGCCGCTAAGTGTTTTTAGTCATCGAGTGCTAGCGTGTGATGTAGGAGGACTGGGTCTCGCTTCTTCTGTATCTTTTGCACTGCCGCAGCTACGCTTCCAGTTCAACTCCCAGTCCTACTTTGTGTCCACCTGTGCTGAAGTTTTTCCCATCGATCAAGGCCGAGAGAGTGAGTTTCACACCTTTACAAGGGGACAAAGAGAATGCAAGACATTAAAAAGATGCACAAATTTACTCATCCTCAGGCCATCCAAAATGTAGATGAGTTTGTTTTTCTTCATGTGAACAGATGTGAGAAATATAGCATTGCATCACTTGCTCATGCTCTGCAGTGAATGGGTGCCATCAGAATGAGAGTCCAAACAGCTGATAAAAAGTGAAAATGTTTATTCCCTGTTATCCTCTCACATTAAAATCCACACACATATTTGT
Source organism: Carassius carassius (assembly GCF_963082965.1). Lineage (NCBI taxonomy): Eukaryota > Metazoa > Chordata > Actinopteri > Cypriniformes > Cyprinidae > Carassius > Carassius carassius. Next base: position 24,206,292 of record NC_081799.1, read on the forward strand.
TTAGAAAACGATTTTGGTAAACGATGCTTGATCTGTGCATATTTCTATCCTGATTCAGATAAGATCACTTTTTCACTAAAAGTTAAACCATCTTAATAATAGATTTATTTATTACAGACAGACATCTTTTGGCTCCACAAAATGTTAACTGATGGACTGGAGTGCTGTGGATTACTGTAACTTTTTTTTATCAGCTGTTTTGACTCATATTTTGACGGCACCCATTCACTTCAGAGCATCCATTGGTGAGCAAGTGATGCAATGCTACATTTCTCCAAATCTGATGAAGAAACAAACTCATCTACATTTTAGATTTCCTGAGGGTGAGAAAAGTTTCATTTAAATGTTAATTTTCAGGTGAGCCATTCCTTTAATAATCCCTCAACTTCCTATAGGATGCTTGAATAATAAATCCAAAAGGAAGATGATGAAAATCACTCTCGAGTCATTCTTCACACTTCAAATGAAATGCACTGAAAGTACTCTCTGCATTGCTTTGATTGTATAGTGAAAAGTTTGGCAAATGTCATCTGGGTATTCGGTGCTTATAGAAAATTCACAAACTGTACAGTTTGCATACCGCAGAAATGTAGAATTGTTATGCTGTTCATATTCAGAGATCATAAACAATAAATATAACACGATTACCGGGTCGAAGACTCTGAGTGTAACCAACTCCAATCAGACTGGCATTGTTCACTTTGGCCTGTTATGAAGAAATATTGAGAAAAAAAAGAAACATTCTCAGGTTGGTCATTCCAAGCTTTGAATATTTAATATCACTTCCCTGTAAGGGCAGATTTAGACCTGAAAATAATCCCAAAATCAACATGGTGCTTCTAGTTACACAAGCCTTGGTTTTCAAGTCAAGTCTAGTCAAGTCTGCTTTATTGTCAAACGAAATATAAGTAAAACAGCACAAGGCACATGGCAGTAAACAGTGCCGGTATAATGATTGTAGTGCAAAGTAATAAAAACTTTGAATGTTTTTTACATGATGTTGTCAAAACTCATAGTGCAACACACATCTGAATTCGCATTCTCAGCATTTCTGTCATGTACAATGGAAGCACAAGCTTGCTATGCATATTAAGTGAAATATCCTTTTCTCAACAACATAAGGTGGATGTGTGAAGACTGTGAACTTACAGACACAGAAGCATCTTTATCCAGCTGGTACTTTGCAGCAACTCCGAAGCGTGTGCTGTTGCTGCCTGAAGTCCAGGCCAAAGTGACGGCCGTCTCCAGCTGATCACTGACTTTGTGATAGACCGATCCTCCGAAATCAGCTCCGTCATTACTGGCAACACATTACACACTTCTTAGATACATATCAACCAATAGCATGCCTTCAAAATGTTATTGACAGTCAATCATGATTGATTTTTTATGCATTTTCATTAACCAAACACTGTAGTGAGAACTGAGAAGTTTATGCATATATATATATATATATATATATATATATATATATCAGGGCTGGATGTTGACACAAATTTCATGAATTCTGATCTTGATTCAATGTAATATAGAATCATTTCAACACACATCAACTAACGCTGTTAACTGTCATTTTCCTGTGTTGTTTTTCAATGATTCTTACACGTTGGTGTGAAGCTGGAAATCTCCTGCCTTGTATCCCAGAGCGAAGTTGTTTTGCACCAGTTTGGATTTGGCCATGTCAAATGCCATCTGGTAGCCCAAGAGCCAGCCTTCGTATCCCAGAACCGCTGCAGAGTGCACAACCGGACCCTCAAAATCAATGTCACAGCTCACATTGACAAAGTCACGCTTGTAGCTGGTCTTCAGTTTACCGCTCTTCTTGCTAAAGAGAGAATAACACTGTCAAAAGACACCAAACCAGATCATCAAACCAGACTTAATGCGTCAGATACTAACAACTCACCTTGTGTTTGGTACAAAAGACGTATCCAGGGCCAGTTTCAACCCTTGGACGAGCTGAGGAGATGATACAGCAAATTATGAATATGATAGCAAATCATTTTGATCATACTCAGTGTAACTCAGTAGGGGTCAAAGGTCATGAGGAGAGTGTGCTCAGACCTGGTCTTCCACAGACACTTCTGTAGTGAGCATGTTGTCTGTGTTCCACTTCTGGTTTAAACTCAATCCCAGATCCTTCATCTTATACTTGGTCTCCAGACTCCCGCCGGCTTTTCCCGTGTCTGTGTTGGTGGATCCAGACGTGTTGAACTCCTGCAGTTGATTAGAGTTTATGAACAGGATTTTTATATATAAATAATTTTTTTTAACTACATTTGTGTTGTAAATGCCATCCATCCATCCATCTTCTTCCGCTTATCCGGGGCCGGGTCGCGGGGGCAGCAGTCTAAGCAGAGAACCCCAGACTTCCCTCTCCCTAGACACTTCCTCCAGCTCTTCTGGGGGGACACCGAGGCGTTCCCAGGCCAGCCGGGAGACATAGTCTCTCCAGCGTGTCCTAGGTCTTCCCCGTGGTCTCCTCCCAGTGGGACGTGCCCGGAACACCTTCCCGGGAAGGCGTCCAGGAGGCATCCGGAACAGATGCCCGAGCCACCTCAGCTGACCCCTCTCGATGTGGAGGAGCAGCGGCTCTACTCTGAGCTCCTCCCGGGTGACTGAGCTTCTCACCCTATCTCTAAGGGATCGCCCAGCCACCCTGCGGAGAAAGCTCATTTCGGCCGCCTGTATCCGGGATCTTGTCCTTTCGGTCATGACCCAAAGCTCATGACCATAGGTGAGAGTAGGAACGTAGATTGACCGGTAAATCGAGAGCTTCGCCTTGCGGCTCAGCTCTTTCTTCACCACGACAGACCGGTACATCGACCGCATTACTGCAGAAGCTGCACCGATCCGTCTGTCAATCTCCCGTTCCATCCTTCCCTCACTCGTGAACAAGACCCCAAGATACTTAAACTCCTCCACTTGAGGCAGGAACTCTCCACCAACCTGAAGAGGGCAAGCCACCCTTTTCCGACTGAGGACCATGGCCTCGGATTTGGAGGTGCTGATTCTCATCCCAGCCGCTTCACACTCGGCTGCAAACCGTCCCAGTGCATGCTGAAGGTCCTGGCTTGATGAGGCCAACACGACAACATCATCCGCAAAGAGCAGAGACGAAATCGTGTCGTCACCAAACCTGACCCCCTCCGGCCCCTGGCTGCGCCTAGAAATTCTGTCCATAAAAATCATGAACAGAACCGGCGACAAAGGGCAGCCCTGCCGGAGTCCAACACGAACCAAGCTCCTGCTCCGGTCGTACAGGGACCGGATAGCCCTTAGCAAAGGGCCCCGGACCCCATACTCCCGGAGCACCCTCCACAGGCCGCCGCGAGGGACACAGTCGAATGCCTTCTCCAAATCCACAAAGCACATGTGGACTGGTTGGGCAAACTCCCATGAACCCTCCAGCACCCTGTAGAGGGTATAGAGCTGGTTCAGTGTTCCACGGCCTGGACGAAAACCACACTGTTCCTCCTGAATCCGAGGTTCTACTATCGGCCGGATTCTCCTCTCCAGTACCCTGGCATAGACTTTCCCAGGGAGGCTGAGAAGTGTGATCCCCCTGTAGTTGGAACACACCCTCCGGTCCCCCTTCTTAAAAAGAGGGACCACCACCCCGGTCTGCCATCCCAGAGGCACCGTCCCCGACTGCCACGCGATGCTGCAGAGGCGTGTCAGCCAAGACAGCCCCACAACATCCAGAGACTTGAGGTACTCAGGGCGGATCTCATCCACCCCCGGTGCCTTGCCACCGAGGAGTTTCTTGACTACCTCGGTGACTTCAGCTTGGGTGATGGACGAGTCCACATCTGAGCCCTCAGCCTCTGCTTCCTCAATGGAAGACGTGACAGCGGGATTGAGGAGATCCTCGAAGTATTCCTTCCACCGTCCAACGACATCCCCAGTTGAGGTCAACAGCTCCCCACCTTTACTGTAAACAGCGTTGGTAGGGCACTGCTTCCCTCTCCTGAGGCGCCGGACAGTTTGCCAGAATCTCTTCGAGGCTGACCGATAGTCCTTCTCCATGGCCTCACCGAACTCCTCCCAGGCCCGAGTTTTTGCCTCCACAACCACCCGGGCTGTAGTCCGCTTGGCCTGCCGGTACCTGTCAGCTGCCTCAGGAGTCCCACAAGCCAACCAGGCCCATCATTCATGTAAATGATAATGTTTTAATTTCAGATTGTATCGCTTTTTTATTTCTACAAATTAGTATTCTTTATACACTATTATAGTACTTATTAATATTTTCAATGAGTTTTTAGAATTTTCAGCTTTCAAATTCAAAGTTTTAGTAAATAATGTCTTTTTCTTCAATTGTCATTTTTAGTAAGTGTATTCATATTATTGAAATATTTAATTAAATATGTAAGATTTTATATTCAATATTTTTTTAAATAGCTTTAGTTAATTATTATTTCAGTAAATTTTTAGTGTTTTTAGTACTCTTTTAGTACTTTTTTTTTAAAAGCTTTTCATGTAATATCTATATTATTTCAGCTTTAATTTAAATACGGATTTTTAATAATATTAATTTGAGTTAGTTAAAAACAACACCACCACTATGGAAAACCACCATATTTCAATTACTAATCTACCAAATTATTTATATTTTAATTTTTAAATATCAAAGTTTATAATGTTAATTTTACTATTAGTTAAAAATAACAACACTGTTACCAACAACCCTGTATTTAACAGTAACAGTATCCGTCAGGAAGTCTATATTTGTGCATTATTAAAAACGACACATTTAATCAGACACTGAACATGAAGAGGACAGTGTGTGCTCGTGACTCGTGACATTAGAGCGATGTGACAGAATCAGGTTGATTTTGATTGTGACCCACAAACACTGATGGGACATGACTCTTATTTAACTGAAGCAATGTTGGTTGTGTAGTCAGGGAAAAATAATTCTAAAATAAATTCACACATGACGTGAAAATAGTTCCCATGAATAATTGACATCAAGATAAAGGTTGAGGCAGTTCCGCCTGTATGGTAAATGATGTGTGATGGAGACCACAGAGCCGTGGGGGTCTTCAGAGTGAAACATGCTACATCACACAAACACTCCTACAGTCATCTTACCATCTAAATGCAATTCCCATAACGGTGCATCAAAGACACAAAAATTGCTTTAATGTTTACATACATGACAATTAAGCATTAACGTAATTAAATTTGCTTCATTGTTATAAGAACAATGACACCTTAAAGGAAAAGTTCACCCAAAAATTGTTTCTTCGTCTGAACAGATTTGGAGGAATGTAGCATTGCATCACTTGCTCATGCTCTTCAGTGAATGGGTGCCATCAGAATGAGAGTCCAAACAGCTGATAAAAACATCACAATAATCCACAACCACTCCAGTCCACCGATAAATGTCTTGTGAAATAACAAATCCATCATTAAAACATATTAACTTCAATTTGTTAGAATATTGTAGGAGTCCTCCATCCATCAAATTGCTTTCTCTAATTAAAAAGCTGTCTGGTCTGAAACAGTAGAGAAATCAGATCTCACTGATCAAGCACATTTTGCAAGCCAGAACAGTTATAAACAAATATACGTGGCTGGATGTTGATGTGAGAGACAACAGGAGATGGACTTTATCACTGGAGGAAGCGTTATTGTGGATTATGGACTAGTATTCTGGCCAGAAGCAACGTAGATGATGGATTTGTTGCTTTTCATTTCACTAGACATTAACTGATGGACTGGAGTGGTGTGGGTTATTATGATGTTTTTATCAGCTGTTTGGACTCTCAATCTGACGGCACCCATTCACTGCAGAGCATCCATTGATGAGACACTGATGTAATACCTCATTTCTTCAAATCTGTTCTGATAAACAAACAAGATTTTCGTTTTTTGTGAACTATTCCTTTAATGGTTCTTAAAATAGACCTACATTTTATTTAGGCAAAATATAATTTTGTTCAAGTTGGGCCAATATGTAAAAAAAGAGACTACTGCTACAAATAACAATAATAATAATAAAAAAAAAAACTAACTCACCACTCCATTTTGAGATTTAGTTTTGAGGTCCAATTTAACAATCCCAAAACCTACAAACAAATCGAAGACATTAAATACAATAGAATGCAATTTGTCTTTAAAGCAAACATCTTTTCCAGGATGGAGTGAGTTTCCTCACCGTAACCCTTGCTGAAAATGTCCTTGGCTGCTTTTCCCAAGTCTGAGTAAGCAGGAGGAACAGCCATTATATCTGATACATAAACGAAAGGGAAAATGTCAGCATGTTTGAACTGTCAATGGTGTAAGTAAGCTACAAAAATGACATTTTTGAGGAAACCGGGGATGAACCTGCAGATGCAGGAATCAGTTACCATACCCACAGTGTGAATCTAGTTCATAGTAGTTGTCTTTTTCTAGTTAGTATATCAAGCTTTCATAATCCATACATGATTGCATTTTGACTGCCAACACATTTCACTTTTATTTTTACATTTTATGAGGGCCTGTTAGATACTAGAAAAAACAGCTAATTCTAACTTGATTGCATGCAAAAACGATGCCAACCAGCATCCTTTAAACTGTGCATCTATTTTTACATGATTGTCCATGTGGGTTTTTTTAATTGCAGTACAAACTAAATGGACTGTAGTCAGCATTTTAGAGTATTAAATGTGTCTATTATACCTATAAATACTGCCTATGTAGGATAAGGTATATTTAGTGACATTAATTCTGAAATGAGTAACATAAAGCTGGTGTTCATTTATTTCAGTAGAAATGCATAGTATAACACATCAGCGATGCTTTGTTCTGTTAGGAAAATTAAGGAAACTTGACACTTGAGATGCAAACAAAACAGCTATGTGTGTTTATGCATGAGGGGGCGTGGTATCGAGCTCATAATCTAATCATGAATG